>NC_057803.1:427872432-428207990 GCF_018294505.1 Triticum aestivum | reverse complement strand
ATCAGATCTCACTCTCGTAAGTGGCCGTGTAGGGATTGACAACCCCTTATCGCGTTGGTTGCAATGATTTATTTGTTTTGTGCAGGTACGAGGGACTCGTGCGTAGCCTCCTACTGGATTGATACCTTGGTTCTCAAAAACTGAGGGAAATACTTACGCTACTTTGCTTCATCATCCCTTCCTCTTCGGGGAAAACCAACGCAGTGCTCAAGAGGTAGCAAGAAGGATTTCTGGCGCCGTTGCTCGGGAGTCTACACAAAAGTCAATATACCAAGTACCCATCACAATCCTTATCTCCCGCATTACATTATTTGCCATTTTCCTCTAGTTTTCCTCCCCCCACTTCACCCTTGCCATTTTATTCGCCCTCTCTCTCTCTATCCTCCCTCTCTTTTTCCCGTTTGCCTCTTTTTTCCCCTTGCACCTTCTGCCGTTATGTTTGAAATTGAGGAAATTATTGTCGATATGGACAATAATAATATCATGAAAAATTCTAATGCTCCTGCTAAATAACCCCCCATCTTACATACAAAAAAATTCTGTGTTGGTAGTGGTAATATTATTGGAAAAGGAGTTATTAAAGATTTCTTTACTTGTGCCGGTACTTTACCTTCTATGGGTAGTTCTATCCTTCATAGAACTAGTAGTCTTGCGGACGCTATTGCCATGCTTGTAGTTGAACTTGAAAGACAATTCATGCACTTGCATCCTTGCATACAAAGGATTTTCCTAGAATTTTCTAATATTGAGCATTCTTCTGTTAAGCGTGCCGCTACTATCCTTTTGGCTCATGAGTTTAGATTCATAATAAAAGAGGCCAAAGAAATCTTTGCGCATTATAGGGTGGACGCTTGCCGTCCTCCCATAGAGGCTATCCTTTTTGATCAAGAAGAAATAATGCGTTTTCAATCTCTAGACTATGTTGCTTTCAATGAAAATCTTAGAAAAAGGGTTCCTACCAATGTTTTAGTTGATAGAATTTCTGAACTTAATGATGATTTGGCCATTCTTAATAATGAACTAGGATATTCTCTTGAATATAGGCTCACAAAGTTCTGTCAAAAGAATGCTTATAATGATGAATTGGTTGTGCAATACGAAGGACCAAAGGAGGAACCTATACCTCCCAAGGTTGATCTTGGGGACTTTTGTCCCATTAAATTTAGCCCTTTTGATTACTTTTGCTTGCCTCAAAGAAAAGTTGCTACCGAACGTAGAGAATATGAAATGAGTTTTAATGATCTATCTTACTATTATGGCAATACATAGATCTATCCTTGCTTTTTATGCCTAGCTAGGGGCGTTAAACGATAGCGCTTGTTGGGAGACAACCCAATTTTGTTTTTATTCCTTGCTTTTTGCTCCTATTTAGTAATAACTAATTTATCTAGCCTCTGTTTAGGTTGTGTCTTTTTTTGTTTAATTAGTGTTTGTGCCAAGTAGAACCGTTGGGAATACTTGGGGAAAGACTTGATATCTTGCTGTAAAAAAAAGAAAACTTTAGCGCTCACGAGAACTGCTGCCATTTTATTTGGAAAGTGCTATTTAGTTAATTATTTTTGCAGATGATTAATAGATAAATTTCTCACATCCAGCAATTTATTTTATAATTTTTGGGGTTCCAGATCTTGCGCTAGCTACAGATTACTACAGACTGTTCTGTTTTTGACATATTCTGTTTTTCGTGTGTTGTTTGCTTATTTTGATGAATCTATGGCTAGTAAAATAGTTTATAAACCATATAGAAGTTGGAGCACAGTAGGTTTAACACCAATATAAATAAAAAATGAGTTCATTACAGTACCTTTAAGTGATCTTTTGTTTTCTTTCGCTAACGGAGCTCACGAGATTTTCTACTTTAAGTTTTGTGTTGTGAAGTTTTCAAGTTTTGGGTAAAGATTTGATGGATTATGGGACAAGGAGTGGCAAGAGCCTAAGCTTGTGGATGCCCATGGCACCCCCAAGATAATCTAAGGACACCTAAAAGCCAAAGCTTGGGGATGCCCCGGAAGGCATCCCCTCTTTTCGTCTACTTCTATCGGTAACTTTACTTGGAGCTATACTTTTATTCACCACATGATATGTGTTTTTCTTGGAGCGTCTTGTATGATTTGAGTCTTTTCTTTTTAGTTTACCAGAATCATCCTTGTTGTACACACCTTTTGAGAGAGCCATACATGATTTGGAATTTGTTAGAATACTCTATGTGCTTCGCTTATATCTTTTGAGTTATATAGTTTTGCTCTAGTACTTCACTTACATCTTTTCAAGCATGGTGGTGGATTTGTTTTATAGAAAGTATTGATCTCTCATGCTTCACTTAGATTATTTTGAGAGTCTTAAATAGCATGGTAATTTGCTTAAATAATCCTAATATGCTTGGAATTCAAGAATAGTAAAAACTTTCTTATGAGTGTGTTGAATGCTATGAGAAGTTTGATGCTTGATAATTGTTTTGAGATATGAAGATGGTGATATTAAACTTATGCTAGTTGAGTAGTTGTGAATTTTATAAATACTTGTGGTAAGGTTTGTGATTCCCGTAATCATGCACGTATGGTGAACCGTTATGTGATGAAGTCGGAGCATGATTATTTTTTGATTGTCTTCCTTATGAGTGACGGTCGGGGACGAGCGATGGTCTTTTCCTACCAATCTATCCCCCTAGGAGCATGCGCGTAATACTTTGCTTTGATAACTTGTAGATTTTTGCAATAAGTATATGCGTTCTTTATGACCAATGTTGAGTCCATGGATTATACACACTTTTCTTCCTTCCACCATTGCTAGCCTCTCTAATACCGTGCACCTTTCGCCGGTATCATACACCCACCATATACCTTCCTCAAAACAGCCACCATACCTACCTATTATGGCATTTCCATAGCCATTCCGAGATATATTGCCATGCAACTTTCCACCGTTCCAGTTATTATGACACACTCCATCATTGTAATATTGCTTAGCATGATCATGTAGTTGACATCATATTTGTGTCGAAGCCACCATTCATAATTCTTTCATACATGTCACTCTTGATTCATTGCATATCCCAGTACACCGCCGGAGGCATTCATATAGAGTCATATTTTGTTCTAAGTATCGAGTTGTAATTGTTGAGTTGTAAGAAAATAAAAGTGTGATGATCATCATTATTAGAGCATTGTCCCAGTGATGAAACGATGATGGAGACTATGATTCCCCACAAGTCGGGATGAGACTCCGGACGAAAAATAAAAAAGAAAGAAAGAAAAGAGGCCATAAAAAAGAAGAGAAAAGGCCCAAATAAAAAATGAGAGAAAAAGAGAGAAGGGACAATGTTACTATCCTTTTACCATACTTGTGCTTCAAAGTAGCACCATGATATTCATGATAGAGAGTCTCCTATGTTACCACTTTCATATACTAGTGCGAATTTTTCATTATAGAACTTGGCTTGTATATTCCAATGATGGGCTTCCTCAAAACGCCCTAGGTCTTCATGAGCAAGCAAGTTGGATGCACACCCACTTAGTTTCTTTTGTTGAGCTTTCATATACTTATAGCTCTAGTGCATCCATTGCATGGCAATCCCTACCCACTCACATTGATATCCATTGATGGGCATCTCCATATCCCGTTGATACGCCTAGTTGATGTGAGACTATCTTCTCCCTTTTTGTCTTCTCCACAACCACCATTCAATTCCACTTATAGTGATATATCCATGGCTCACGCTCATGTATTGCGTGAAGATTGAAAAAGTTTGAGAATGTCAAAAGTATCAAACAATTGCTTGGCTTGTCATCGGGGTTGTGCATGATTTAAGTACTTTGTGTGATGAAGATAGAGCATAGCCAGACTATATGATTTTGTAGGGATAACTTTCTTTGGCCATGTTATTTTGAGAAGACATGATTGCTTTGTTAGTATGCTTGAAGTATTATTATTTTTATGTCAATATTAAACTTTTATCTTGAATCTTTCGGATCTGAATATTCATACCACAATTAAGAAGAATTACATTAAAATTATGCCAAGTAGCACTCCGCATCAAAAATTCTGTTTTTATCATTTACCTACTCGAGGACGAGCAGGAATTAAGCTTGGGGATGCTTGATACGTCTCCAACGTATCTATAATTTTTGATTGCTCCATGTTATATTATCTACTGTTTTGGACATTATTGCGCTTTATTATCCACTTTTATATTATTTTTGGGACTAACCTACTAACCGAAGGCCCAGCCTAGAATTGCTGTTTTTTTGCCTATTTTAGGGTTTCGAAGAAAATGAATATCAAACGGAGTCGAAACGGAATGAAACCTTCGGGAACGTGATTTTCGCACCGAACAAGACCCGGGAGACTTGGACCCTACGTCAAGAAACAAAGGAGGAGGCCACGAGGTAGGGGGGGCGCGCCTACCCCCCAGGCGCGCCCTCCACCCTCGTGGGCCCCCTGTTGCTCCACTGATGTACTCCTTCCTTCTATATATACCTACGTACCCCCAAATGATCAGATACGGAGCCAAAACCCTAATTCCACCGCCGCAACTTTCTGTATCCACGAGATCCCATCTTGGGGCCTGTTCCGGAGCTCCGCTGGAGGGGGCATCGATCACGGAGGGCTTCTACATCATCACCATAGCCCCTCCGATGAAGTGTGAGTAGTTTACCTCAGACCTTCGGGTCCATAGTTATAAGCTAGATGGCTTCTTCTCTCTTTTTGGATCTCAATACAATGTTCTTCCCCTCTCTTGTGGAGATCTATTCGATGTAATCTTCTTTTTGTGGTGTGTTTGTTGAGACCGATGAATTGTGGGTTTATGATCAAGTCTATCTATGAACAATATTTGAATCTTCTCTGAATTCTTTTATGTATGATTGGTTATCTTTGCAAGTCTCTTCGAATTATCAGTTTGGTTTGGCCTACTAGATTGATCTTTCTTGCAATGGGAGAAGTGCTTAGCTTTGGGTTCAATCTTGCGGTGTCCTTTCCCAGTGACAGTAGGGGCAGCAAGACACGTATAGTATTGTTGCCATCGAGGATAAGAAGATGGGGTTTTCATCATATTGCATGAGTTTATCCCTCTACATCATGTCATCTTGCTTAAGGCGTTACTCTGTTTTCATTAACTTAATACTCTAGATGCATGCTGGATAGCGGTCGATGAGTGGAGTAATAGTAGTAGATGCAGGCAGGAGTCGGTCTACTTGTCTCGGACGTGATGCCTATATACATGATCATACCTAGATATTCTCATAACTATGCTCAATTCTGTCAATTGCTCAACAGTAATTCGTTCACCCACCGTAGAATACCTATGCTCTTGAGAGAAGCCACTAGTGAAACCTATGGTCCCCGGGTCTATCTTCATCATATTAATCTTCCAATACTTAGTTATTTCATTTGCTTTTTACTTCGCTTTTATTTTACTTTGCATCTTTATCATAAAAATACCAAAAATGTTATCATATCATATCTATCAGATCTCACTCTCGGAAGTGGCCGTGTAGGGATAGACAACCCCTTATCGCGTTGGTTTCGAGGATTTATTTGTTTTGTGCAGGTACGAGGGACTCGCGTGTAGCCTCCTACTGGATTGATACATTGGTTCTCAAAAACTGAGGGAAATACTTACACTACTTTGCTGCATCATCCCTTCCTCTTCGGGGAAAACCAACACAGTGCTCAAGAGGTAGCATAGGTATGCCCGATGATGTTATCAAGAAGAAGGTCTTCCCATTATCTTTGAAGGGAGGGGCATTGACATGGTATAGGCTATGTGATGATATGGGATCATGGGACTATAAGCGATTGAAATTGCAATTTCATCAGAAGTTTTATCCTATGCACCTTGTTCACCGTGATCATAATTATATGTATAATTTTTGGCCTCGCGAAGGAGAAAGCATCACTCAAGCTTGGGGGAGGCATAAGTCAATGTTATATTCATGCCCCAATCATGAGCTCTCAAGAGAAATGATTATTCAAAATTTTTATTCTCGGCTTTCTCTCAGTAATCGCTCCATGCTCGATACTTCTTGTTCTCGATCTTTTATGATGAAGACTATTGAATTCAAATGGGATTTATTGGAAAGAATTAAACGCAACTCTGAAGATTGGGACCTCGACGAAGGTGAGGAGTCAGGTATAACACCTAAGTTTGATTGTGTTAAATCTTTTATGGATACCGATGCTTTCCGTGAATTTAGCACTAAATATGGACTTGACTCTGAGATAGTAGCTTCTTTCTGTGGATCCTTTGCTACTCATGTTGATCTCCCTAAGGAGAAGTGGTTTAAATATAATCCTCCCATTTAAGTAAAATTAGTTGCACCTATTAAATTTGAAGAAAAGACTATCACTTATAATGATCATGTTGTTCCTACTGCTTATATTGAGAAACCACCTTTCCCTGTTAGAATAAAGGGTCATGCTAAAGCTTCAACGGTGGTTAACAAGAGTAATATTAAGACACCTAAACCCCCTGAGCAAATTAAAGTTGAACCTAGTGTTGCTATGGTTAAAGATCTCTTGGCCGATAATATTGATGGGCATGTTATTTACTTCTGCAATGAAGCTGCTAGAATTGCTTGACCTGATGCTAAAAATAAACATAGACCTATTCTAGGCATGCCTGTTATTTCTGTTAAAATAGGAGATCATTGCTATCATGTCTTATGTGATATGGGTGCTAGTGCAAGTGCAATACCTCCTTCCTTATACCAAGAAATTATGCATGATATTGCACCTGCTGAGATAGAAGAGATTGATGTTCAATTAAGCTTGCCAATAGAGATACTATTTCACCAGTTGGGATTGTTAGAGATGTTGAAGTCTTGTGTGGGAAAGTTAAATACCCTGTTGATTTTCTTGTTCTTGGTTCTCCACAAGATGACTTTTGTCCCATTATATTTGGTAGACCCTTCTTGAATACTGTTAATGCTAAGATAGACTGCAATAAGGATATTGTTTCTGTTGGTTTAGGGGATATGTATCATGAGTTTAATTTTGCTAAATTTCGTAGACAACCCCATGATAAAGAATTGCCTAGTAAAGATGAAATTATTGGTCTTGCTTCTATTTTCGTGCCTCCTACTGATCCTTTAGAACAATATTTGCTAGACCATGAAAACGATATGTTTATGAATGAAAGAAAGGAAATAGATGAAGTATTCTTTAAACAGGGACCTATTCTGAAACACAACTTGCTTGTTGAAATCCTAGGGGATCCACCTCCTACCAAGGGTGATCCCGTGTTTGAGCTTAAACCATTGCCTGATACTCCTAAATATGCTTATCTCAATGAAAAGAAGATATATCCTGTTATTATTAGTGCTAACCTTTCAGAGCATGAAGAAGAGAGATTATTGAAAACTCTAAAGAAGTACCGTGCTGCTATTGGATATACTCTTGATGATCTTAAGGGCATTAGTCCCACTCTATGTCAACACAAAATAAATTTGTAGAAAGACGCCAAACCAGTTATTGATCACCAACGATGGCTAAATCCTAAGATGAAAGAAGTGGTAAGAAAGGAAATATTAAAGCTCCTTGAAGCAGGTATAATTTATCCCATTGCTGATAGTCAGTGGGTAAGCCATGTCCATTGTGTCCCTAAGAAGGGAGGTATTACTGTCGTTCCTAATGATAAAGATGAATTGATTCCGCAAAGAATTATTACAGGTTATAGGATGGTGATTGATTTTCGCAAATTAAATAAAGCTACTAAAAAAGATCATTACCCTTTGCCTTTCATTGATCAAATGCTAGAAATATTATCCAAACATACACATTTTTTCTTTCTAGATGGTTAATCTGGTTTCTCTCAAATACCTGTGTCAGCTGATGATCAAGAAAAGACTACTTTTACTTGCCCTTTCGGTACCTTTGCTTATAGACGTATGCCTTTTGGTTTATGTAATGCACCTGCTACCTCTCAAAGATGCATGATGGCTATATTCTCTGACTTTTGTGAAAATATTTGTGAAGTTTTCATGGATGATTTCTCTGTTTATGGATCCTCTTTTGATGATTGCTTGAGCAACCTTGATCGAGTTTTGCAGAGATGTGAAGAAACTAACCTTGTCTTGAATTGGGAGAAGTGCCACTTTATGGTTAATGAAAGTATTGTCTTGTGGCATAAAATTTCCGAAAGAGGTATTGAAGTTGACAAAGCTAAAGTTGATGCTATTGAAAAGATGCCGTGTCCCAAGGACATCAAAGGTATAAGAAGTTTCCTTGGTTATGCCGGTTTTTATAGGAGGTTCATTAAAGACTTCTCAAAAATTTCCTGACCTCTGACTAACCTATTACAAAAAGATATTCCTTTTGTCTTTGATGATGATTGTGTAGAAGCATTTGAAATACTTAAGAAAATCTTGATTCTGCACCTATTGTTCAGCCACCTGATTGGAATTTACCCTTTGAAATCATGTGTTGCTAGTGATTATGCTGTAGGTGTTGTTCTAGGACAAAGAGTTGATAGAAAATTAAATGTTATCCAATATGCTAGTAAAACCCTAGACAATGCCCAGAGAAATTATGCTACCACTAAAAAGGAATTCTTAGCAGTTGTATTTGCTTGTGATAAGTTCAGACCTTATATTGTTGATTCTAAAGTAACTATTCACACTGATCATGCTGCTATTAAATATCTTCTGGAAAAGAAAGATGCTAAACCTAGACTTATTAGATGGGTTCTCCTGCTACAGGAATTTGATTTGCATATTATTGATAGAAAGGGAGCTCCCGTTGCACACAACTTGTCTAGGTTAGAGAATGTTCTTGATGACCCACTACCTATTGATGATAGCTTTCCCGATGAACAATTAGCTGTCATAAATGCTTCTAGCACTGCTCCATGGTATGCTGATTATGGCAATTACATTGTTGCTAAATTTATACCACCTAGTTTCATATACCAGCAAGAGAAAAAGTTTTTCTATGGTTTAAGACATTACTTCTGGGATGACCCACACCTTTATAAAGAAGGAGTAGATGGTGTTATTAGACGTTGTGTACGTGAGCATGAACAAAAACAGATCCTACGCAAGTGTCAATCCGAGGCTTATGGAGGACACCATGCTGGAGACAGAACTGCACATAAGGTATTACAATCCAGTTTTTATTGGCTTACTCTCTTCAAGGATGCCCATAAGTTTGTCTTATCTTGTGATGAATGTCAAAGAATTGGTAATATTAGTAGACGTTAAGAAATGCCTATGAATTATTCACTTGTTATTGAACCATTTGTTGTTTGGGGTTTTGATTATATGGGACCTTTTCCTTCCTCTAATGGGTATACACATATTTTAGTTGCTGTTGATTACGTTACTAAGTGGGTAGAAGCTATTCCAACTAGTAGTGCTGATCATAACACCTATATTAAGATGCTTAAAGAAGTTATTTTTCCGAGGTTTGGAGTCCCTAGATACTTAATGACTGATGGTGGTTCACACTTTATTCATGGTGCCTTTCGTAAAATGCTTGCTAAGTATGATGTTAATCATAGAATTGCATCTCCTTATCATCCACAATCTAGTGGTCAAGTAGAACTTAGCAATAGAGGCTTAAATTAATTTCGCAAAAGACTGTTATTAGATATAGAAAGAATTGGTCCAAGAAACTTGATGATGCATTATGGGCTTATAGAACTGCATACAAAAATCCTATGGGTATGTCTCCGTATAAAATGGTTTATGGTAAAGCATGTCACTTACCTCTCAAATTAGAACATAAGGCATATTGGGCTATTAAACAGCTCAACTATGACTTCAAACTTGCCGGTGAGAAGAGGCTTTTTGACATTAGCTCACTTGATGAATGGAGAACCCAGGCTTATGAAAATGCCAAGCTGTTTAACGAAAAAGTTAAAAGATGGCATGATAAAAGGATACAAAAACGTGAGTTCAATGTATGTGATTATGTATTGTTATACAACTCTCATTTAAGATTTTTTGCAGGTAAACTTCTCTCTAAATGGGAAGGTCCTTACGTTATCGAGGAGGTCTATCGTTCCGGTGCCATAAAAATCAACAACTTCGAAGGCACAAATCCGAAGGTGGTCAACGGTCAAAGAATCACACATTATATCTCAGGTAATCCCATAAATGTTGAAACTAGTATTGTTGAAACCGTAACCCCAGAGGAATACATAAGGGACACTTTCCAGAATGTTTCAGACTCCGAAAAGGAATAGGTACGTGGTACGGTAAGTAAACCGACTCCAAAACAGTTCTAATGGCATTTTTTCTCCATTTTGGAATATTTAAGAAAATAGAAAAATAATAAGCAGACCAGAAAAGACACGAGGCTTCCAGGAGGGTGGAGGGCGCGCCCTACCCCCTGGGCGCGCCCCCTGCCTCATGGGTACCTCGTGTACTCTCCGGACTCCGTTTTCTTGCATGATACTTCTTTTAGTCAGTAAAAATTCATTATACAACCTCCCGAAGGTTTTGACCACCGTATCACGCAAATATCCCGTGTTTTTGTTTCGAGTTGTTTCTACTGCAGATTTAGAGCAAGATGTCTTCTCAAGAGTCAGTCGGGGAGAGTCGGGTGTCTTATCCGACACCAGGGCCAAGAGCAAGCAGCAATGCTGACCACTTAGGGCCATCAACCGAGGAAGAGATGGAGGCCGATTTGAAAAGGATAGATGCCATGGAGGAGGATGAAGAAATTACTTCCTGTTTCCGAGCAGGATTCACTATGGGGGAAATACAGAGCTCGGCTATTCCAAACTCGGTCATCCCTTCCAATGTTAGATTTCTTTCTTATGAAAATATGAAAAAGAGTGTTACTTGTTCTCCCGCAGCTATGCAACATCCTTGGGTGAAGGGAGCTTTAGCCGTTACGGGCAAGCTCCATAAGGAAATAATAGACCTCAAGCAGCAAGTTAATAAGCTCGAAGTAGAGAATCGTATCTTGAGGGGCATCATCGCCAAGAATATCACATCACCACCCCCGAAGAAGGAGACATAAACACATGGGTATGGGCACTCCCCTTGGCAACCGCCAAGCTTGGGGGAGTGCCCCGGTATTGTATCACCATCACTTTTATCTTTACTATTTTTCTTAGTTTGATCCTTTTGATAATATCTTGATCTAGTAGAATAAAGTTTTAGTATGATCTAGTTGTGAGTTTTGCTTTATGATCTTCTTATGTAATCGAGTCCGTGAGCTATATATAATAAATATTAGTGTTGAGTCAAGGGCTTGATTATTTTGCTATGATCTTGAGGGAATAAAATAAAAGAGAAGAAATAAAAAGAAATAAAGAGATCATATGGATCTTATGGAGAGTAATGAGCTCACATATAAAGAGTATGATGAATAAAAGTTGTTGAGAGTTGACAAACATAGTTTTGGTCATAGTCGCAATTTATAAGAAGTAATAAAGAAAAAGAGCTTTTCACATATAAATATACTATCTTGGACATCTTTTATAATTGTGACCACTCATTTAAATATGACATGCTAAAGAGTTGACGTTGGACAAGGAAGACAACGTAATGGGTTATGTTTTCTTACATCTGAGATAAATTATATTGTCATGGATCATCCAACACGTTGAGCTTGCATTTCCCTCTCATGCTAGCCAATTTCTTTGCACCAAGTAGAGATACTACTTGTGCTTCCAAATATCCCTAAACCCAGTTTTGCCATGAGAGTCCACCATATCTACCTATGGATTGAGTAAGATCCATCAAGTAAGTTGTCATCGGTGCATGCAATAAAAATTGCCCTCTAAATATGCATGACTTATTAGTGTGGAGAAAATAAGCTATATACGATCTTGTGATATGGAAGAAATAAAAGCGATAGACTGCATAATAAAGGTCCATATCACAAGTGGCAATATAAAGTGACGTTCTTTTGCATTAAGATTTCGTGCATCCAACCTGTCGTGGAATTGTCACGACAGATGTCCTAGCGAAAGGACTTCGTCGTAGGGCCATCGCAACTAGGAAGCTTAAAGGGGTTAATCAGGACAAAGGACATGAGAGATTTTATACTAGTTCGGCCCCTTCAATGAAGGTAAAAGCCTACATCTAGTTGTGTTGAAATTGCTGGGGTTTGGATCACCAAGAGGCTAGTTCGCCGGCTTGGTTATCGATCTCTTGTTTCTTGCCCTAGCTGCCACCGGGTCGTCCCCTTATATACATGGGTTGACGCCTGGTGGCCTACAGAGTCCCAGCCGGCTCATAAATCGTGTCCGGCTCGGTGACTTCTTTTACATGCCTTTCCTTACAAGTCTTTCCTTACATACGTCGGTTTACAATATCGGGCCTTAAGCCGCCTCTAGGCCTTTATGCCTTCTATAAGATTTAATAAACTATCGCCTTGAATGTTTACTGGGCTTCCTTTGTGACCTGCCATTGGGGCTGACCCGGCCCCTCCTGGGCGGGTCATAACTGATAGCCATATCCCCAACATTAGGCCCCAGGTTGACTTTGAACTTGGTTCTTTGTCAATCTCCAACACTTAAACAAAAATCCATCTCCCTTTCCTCGCAGAAGTTTCTGTAACCCGCCATGACGTCATCGCTGGAAAACACAAAAAACTTTTATGATGTCATCTCTCAACGGATCTTCATCTTTAATGCCTTCCGAGAATCGAGGCGTCCATTTAGTTAGATAACCATTATTCGGGTCTTCCTCGATTTTCGCGCCCTCCTGTTCGCTTATCCCCTTATAAATAAGCACGCCCCGGTCTTTCTCATTTCCTCTCTTCTTCGTCTTCTTCCTCTCGCAACCCCAGTGCTACTCGAGCCCCGCCGTCGTCGCAGAGCACCTCGTCGTCGTCGACCTTGGCCGCTGCATCAACCAGAATCAGTTTAGAGAATGGCGGTGATCTTTCGTGGAGGATCCGTGGCTGTAAGTCTTCATCCTCCTGTTCTTCAGATCCGCATTTAGGACTTCTAGGTTTTCCGCATGTTTTTCGTAGTTCATCGCAGTTTCTTCGTAGTTCTTCCACTGCCTCCTCTTCTTGATCCAAAAAAGATATATATGCTTGTGCGGTAGCTGTTTGGTGCCTACTCTTGACGCTAGTAGATCCCTTTTTCTGGTACAAAGGCCGCATCAGGACTGATGAACTCATCTGTGCTATATTTTTAGGTCTAGAATTTTTTTTCATTTTGAACTGCCATTTGATCCATAATAATATCCAGAAGTTAAGAAACCTGTTTGTCTCAACACTTAACCAATTCTGTTGCTGGTATTTCTCAAATGTCTGTAGTCATGGCGGCTTGTGGTGCCGGCTTACTTTTCCTTATATGACATTAGCCCTTACTTATGCCGCCATTACTCCCCTATACCACTATCACTTAATTTCAACATTATCATTGAATTGAACCGGCATGTTGCTTTCCTTTCAGTTCATTTTTGAACATCATGCCGTCCAAAGCACCGACTGTCTGCAATTGGGTTCCCTCAACCATGACTGAGGACAATTTAAAGGAGTTCTTCTCCATAGGATTTTTTCCAGGGAAAAATGTCATGTCTTATCGTGCACCTGACCCGGACGAGGAACGACCCAATCCAAGAGATGGTGAAGTCATTGTCTTTTCTGACCACATGAACCGTGGCTTTTCACCGCCCGACTCAAAGTTCTTCAGAGACATCCTCCATTTTTTCAAACTCCACCCTCAAGATATCGGGCCCAATTCCATATCCAATATCTGCAGCTTCCAAGTGCTCTGTGAGGTGTACCTTCAGGAAGAGCCGACCGTGGAACTCTTTAGAGAGTATTTTTATCTGAACCGGCAGAACGAGTGCACCAATGGCCTTAGCTTGAAACTTGGAGGCATCTCGATTCAACGCCGACAGAGCGCCGTCTTCCCCCTCATAGTCTTGCCGAGTCATCCCAAAGACTGGAATCAGACTTGGTTCTATTGTCAAGACACTTCACCAGCAAATGAGAAGCCACTGCCGGGTTATCGCGCCGTGCGTCTTGACTCCAAATTTGCGCTCCCTAACAAGCTTACTACTGCCGAATGCAAGAAGCTGATTCCATCAATCAAAAGGATTAATGCTTTATTGGGGAACGACTTAACTGGGGTTGATTTGACCCGTTGCTGGATCTCATGGCGGGTCATCCCTCTAAGCCGCCGATCCAAACTGATGTACGAATATGGTGGAAGTCCGAATGATTCTCTTTGTTACAGCTCCGTTCAGTTACCCGAAGAAGATATTGTTGCAATGTCAACTCTTCTGGTAAACGACAAATATGAAGACTGCAGTAAAGTCGGGTTAAACCCCTTCTGCAGACTTAACCCGGCGCCAGAGGTAAAGAACCTCCGATCTCTTTCTCTTTTGTATTTTCTCAGCCGTTTTTAAATACTTGCCCGACCTTTCATCTTGTTTTACTTGTTTATAGGCCAAATCTGATTTCTGGAAAGCCAAATATGACCACGAAGCTGCCAAGAAAGCGAGAGCCGCCGCCATAAATGCCAAGAAGACGACCCGGAGATCTAAAAAGAAGAAGAAGAGCACCGCTGAAGACCTGCTGAAGCTTGACGATGATACTTCTGAGTCGGAGGTAGCCTTTGACTCCCTTGGCCATCTTTTTAATAATCTTATTAACACTGATCATTGCCAGGACGACACAGGGGCCAATCAGGCTGTGGAAGAAGAGGTAACTATTTCCTCCGACTCAGCCCATTTGCCAAGACAGAAACTTCGAGTCGTAACCCGGAAAGTAAGGTTTTCACACCCTTTGGCTTATCCGGACCCTCATTTTCTTTTGAAAAAGAAGCAACATGAGAACCACCGTCAGGCCCGGAACGACGATGAACCGCCTGCTGTTCTTCAACAAACTCCTCAAAAGCGCCAGAATGAGGTATATTCCTTCGCCTTTTACTTTCCATTAATGGATCTTCTCCCTTGCATTACTAACTTTACTTTATCTTTGCAGGAGGTGTCTCGCTCTTCTGGCGACTCATCTCAAACTCAATTCCCGGCCTTTAAGACTACCCCTGGGCAAGGAAGAAATCATCTTTCCTCCGTGTTTTTCAAACTGCTTTTTTATACTAACTGTTTCATAATATCTTTCTTAGTGGCCAAGCCAAGTCCAAGAAGGCCAAGGTGACTAGGCCGGCAGAAGACCCGCCAGTCCTTGCACCCGAATCGGCTATGCCACCTTCTCCTCCATTAGCTGAAGCACCAGAAGACCCAGCTGTCAATGCTGAAGTAGATCCTCCTGAGCCGTCAGTTGACGATACCATCGTTAATCCTTCTGCTACTGGTCCATCCGGCTCAGCCAACCCGCCATCGCTGTCTGCCCAGGACGTTCTGATCACTGGTACCACTTTGTTGAGCCGGGGAATCCCACCATGTTGGCTCGTCACACGGCTAAACAAGAGGCTTTGGAGAGACAAAAAGTGTGTTTTGACATTTCTCATTATAGCCATCTGAATGCCAACGACATATTGTCCGGCTATCTGAGCCATGTGCACTCCAGCCGTGACTCAGAAATCGAAATGGTCAAGCAGTTGCAGCTAAAGTATGAGGTATGCTCTTCCGTCTTACTTATATTCTGCCAGCCCCCAAGTCTTCAGATTATGATAAAACCTTGAATGATCTATAGACTTATGATATAGGCTAAAGCTTTACCTTTAGATATTTCTGGAGTCCAATAAAATAGAATAAACTTCACCGGTAGTCCCCAAGGGCCGGTTCACTTGACCATAAATGAGCTGGTACTTTGAATTTCATAACTGTCTTGTGCCGAACGCAACAAATATTGTAGTTCGGCTTAACCTTGAGATACTTGCTGAATATCATACATTAGCCCCCAAGTGCCACGGTGGGCGCCAACTGTCGTGGAATTGTGACGAGAGATGTCCTAGCGGAAGGACTTAGTCGTAGGGCCATCGCAACTAGGAAGCTTAAAGGGGTTAATCGGGACAAAGGACACGAGAGATTTTATACTAGTTCCGCCCCTTACGATGAAGGTAAAAGCCTACGTCTAGTTGTGTTGATATTGCTGGGGTTTCGATCACCAAGAGGCTACTTCGCCGGCTTGGTTATCGATCTCTTGTTTCTTGCCCTAAGCCGCCACCGGGTCGTCCCCTTATATACACAGGTTGACGCCTGGTGGCCTACAGAGTCCCGACCGTCTCATAAATCGTGTCCAGCTCGGTGACTTCTTTTACATGCCTTTCCTTACAAGTCTTTCCTTACATACGGCGGTTTACAATATTGGGCCTTAAGCCGCCTCTAGGCCTTTAGGCCTTCTATAAGATTTAATAAACTATCACCTTGAATGTTTACTGGGCTTCCTTTGTGACCCGCCATTGGGGCTGACCCGGCCCCTCCTGGGCGGGTCATAACTGATAGCTATATCCCAACACAACCATAAAAGCGCATGACAACCTCTGCTTCCCTCTGCGAAGGGCCTATCTTTTAGTTTTATCTTCTACCTTATATGAGAGTCATGGTGATTTTCACCTTTCCTTTTTACATTTTATCCTTTGGCAAGCACAATGTGTTGGAAAGATCCTGATATATATAGCTAATTGGATGTGAGTTTTCATGAACTATTATTGTTGACATTACCCTTGAGGTAAAACATTGGGAGGCAACACTATAAGCCCCTATCTCTCTCTCCGTCTGATTAAAACTTCATACCCATAAATATTGCGTGAGTGTTAGCAATTGCGAAAGACTTAATGATAGTTGAGTATGTGGACTTGCTGAAAAGCTCTTATATTGAATCTTTCCTATGTTATGATAAATTGCAATTGCTTCAATGACTGAGATTAGCGTTTGTTGGTTATCAATGAAGTTTATGATTCATACTTGAAATTGTGATTGAATTGTTACTTTAGCATAAGAGATCATATGACAGTATATATATATACTGTTGTTCTAAGAATGATCATGATGCCCTCATGTCCATATTTATTTTTATCGACACCTCTATCTCCAAACATGTGGACATATTTTTTGATTTCGGCTTTTGCTTGAGGACAAGCGAGGTCTAAGCTTGGGGGAGTTGATACGTCCTTTTTGCGTCATGCTTTTATATCAATATTTATTGCATTATGGGCTGTTATTACACATTATGTCACAATACTTATGCTTATCTTATCTTATTTTACAAGGTTTACATGAAGAGGGGGAATGCCGGTAGCTGGAATTCTGGGCTGGAAAAGAAGCAAATATTAGATACCTATTCTGCACATCTCCAAAAGTCTTGAAACTTCATGGGAGCATGTTTTAGAATATAAAAAAATATTGGGCGAAAGAAGTACCAGAGGAGGCCACCCACCGTCCACGAAGGTGGGAGGCGCGCCCTACCCCCCTCGGCGCGCCCCCCTGCCTCGTGGGCCCCCTGGTGGCCCTCCAATGCCCATCTTTGTCTATATGGAGTCTTTTGTCGAGAAAAAAAAAATCATAAGCAAGCTTATGGGACGAAACTCCCCCGCCATTAGGCGGAACCTTGGCGGAACCAATCTAGGGCTCCGGCAGAGCTGTTCTGCAGGGGAAACTTCCCTCTGGGAGGGGGAAATCATCACCATCGTCATCACCAACGATCCTCTCATCGGGAGGGGGTCAATCTCCATCAACATCTTCACCAGCACCATCTTATCTCAAACCCTAGTTCATCTCCTGTATCCAATCTTTGTATCCAAACCTCAGATTGGTACCTGTGGGTTGCTAGTAGTGTTGATTACTCCTTGTAGTTGATGCTAGTTGGTTTACTTGGTGGAAGATCATATGTTCAGATCCATTATGCATATTAATACCCCTCTGATTATGAACATGAATATGCTTTCTGAGTAGTTACATTTGTTCCTGAGGACATGGGAGAAGTCTTGCTATAAGTAGTCATGTGAATTTGGTATTCGTTCGATATTTTGATGAGATGTATGTTGTCATCCCTCTAGTGGTGTCATGTGAACGTCGACTACATGACACTTCACCATTGTTTGGGCTTAGAGAGAGGCATTGGGAACTAATAAGTAGATGATGGGTTGCTAGAGTGACAGAAGCTTAAACCCTAGTTTATGCGTTGCTTCGTAAGGGGCTGATTTGGATCCAGATGTTTCATGCTATGGTTGGGTTTACCTTAATACTTATGTTGTAGGTGCGATGCTTGCAATGGGGGTTAATCATAAGTGGGATGCTTGTCCAAGTAAGGACAGTACCCAAGCACCGGTCCATCCACATATCAAATTATCAAAGTACCGAACGCGAATCATATGAACGTGATGAAAACTAGCTTGACGATAATTCCCATGTGTCCTCGGGAGCGCCTTCCTTCAAATAAGAGTTTGTCCAGGCTTTTCCTTTGCTACAAAAAGGATTGGGCCATCTTGCTGCACCTTATTTACTTTTATTACTTGCTAGTCGTTACAAATTACCTTATCACAAAACTGTCTGTTACCGATAATTTCAGTGCTTGCAGAGAATACCTTACTAAAAACTTCTTATCATTTCCTTCTGCTCCTCATTGGGTTCGACACTCTTACTTATCGAAAAGGCTACGATAGATCCCCTACACTTGTGGGTCATCACCCCCTCCCCCGTATATAAAGGAGTGGAGGAGGGGGAGAGGGCCGGCCTCCTAGGCGCGCCCAAGGGGGGAGTCCTACTCCCGGTGGGAGTAGGATTCCCCCTTCCCTACTTGGAGTAGGAGAGGGAAGGAATGGGGAGAAGGAGAGAAGGAAAGGGGGGACGGCCCCCCTCCAATTTGGATTGGGCTTGGGGGGCACGCCCCCATCTTGGCCGCCTCCTTATCCTTTCCACTATGGCCCATTAAGGCCCATCGACTCCCCGGGGGGTTCCGGTAACCCCCCGGTACTCCGGTATATGCCCAAACTCTCTCGAAACCTTTCCAATGTCCAAACATAGTCATCCAATATATTGATCTTTATGTCTCGACCATTTTGAGACTCCTCGTCATGTCTATGGTCACATCCGGTACTCCGAACTACCTTCGGTACATCAAAACACATAAACTCCTAATACCGATCATCACCGAATGTTAAGCGTGCGGACCCTACGGGTTCGAGAACTATGTAGAAATGACCGAGACACTTCTCCGGTCAATAACCAATAGCGGAACTTGGATGTTCATATTGGCTCCCACATATTCGACGAAGATCTTTATCGGTCAAACCGCATAACAACATACGTTGTTCCTTTTGTCATCGGTATGTTACTTGCCCGAGATTCAATTGTTGGTATCTCAATACCTAGTTCAATCTCGTTACTGGCAAGTCTCTTTACTTGTTCCATAATGCATCATCCCGTAACTAACTCATTATTTATATTGCTTGCAAGGCTTATAGTGATGTGCATTACCGAGAGGGCCCAGAGATACCTCTCCGATACTCGGAGTGACAAATCCTAGTCTCGATCTATGCCAACTCAACAAACACCATCGGAGACACCTGTAGAGCATCTTTATGGTCACCTAGTTATGTTGTGACTTTTGGTAGCACACTAAGTGTTCCTCCGGTATTCGGGAGTTGCATGATCTTATAGTCATAGGAACATGTATAAGTTATGGAAAAAGCAATAACAACAAACTAAACGATCATCGTGCTAAGCTAACGGATGGGTCAAGTCAATCACATCATTCTCTAATGATGTGATCCTGTTAATCAAGTGACAACTCATGTCTATGGTTAGGAAACATAACCATCGTTGATTCAACGAGCTAGTCAAGTAGAGGCATACTAGTGACACTCTGTTTGTCTATGTATTCACACATGTACTAAGTTTCCGGTTAATACAATTCTAGCATGAATAATAAACATTTATCATGATATAAGGAAATATAAATAACAACTTTATTATTGCCTCTAGGGCATATTTCCTCTAGTCTCCCACTTGCACTAGAGTCAATAATCTAGATTACGTTGTAATGATTCTAACACCCATGGAGTCTTGGTGCTGATCATGTTTTGCTCGTGAGAGAGGCTTAGTCAATGGGTCTACAACATTCAGATCCGTATGTATCTTGCAAATCTCTATGTCTCCCTCCTTGACTTGATCACGGATGAAATTGAAGCATCTCTTGATGTGCTTGGTTCTCTTGTGAAATCTGGATTCCTTTGCCTAGGCAATTGCACCAGTATTGTCACAAAAGATTTTCATTGGACCCGATGCACTAGGTATGACACCTAGATCGGATATGGACTCCTTCATCCAGACTCCTTCATTTGCTGCTTCTGAAGCAGCTATGTACTCCGCTTCACACGTAGATCCCGCCACGACGCTCTGCTTGGAACTGCACCAACTGACAGCTCCACCATTTAATAAAAATACATATTCGGTTTGTGACTTAGAGTCATCCGGATCAGGGTTAAAGCTTGCATCGACGTAACCATTTATGATGAGCTCTTTGTCACCTCCATAAACGAGAAACATATCCTTAGTCCTTTTCAGGTATTTCAGGATGTTCTTGACCGCTTTCCGGTGATCCACTCCTAGATTACTTTGGTACCTCCCTGCTAAACTAATAGCAAGGCATACATTAGGTCTGGTACACAACATAGCATACATGATAGAACCTATGGCCGAAGCATAGGGAATGACTTTCATTTTCTCTCTATCTTCTGCAATGGTCGGGTATTGAGTCTGACTCAACTTCACACCTTGTAACACAGGCAAGAACCCTTTCTTTGCTTGATCCATTTTGAACTTCTTCAAAACTTTACCAAGGTATGTGGTTTGTGAAAGTCCAATTAAGCGTCTTGATCTATCTCTATAGATCTTGATGCCCAATGTATAAGCAGCTTCACCGAGGTCTTTCATTGAAAAATTCTTATTCAACTATCATTTTATGCTATTCAGAAATTTAGTATCATTTTCGATCAACAATATGTCATCTACATATAATATCAGAAATGCTATAGAGCTCCCACTCATTTTCTTGTAAATACAGGCTTCTCCAAAAGTTTGTATAAAACCATATGCTTTGATCACACTATCAAAGCGTATATTCCAACTCCGAGAGGCTTGCACCAGTCCATAAATGGATCGCTGGAGCTTGCACACTTTGTTAGCACCTTTTGGATCGACAAAACCTTCTGGTTGCATCATATACAACTCTTCTTTAAGATATCCATTAAGGAATGTAGTTTTGACATCCATTTGCCAAATTTCATAATGATAAAATGCGGCAATTGCTAACATGATTCGAACGGACTTAAGCATCGCTACGGGTGAGAAGGTCTCATTGTAGTCAACTCCTTGAACTTGTCGAAAACCTTTTGCAACAAGTCAAGCTTTGTAGACAGTAACATTACCGTCAGCGTCAGCCTTCTTCCTGAAGATCCATTTATTTTATATTGCCTTCCGATCATCGGGCAAGTCAACCAAAGTCCACAATTTGTTCTCATACATGGATCCCATCTCAGATTTCATGGCCTCAAGCCATTTTGCAGAATCTGGGCTCATCATCGCTTCCTCATAGTTCATAGGTTTGTCATGGTCAAGTAACATGACCTCCAGAACAGGATTACTGCACCACTCTGGTGCGGATCTTACTCTGGTTGACCTACGAGGTTCGGTAGTAACTTGATCAGAAGTTTCATGATCATCATCATTAGCTTTCTCACTTACTGGTGTAGGAATCACTGGAACCGATTTCAGTGATGAACTACTTTCCAATAAGGGAGCAGGTACAATTACCTCATCAAGTTATACTTTCCTCCCATTCACTTCTTTCGAGAGAAACTCCTTCTCTAGAAAGGATCCATTCTTAGCAACGAATATCTTGCCTTCGGATATGTGATAGAAGGTGTTCCCAACAGTCTCCTTTGGGTATCCTATGAAGACACATTTCTCTAATTTGGGTTCGAGCTTATCAGGTTGAAGCTTTTTCACATAAGCACCGCAGCCCCAAACTTTAAGAAATGACAACTTGGGTTTCTTGCAAAACCACAGTTCATAAAGTGTCATCTCAACGGATTTAGATGGCGCCCTATTTAATGTGAATGTAGCCGTTTCTAAAGCATAACCCCAAAATGATAGCGGTAAATCAGTAAGAGACATCATAGATCGCACCATATCTACTAAAGTACGATTATGATGTTCGGACACACCATTACGCTATGGTGTTCCGGGTGGCTTGAGCTGCGAAACTATACCGCATTGTTTCAAATGAAGACCAAACTCGTAACTCAAACATTCTCCTCCATGATCGGATCGTAGAAACTTTATTTTCTTGTTACGATGATTTTCCACTTCACTCTGAAATTCTTTGAACTTTTCAAATGTTTCAGACTTATGTTTCATTAAGTAGATATGCCCATATTCTCTCAAATCATTTGTGAAGGTGAGAAAATAGCGATATCCGCTGCGAGCCTCAATGTTCATTGGACCACATACATCAGTATGTATGATTTCCAATAACTCTGTTGCTCGCTCCATTGTTCCGGAGAATGGAGTTTTAGTCATCTTGCCCATGAGGCATGGTTTGCAAGTACCAACTAATTCATAATCAAGTGATTCCAGAAGTCCATCAGAATGGAGTTTCTTCATGCGCTTTACACCAATATGACCCAAATGATAGTGCCACAAATAAGTCGCACTATCATTATCAACTCTACATCTTTTGGCTTCAATACTATGAACATGTGTATCACTGCTATCAAGATTTAGTAAAGATAGACCACTCATCAAGGGTGCATGACCATAAAAGATATTACTCATATAAATTAAACAACCATTCTCTGATTTAAATGAATAACCGTATCGCATTAAACAAGATCCAGATATAATGTTCATGCTCAATGCTGGCACCAAATAACAATTACTTAGGTCTAAAACTAATCCCAAAGGTAGATGTAGAGGTAGCGTGCCGACGATGATCACATCGACTTTGGAACCATTTCCCACGCGCATCGTCACCTAGTCCTTAGCCAATCTTCGCTTAATCCGTAGCCCTTGTTTTGAGTTGCAAATGTTAGCAACTAAGCCAGTATCAAATACCCAGGCACTACTGTGAGCATTAGTAAGGTACACATCAATAACATGTATATCAAATATATCTTTCACTTTGCCGTCCTTCTTCTCTGCCAAATACTTGGGGTAGTTCTGCTTCCAGTGACCAGTCCCTTTGCAGTAGATGCACTCAGTCTCAGGCTTAGGTCCAGACTTGGGTTTCTTCACTTGAGCAGCAATTGGCTTGCTGTTCTTCCTGAAGTTCCCCTTCTTCCCTTTACCCTTTTTCTTGAAATTGGTGGTCTTGTTGACTGTCAACACTTGATGATCCTTCTAGATTTCTACCTTCGCAGCCTTTAGCATTGGGAAGAGCTCAGAAATCATCTTATCCATCCCTTGCATATTATAGTTCATCACGAAGCTCTTGTAGCTTGGTGGCAGTGATTGAAGAACTCTGTCAATGACACTATCATCAGGAAGATTAATTCCCAGCTGAGTCAAGTGGTTGTGGTACCCAGACATTCTGAGTATATGTTCACTGATAGAACTATTCTCCTCCATCTTGCAGCTATAGAACTTATTGTAGTCTTCATATCTCTCAATCCGGGCATTTAGTTGAAATATTAACTTCAACTCTTGGAACATCTCATATGCTCCATGACGTTCAAAACGTCGTTGAAGTCCCGGTACTAAGCCGTAAAGCATGGCACACTGAACTATTGAGTATTCATCAGCTTTGCTCTGCCAGGTGTTCATAACATCTAGCGTTGCTCCTGCAGCGGGTTTGTCACCTAGCGGTGCTTTCAGGACGTAATTCTTCTGTGCAGCAATGATGATAATCCTCAAGTTACGGACCCGGTCCGTGTAGTTGCTACCATCATCTTTCAACTTAGCTTTTTCTAGGAACGCATTAAAATTCAATGGAACAACAACACGAGCCATCTATCTACAACAACATAGACATGCAAAATACTATCAGGTACTAAGTTCATGATAAATTAAAGTTCAATTAATCAAATTACTTAAGAACTCCCACTTATATAGACATCTCTCTAATCATCTAAGTGATCACGCGATCCATATCAACTAAACCATGTTCGATCATCACGTGAGATGGAATAGTTTTCAATGGTGAGCATCACTATGTTGATCATATCTACTATATGATTCACGCTCGACCTTTCAGTCTCAATGTTCCGAGGCCATATATGCATATGCTAGGCTCGTCAAGTTTAACTCGAGTATTCTGCGTGTGCAAAACTGGCTTGCACCCATTGTATGTGAACGCAGAGCTTATCACACCCGATCATCACGTGGTGTCTCGGCACGACGAACTGTAGCAACGGTGCATACTCAAGGAGAACACTTATACCTTGAAATTTAGTGAGAGATCATCTTATAATGCTATCACCGAACTAATCAAAATAAGATGCATAAAGGACAAACATCACATGCAATCAATATAAGTGATATGATATGGCCATCATCATCTTGTGCCTTTGATCTCCATCTCCAAAGCACCGTCATGATCACCATCGTCTCTGGCCTGACACCTTGATCTCCATCGAAGCATCTTTGTCGTCTCGCCAAGTATTGCTTCTACGACTATCGCTACCGCTTAGTGATAAAGTAAAGCAATTGCATGGCGGTTGCATTTCATACAATAAAGCAACAACCATCACTGCAAAAAAAAGACACATCCGTGACATTTTGGGCCGAACGATTTTTTTTGTTATACATATGACACTTCTATGGCGATAATTGTGACAAAACCCGGTATCATCATAGATGTGGTGGGCTCCTACTTCTATGACAAAAAATCATGACAGAAAATGGGCTTTTCGTCCTGGACGGGCCGGAGACGCAGCTGCATGACATTCTTTGGGCCGTCCATGACGGCAAAAACCGTGGTAGAAGCGAGGGGGAGGAAAATTTTGGGGAGTTCCCGGTTACGGTGGGAGGTCGGGAGATGAGTGATGCACGTTTCTCTCGTACACGTACGCGCGTGTGTGCGAGGCGTTGGCTCTAACTGAACCCGAGCGAGGCATTGAGCTCTAACTGAACCCGAGTGATTGCACTGTAGGCTACACATTACTGAACCCGAGCGATCGATCGATGGATGTTAACTGAACCCGATCGAGCGATTCCTTTGCTACTGCTGCTAACTGAAGCCGATCGATGCTGCCTCTGGGATGAACAATGAGCGTTGCGGGGGGTTTGGATGAACAGTGAGTGGTGGCGTTGCCTCTAGATGAACAGGACCCCGTGGTGTGGTGGAGGGTTGGATGAACAGTAGACGGTGGAGGGGTGCCCGTGGAGGGGTGGTTGAACAGGACCCCGTGGTGTGGAGGGCTGGATGAACAATAGACGGTGTAGGGGTGGTTGAACAGTAGCCGGTGGAGTAGCGCGCGGTGGAGGCTGGATGAACAGGAGCCCGTGGAGGCTGGAGGAGGTCAACAGTGGAGATGAACAATATCCCGTGGAGTCCCGTTTTGCGGTACGCCACACCCCTCCCGATGAACAGGACCCCCGTTTCGATCGTAGGAGGTCTGTTTCGTGTGTTTTGCGGTACGACACTCCCCTCCCGATCAACAGGACCCCCGTTTCCACCGTAGGAGGTTTGTTTCGTCCGTTTTGCGGTATGGCACACCCATCCCGATCAACAGGACCCCCGTTTCGACCGTAGGATGTCCGTTTCGTCCGTTTTGCGGTACGCCACACCCCCTCCCGATCAACAGGACCCCCGTTTCGACCGTAGGAGGACCGTTTCCTCCATTTTGCGGTATGCCAGACCCCTCCCGATCAACAGGACCCCGTTCAGGCCTCGTTTCCATCGCCTATTCCGTCCAAGCCCTCCCGATGAACACGACCACGCATTCCGTTCCCACCTAGCCGGTTGGCTCCCACGCGTTCCGTTGCCTCCCGATGAACACGACGCATTCCGTTGCCTCCCCATGAACACGACGCATTCCGTTGCCTCCCCATGAACACGATGACGACGCTGTTTCTCTGTTCCGAGCGAGCCATGTACACGAGCCCTGGCCGTACGTATGCGCGAGTAGGCGTTCGAGACCCTGCCCGTATGTACACATACGTGGCCGTATTTTCTTTCTTGCACCCTGGCTGCTGTACGTATGTGTACATGCTATGCGCGCGCCTCTACTACGACACGTACGCGCCTCTACTATGACACGTGTGCGCCTCTACATCCACCAGTATATATGTACGCATACGTTCGCGACCAGAATGATAACGCTACGTACGCTTCGACCAGGTGGGTCCCGACTGTCACGCACTTCCTTGCGTGTGAAGATGTAGCTAGTGGGTCCCAGCAATCAGGGGGGGCGAATCATGTTTTTTGCCCGGACGCACTTCCTTGCGTGCGAAGATGTAGCTGGTGGGTCCCAACAGTCAGGGGCAAACATTTTTTTCATGAAATACGGTGGCCCGTCCGGTGGGTCCCCGCTGTCAGGTGGAGGAATAACTATTTTGCACGTAATAAGGAGGCACTTCCTAGGTGCAGCCGTGGACCCAACTATCAGCCTCTCCATGTACAGTCCACGTCCTATGGAAGCCGTTCCTTGACCACGTTGACCACGCCGCGCCGAGAGCACCAGGGCGGTGGACGACGGCGAGGCCTAGGAAGGGGACGACGCGGAGCTGGGGAAGACGCGGTAATGGATGCCCACGCGTAGAGGAGTACGAGGGTTCATTGGTTCGCTGCGGTGTGAGGCTGCCATCCCCGCAGAACAACAGGGGGTGTGGCTGAGTAGAGGGATGGCCTGGCCAGCGGTGGGAGCAGTAGGAGGCGGTGAGGCCTCCGCCGCATCGCAGCCGGCCACGGGAGGCAGGAGCACGAGGCACGACCGGCGCTGGTTTGGGCGGCTGGAGCAAGAAGACCAGAGGTTGAAGAAGCACTACGGCCGTTGGATGGACATCGTACGGTCACTGGATCTAGAATCGTGCATATTGACTAAGTTGACAAAGCCCTCCGTCCCCGTCAACTTAGTATGCCCACAAGTCAGCCTGCCACTATACTGGGTCCCAGCTAATAGGGGGAGTATTCATTTTTTGTGTGTAATAAGGAGGCACTTCCTTGCGTGCGAAGATATAGCTGGTGGGTCCGAGCTGTCAGCGGCGGTAACTTTTTTTCGCGAAATACAGAGGCCCTTTCGATGGGTCCCTGATGTCAGGTGGAGGAATCATAATTTTGCGCTTAATAAGGAGGCATTTCCTTGCGTGCGGCCATGGACCCAGCTGTCGGCCTCTCCACGTACAATCCACTTCAGATGCATGTCGGTTGTTGACCATGTTGACCAGGCCGCGCCGAGAGCACCAGGGCGGTGGACGACTGCGAGGCCTAGGAAGGGAACGACACGGAGGCAGGGAAGACTCGGCAGTTGTTTCCCACGCGGAGGGGACTGCGACTGTACGAGGGTTTACTGGTTCGTCTGCCGTCACCGGAGAATAACAGCAGGTGTGGGTGAGTAGAGGGATGGCTAGGCCAACGATGGGAGTACGGTGGGGCGGTGAGGCCTGCGCGGCAGCAGAGCCGGCCGCGGAGAGGAGGGAGCAGGCAGTCCCGCCGGCGCTTGTTTGAGTGGCTGGAGCAGGAAGAGCAGAGATTGAAGAAGCACGACGGCCGTTGGATGGCCATCCAATAGTCACTGCTTGTGCGTCAACCTTTTTTTAGGAAAGCCTCAAATCTGTGGAAAACAGCATACAACCCATCTGCCATTATTTCTAATAATTTACAACCCATTTGATAATTATTAAGGATTTTTTTGGAGCCCATATTCTTTTTGTTAGCATTACAGCCCATATTGTGGCCACGGTTAAAAAATTATATGATCTTTTGCATATTTCGGTGCGGTCCGAACTGTTTTTAATCCCGAAATTTCGACTCACATTCAAACTGATTTTAAAAATAAATGTATATCAATATAAAATCCAACAAATTCTCCACACATAAAAATTAATGTAATTTAAAATCTCGAAATGAAAAAAAAGATATTTGAAACTAATTTCCGGTTTGATGTGTTTTAAAAATGTAGAGCCCATTTCTCATTACTGATGGGCCATTTTCTCGGCCAGCCAAATGAAAGCTCTCCTCGTCTTGAAAGATTTGCAGCCCAACAGGCCTGACAAAGTGACTTATTTGGCAAATCACAAAAAAAACTAGGCTGTGGCCGTGGACCCAGCTATCAGCCTCTCCACGTACAGTACTCTTCCGATGGAATGTCGTTGACAAAGTTGACCACGCCGCGCCGAGAGCACCAAGGCGGTGGACGATGACGAGGCCTAGGAAGGGGATGATGCGAAGCCGGGGAAGACGCGACAGTAGATGCCCACGCGGAGAGGAGTACGAGGATTCACTAGTTCAGCTGCTGTGTGAGGCTGCCATCGCCGCAGGGCCTGGCTAGTGGTGGGAGTAGTAGGGGGCGATGAGGCCTCAACGACAGCACAACCGGCCACTGGAGGCAGGAGCAGGCGGTCTCCCCGGCGCTGGTTTGGGCGGCTGGTGCAAGAAGAGCAGCGATTGAAGAAGCAGCAGGACCGTTTGATTCAAATCCAACGGTTACTGCTGCTAGAATCGTTTGTTGACTAAGTTGACAAGCCCTGCGTATGCGTCAACTTAGTAGGCCCACAGGTCAGCCTCCCAACCGGTGCGCCCCAGATGTCAGTGGGAGGAATATTTTTTTTCGCGTAATAAGGAGGCAGTTGATTGCGTGCGGCCAGGCGAGCGGAGGGAGTAGGGTGGGCCGGGGAAGCCCGCGCGGCATCACAGCGGGCCACAAGAGGAGGGAGCAGGCAGTCTTGCCGGCGCTAGTTTAGGCGGCTGGAGCAGGAAGATCAGAGATTGAAGAAGCACATCAGCCGTTGGATGGACATCCAACAGTCACTGCTGCTAGAATCGTGTGTTCACTGACAAAGCCTTGCGTAAACAAGTCAGCCTCGAAATCTGTGGCGTGTACAGCCCATTTGCTATTATTTTTATAATTTTTACTCATTTTCTAGTTCATATGGAATTTATTGCAGCCCGTTTTCCATTTTTAGAATTGCTGGCCATTTTCTGGTCAGTACCAGGGTCAAAAAATTAACTAAATATGTGGGAAATTTTGAAAATTCGCAAATTTTTGCTGGGGAACGAAATATTCTTAATCCAAAAATTAATAGCCATACTAAAATAAATTTAAAAATAAATTAGTACTATGTCATGTTAAATCCAATGAAATACGTATAAGATATCAGTGAAGAACAAAAACAGAAAAAGAAACTTATATCTCATTTGCTATAATTTTTTGGAATTTTCAACCCCTTTTGATATGACTTTTAATAGACATTGACCATACTCTTAGGCCAGGCCGGAATGCATCCCTCCTTGTCTTGAAAGATTTGCAGCCCAGTAATTCGGAGAAAACAAATAGGCCTTGCTTGGGTATTCTTCAAAAAGAAATACTAGGCTACCTATTTTCCCAAAGAACTGGTGCATGAGCATTCAGCTTTATTTATTTACTTATTTATGTTTAGGGGACCATGAGCATGTACCTAGGCCGGATTCATGTGAGAGCCTCCCTTTGAGTTAATTATGGGATTCTCTATTAGGCCTTCATCAGTGGGTTGCATGTTATCAACAAGTGGAAAATGTGTTCTGTACGAAAAATAGTATGCGCTACATATGGTACGGGGCACTAAAGGATCGAACTGTGCAACGACTTCCAAAACATTGTGTTTGTCGTTCTAACAACACATTTATTCAACCAACAGACGAAATATACTACTGATTGTACATTGAAAACAGCAGCAGCAGCAACCAGGGCTGGGGGTGCAACATAAGCAGTAAGCAGGCCAGAAGAGTGAAGACGCAGCTCTCTCTTCCAAACCAAACATCAGCCATCATTACGAAAGGGCTAACGAAAAGGAACAAGTGTATGCATCAAACTAAATAAAGATCCTACTACACCAAGTGTCCGCATCTAACTAACTGGCTCAGTTAGACATTACTATTTATTAAGCTGTGGAGATTGGTTGACGGCTTGAACCAGATGGGTGCCTGACGGGGGAAACTCCAGCCAGTAGGTCGAAGTCTGATACTTGCGACTCTCTCTCCTACTTTGGGCCGCAGAGCGTGGCGGCACATATCAGGGTATGGTGCATGCAGAGACGCATGGTACGCTGTGTATACACAAGTTTTTCCTGATGAATGAAACCGCACTGCCATCATGATCCTTGCATGGTACTGAGATTGTCCACACGCGAAACAATAAGCTTGATTACCTTTGTGGGGAGTGAATTCCAGCCACTCTTTCGGCGGACGCTGCTCGGTTCTGTCATTGTTAGTGTTTGGGTTTCGGACGAGGGGGGGAGGCGCCATAGCGGGGATGGAAGATTGGACGAGATTATGTGCAGACAAAGATGGAGAATCGAATATGTGCTGCGGGAAGTGGACATGTGATGATGACTACAACATGCCGCTTGACTTACGAGACACATACCAGCAGCATAGGGTCATGTCGATGCCAGACAACTTGCTTGAGTGATCACAGTACTGGTACTCCCTATAGTGCTATGCCCTAACTTGCTTGAGTAGAGTAGTAGAGTAGGACTCTGCTCTACTACTAGCACCGGAGGAGTAGTATATTCTAATCTAAAATAGTTACAAACTTCAATGCCCGAGCGTGGAACGACTACGAACCGTGCTCAAAGACCGTGGCCCTGTTTGGATATGGGTTAGAGTTAGTTTGGGTTAGTTTGGACTCAACTAACCCAAAAATATCCAAACAGGAGGGTTAGTTTGGGTTAGATCCATCCAACCCACCCCAAAAAACTAACCCACCCAAGAGGTGCTTATTTGAGTTAGTTCTTCTCGGAACCACTAAAAAAACACATTTTTCTCTCGCTCTTCCCGTGGCAGATCCTACCCCACTTCCTCGAAGCTTCTCGTCCTCTTCCTCCCTCCCTCTCGCACTGCCCATGAAGGCGCCTCGCTGTATCTGCGCTCCATCTAACCCTGCCATCCAAACATCTTTTTGGTTAGAGTTAGTTCAGAGCTAGTTCAAGGTTAGAATCTAACTCTAACCTCTAACTGAGTTAGAGTATCCAAACAGGGTCCGTGTCTACGTGGTGTTTGGACATGGGCGACAACCTCAACGCCAACGGTGCTGCTCCCGTTGCACCGTATGTGTTTCTGTCCTTCCTGTTCGAAATCATGGTAGAATTCATGTTTCTACTCTGTATCCTACTACTATGCTAGTCCACATGATTAGTTTCATCTCTGTTATAGCCGTCATGATTTATTTTGTGCTTATTCGGATTAAATCTCGTAGTAACTTGCTCATATATTCAACTGGCGCAACGTCCCCTATAGCCACTCCCGTTTCATGGACTGCCTGGTCGATGCCTCCAAGGAGCCCTTCGTCCACTGCTATGAGTGCCGATGCCGTTTTGTGGCTCGCCGGTGGACATGGTGCATCACCTCACGGATGCATGCAGCGGTCACTGCTGGCCCTTGGCGGAGAACATCAAGTACGAGACGTGCTACCCGTTCACCATGCTGGAGTCGCTGGAGGATCACCATCGTCTGCTAGTGTCGGAGTAATGGGCCACGGGTAGGCTAACCCGAGCCCCAGAACCTTTCAAGACATCGGGGCAGGCTGCGCCCCTCAAGACCCCAGGACAAAGAGCTGCCTTCTGAGAAGTCGACGGCAAGGCAGTCGACTGCCCACTCGCGGCCGAGTCCCGGGGACGACTTCAGGATAAGCCGACTCCTGACTGGTGACTTCCAGAGAAGCCGGCTTTGGGGAGTCGGCCCGTGACTCCAACAAACCCCATGCCCTCATCAAGAGGGACGGGACGGGGAGTGGCTACAGTTAAGCCCATTCCCACCCCTTACCAGGGGCAGGCATGGCTACAGCATGCCGTACCCGGGAAGATCTCCGTGCGGCGTGGCACTGTTGTCGTGCCGGCCGTGACATCAGCACCAAAGGACCGAATCCTGCACCCACGATGGCTTGTCTGTACGACCCTGGGGCACTGGGTCCCACCAGCCAATGGGACCCTAGGAGACGGCAAGTGCACCCCTAGTCGGACCCGTTGGGAGTCGGCCCCTGAGAGTCGGCCAGATCCTCCCCCGGGGCCCACGCGCCATTAATCAGATGTGACGGAGAATGGCAATAGTGATCACCCGCCAGGCGGCAAGGCTGTTGCCATGACTCCATGACCAAGCCTGCATCATCAGAAGCACGACTACAGTAATCAGCAGCCGGCAAGACCCGCCCGCGGCGGGCGCGGCCTGTCGGCTCCATACCTAGCCAGTCGGTGGGGCCCACCAGTCAGCGGGCCCCAGCAGTTGGCGGAGAAGACGGAGGCCGGAGACACTGACGGCTGGGCCCGCGTCCAGCCGGATTACCATTGTACCCCTGGGGGGTAGGCCTATATAAACCCCCCTGGGCACCCATGCAAAGGGTTGGAACCCATTAGCTCTAGACTAGACCATATAGGAGGGAGAGAGCTAGCCTTGCCCTCTCCTACCTCCAGAAAATAGCTCAAGGAGCGATCGTGTAAACACTTTACCATAATGATCATGCGGAGACCCCGCAGAGCAGCAGTAGGGGTATTATCTCCCCGGAGAGCCCTGAAGCTGGGTAAGATTCGCCGGCGTGCATGTCTACGCCTCATCCCGTTTCCAGGCACCAGCGACGTCCTACTTGCCCCCATCATGATAAGCCATCCCTTGGCATATGTCGCACCCAACCCCCGACAGCTAGTCTCGGAGGAGGACGACAGCGTCTTCCTCTTGATCGTGGGCACCGACGAGGCCCGCGCAGGCCGCCGCCCCGTCTCTGTAATGTGCGTCAGGGGCGACGCTGCTGATGCTGACACTGACACGAGGCCGATGTACGGGTGCATGGTCAGTGTTACTACCCCTCCGGGTCGCATGGGCGGCGACACCGGCCTCATCAAATGGACTTGGACTCTGGGGAGCTGGGACTATCCTGCTAATGTGGACTTGGAAAACCCATGGCATCCTTTACCTGCCGACGCAGTGCACAGGGACTCCAAGGAGGTTCACCTGGACATACGCATTATCAAGTTAAATGTTGATCATTAGTCTTCGCTCAATGTAATCCGCTGTCTAAGCATGTGGAGACTTCCATGTAGGATCTTGCTCTATTGGAGTATCGCACATGAATAAAAGTGTATCCGTTTATGGTTTAGTCTAGAATCTTCCATGTATGAATTTTTACTACAGTACTGGTGAAAGACTTACGATGAACCATTTCTTACATCTCCTCTGCCCGCTTGCAAGTCATCCTGATTTAATCCCTCCGTCTAGGTGTATAAGGGCATGGTTAATATTACTTAATAGTATAGCCAACTGTTGACTATAAGAAAGTGCCATGTCATCTGTAGCCAACATGTATAACAATCGATACTCAAAAACTAATTCTTACTAGTGTGTATGCACGTGCAATGCACGTCTTAACAGTATGGTGTGATTCCACCAAAAAACTACTTTGAAAAATGAATTCCGAGCAAAAAAAATATTGTTGATGCACACGAAATAGAGTTTAGAAATTTACTAATTGGTAGTACAAAATGCAACTACTGCCTGCGGCCATCCAGAAATTTTCGAAGAATATAAAAAAAGTACGCGGTGGAACCCACAAATTGTTTACTTCAACTTTAGTTTCTCCTCCAGACCATCTCACATCAGCTCACAACCAACTCTTTTTTTACTCATCACAACCTGACAATTGCAACATAGTAGAGGAGGCATAGGTCTTCTTTTCAGGAAGGTATGACACGGTGCAGCGATGGTTCCAGAACCAAGTAGATTCAGCTGCATGCACTGTTCACTGCAAATCCCTCCAATATCAGCCGTTAGATTTAGGAGATGAGTGGCTAGGATTGATGCTCTAGGTGCAATCCAGGACTCGTATACTATATAGTAGTATAGATAGTATAGAGAAGATCATTTCTTGCAAAGCACAATAAATGTTATTTCTTCACAAGTTTTGGATGCAGGTTGAACAGTTGAACGATTTTGTTTGCAAAAGATACCTTTTTATCTATTTCACCCGGATGTTTGTGAGCTCTAGAGATGAAATAATATTCGAAGAAACCTATCGATACCCGTTACCCATGAGATGACCCCCACATCCTTTGTCAAAATAAACAACTCCCCGATCAGTGCATTTCACTCTTCGGTGCAACGCACGGGCACCTTACTACTATAGATTAGTACGACCAAAAATTGAACTAACATTATATATAGTACGATAAATGCTGATGCATGTCACCTAAAATTACATCATTCAAAACTATGTTCAAATACGAATCCAACGATATAGTTTTTGTTGACATGCACTAACATTTTGTTAGTTAAATCTTCAGTCAAATTCAATGCGGGACTAATAAACCACGACCGATGTAGTACAAGTGTAGAGGGCGGCTGTCAGTGTCAAAACCGGCGAATCTCGGGTAGGGGGTCCCGAACTGTGCATCTAGGCGGATGGTAACCGGAGGCAGGGGACACGATGTTTACCCAGGTTCGGGCCCTCTTGATGGAGGTAATACCCTACGTCCTGCTTGATTGTTCTTGATAACATGAGTAGTACAAGAGTTGATCTACCATGAGATCGAAGAGGCTAAACCCTAGAAGCTAGCCTATGGTATGATTGTATGTTGTCCTACGGACCAAAACCCTTCGGTTTATATAGACACCGGAGGGGGCTAGGGTTACACAGAGTCAGTTACAAGGAAGGAGATCTACATATCCATATTGCCAAGCTTGCCTTCCACGCCAAGGAGAGTCCCATTCGGACACAGGACGAAGTCTTCAATCTTGTATCCTCATAGTCCAATAGTCCGGCCAAAGGATATAATCCAGCTGTCCGGATACCCCCTAATCTAGGACTCCCTCAGTAGCCCCTGAACCAGGCTTCAATGACGATGAGTCCGGCGCAAATTGTCTTCGGCATTGCAAGGCAGGTTCCTGCTCCGAATACTTCATAGAAGATTTTGAATACGGGGATCGTGCCCGGCTCTGCAAAACAAGTTCCACATACCACCGTAGAGAGAATAATATTTCCACAAATCTAATCTGCTGACGTACCCCGTAGCGTGACATCACACCATAGCCAGGTCTTTATTCTTATCATTTTTCATAACCCATCTCAGCATGTTTCGCGAGGCGGTTTCCTTGGCACGTCTTGTCGAAGCAGAGATCGTGTCCCCTTATTACGGGATTCCCATCAATACGGACATGGGTAACCCAACCACGCCATCAATTATGGCGCTTTGGGGCTAAGCGAGTTTTACCAGGCTGGTGGGGGCGCATAGTTTCGTCCGCCCTTATAAAGGGATAAGGTTTCACCTTTTTCTACCCACGCCTTCTTCCTCCTTGCTCATCCATTATCGCGCACTCGAGCTCCAGCGCCCAAGTCCACATCCTTCTCCTCAACTCTCTCCAAACATGTCCGGAGCAGGAGGAAGGTGGATGGTCTCCTTCGTCACGGAGGGACACATCAAAAAACTACGTGGGGCCGGATACTTAGCCGCGGATATCGTGCACCGGCTGCCAGCCGCGGGGTAGATCGTCCCTACCCCGGAACCTTACGAAAGGGTGGTTTTCCTCCCCCACTTCATCCGTAGACTGGGGTTTCCCCTCCATCCATTCGTCCGCGGCCTTATGTTCTATTATGGGCTGGACTTTCATGATCTAGCCCCGAATTTCATCCTCAACATCTCGGCGTTCATCGTCGTGTGCGAGGCTTTCCTCCGCATCCGGCCCCACTTCGGCCTGTGGCTGAAGACCTTCAATGTCAAGCCGAAGGTAGTAGGCGGCCAACAAGCGGAATGCGGCGGAGCCATGGTGGGCAAAATGCCCAATGTTACATGGCTCGAGGGCTCCTTCCTGGAGACCATAAAGGGGTGGCAATCGGGGTGGTTCTACATCACCAAGCCGCGCGACACCAACTAGGTGGCGGCCCCCGAGTTTCAATCCGGAATCCCCATTCGGCTTACTTCCTTGAAGGAGAAGGGCATGTCCTAGGGCTCATCGGTGGAGCTGGACGGACTCTAGAAGTGTATCCGGAACATGATAAGCAAGAAACTCAAGCTTGTCAACATAGTCCAGGTCAGGCTCTTCTGCCGGATCCTCCCGTGTCAACAACAGGCTTTCAACCTATGGGAGTTCGACCCGGCCCAGCACTAGACTCTACGCGAGCTCTTCGACACGACGCATCAGGACGTCTGAAAGGTGTTGTTCAAGGGCGCCGGGGTCCCCCTCCCCTTACCGAGGACCGCGGGCTAAGCCCGAAGCGCCCTGCGAATCCGGTAAGTTCTGTACATCTGGTAGGGTATTTATTTCCCATAGCTTAACCATGTGCGGGGTCTGAGCTCCCATGCCTTTGACAGGACTGGGTGGAGACATCAGAGCAGATTGATTGTCCGGCCCCTCTGCCCGAAGACCCTGCAGACGCTCTCCTGACGGAGATGCGGACTCCAGCTCCTTATGAGGTGCCGTAGAAGATCAAGAAGAAGGCCACGGGAACCCGAAAGAGTTCTCGGCGCCAGGTGGTATCGGACTCATCGTCCGATAACTCCGAGATGCACTCCTCCCATAAAAACGAGGAGGAAGATGAAGATTCTCCCCCTCCAGCCGGGGGAGACAAGAAAAGGATGGCCGCCCCAACCGGGGAGGCCGAAGGGTCCAAGAAGGGAAGGACTCTCCTTCCGGACTGTTGCACCGCCGCCGCCGACAGCGAAGACGAGTGGTTACTCAGGGCCAAGCCCCTGGCGAAGTCGTAAGTATTCGGATACCAGAGTAACTCATAGCATACTTTTATTGCAGTGCTTCTCCTAACGTCGAATATGATCATGCAGTCCGCCCCGAACCCGTATCAACATATCCTCGTCGGACGGTTCCTTGGACTCGTCGGATATGAATAGTGATACACTTCCAACCGCCTCCTCTCCTCGCCCTACGGACAATGTCGAGGTATTGCCTCAAAGGGAACCGAGCCGGGGGGAGATAGTCCCGGAGGCGCCTCAAGGCGACCTTCCGGACTCCAGGCACAAAGGGAGCAAGACTCCCAAGGGCTCCAAGTTCGGCCCTCAGCCGAACACCGCGCCGGAACCTCCAGTGGTTCCGGACTCCGGCAGGCTGCCCCCTTCCAAGAGGGGCAAGCCGCCCGTGCCGGTGACCTCTGTCTATCCAGAGGCACCGGACAACATGCTGGGAGCGCTTCACGGCGCTTCCATCGACGAAGAGCACCACACTATTATGAGTGTGGTGATCAAGAAGGTTCAGTCCGCCAAGAGCGGACTGACTGAAGCCTATGCCAGCCTTCTAATAGGCTTTGAGGCAAGTGTTTAAAATATAGGAAAATATTACCGCATAGACAGTAGCCCCTGATGCCCTGTTTGGTGTTCACAAAGAAAACCCGAATAGAGGATCAAATAATATCTGCAGGAGTCTAATACAAGTATGTCTATATGCGTATGCAGGCTTCGCTGCTGACCTCTGCCGCACTGACTGCGGAGGTCGCCGCACTGAAGCAGAACCTCGAGCGGTCCGAGAAAGAGCTCGACCTTGCCAAGAGGCAGCTCGAGGAGAACAAAGGTAAGTAATACCTTGTCTATATGTATATATATATATAAAAGATGCGGTTGCAAAATGATAGGATCATCATGGATGTGCCAGGGGCTACGACCGAAGTGGAGACCCAGAAGCAAGCGCTGTCCGAGGCCAAAAACAAAGCGGCCAAGGAGCGCACAGAGCGGGAGAAACAAGAGGCATGGGTGGGCGAGGTGCAGCAAGAGCTCCAGGCTCTCGTGAAGAAGCACGAGACTTTGGAGCTTGACTCGAAGACGCGAGAGTCTGAGCTTGCCGCGGCCCTCGAGAGCACAAAGCATGCCAAGGCTGAAGCCCAAAAGGTGAAAGTGCAACTATCCCTAGGTGGTTTTGGTAATTCATAACAACATATAGCTCATTGAGCTAATGCTATTCCAAGATGACTATTTCAGGAAAGCTCAATGATTGGCATGGCATGGATGTGAAAGTGGAACCCTCAAAATGCTAAGGACAAAGGGATTGGCTCAAGCTCAAAAGCTCAAGACTCTTCATTTTATATTTTAGTGATCCAAGATCACATTGAGTCTTTAGGAAAAGCCAATACTATCAAGGAGGGATGAGGTGTTGCTTAATGAGCCTCTTGCTTCATGTGCTTAGTGATATGCTCCAAAACCCTCAACTACTTTCCCATATCCACATATGACCTAAACCCTAAGCCAAACTCGGTCCTACCGATTCTTTCTATCCGGCGCCACTGAGTTTCACTTGTCATAAGCCACTGCCAAACCCTAGCAATTCGGTTCTACCGATAGGGATCTCGGTCTCACCGAGATGGGATTGCAAACTCTCTGTTTCCCTTTCGTAACTTTTCGCTCTCACCGAAAGAGCGAATCGGTCCCATCGAGATTGCAATGTAAACTCTTTGTTTCCCTTCTGTAACTTTTCGGTCTCACCGAAAGAGCAAATCGGTCCCACCGAGTTTGCCTGACCAACTCTCTGGTTAGCTTATTACCAAACTCGGTCTCACCGAGTTTGTGTAATCGGTCTCACCGAGATTACGTTATGCCCAAACCCTAACCATATCGGTCCTACCGAGTTGCATGTCAGTCCCACCGACTCTAACGGTCACTAGGTTTACCTTTTCGGTCTGACCGAGTTTGTTGATTCGGTCCCACCGAGATTGGAAAACTGTGTGTAACGGTTGGATTTTGTGTGGAGGCTATATATACCCCTCCACCTCCTCTTCATTCGTTGAGAGAGCCATCAGAACACATACACAATTCCAACTCATATGTTCTGAGAGAGAACCACCTACTCATGTGTTGAGACCAAGATATTCCGTTCCTACCATATGAATCTTGATCTCTAGCCTTCCCCAAGTTGCTTTCCACTCAAATCTTCTTTCCACAAAATCCAAATCCTATGAGAGAGAGTTGAGTGTTGGGGAGACTACCATTTGAAGCACAAGAGCAAGGAGTTCATCATCAACACACCATTTGTTACTTCTTGGAGAGTGGTGTCTCCTAGATTGGCTAGGTGTTACTTGGGAGCCTCCGACAAGATTGTGGAGTTGAACCAAGGAGTTTGTAAGGGCAAGGAGATTGCCTACTTCGTGAAGATCTACCGCTAGTGAGGCAAGTCCTTCGTGGGCGATGGCCATGGTGGGATAGACAAGGTTGCTTCTTCGTGGACCCTTTGTGGGTGGTTGCTTCTTCGTGGACCCTTCGTGGGTGGAGCCCTCCGTGGACTCGTGCAACCATTACCCTTCGTGGGTGGAGCCCTCCATGGACTCGCGCAACCGTTACCCTTTGTGGGTTGAAGTCTCCATCAACGTGGATGTAGGATAGCACCACCTATCCGAACCACAGGAAAAACATCCGTGTCTCCAATTGCGTTTGAATTCTCCAAACCCTTCCCTTTACATTATTGCAAGTTGCATGCTTTACTTTCCGCTGCCAATATTCTCTTTGCATGCTTGCTTGAATTGTGTGATGATTGCTTGACTTGTCCTACAATAGCTAAAATCTGCCAAGAACTAAAATTGGGAAAAGGTTAAGTTTTTATTTGGTCAAGTAGTCTAATCACCCCCCCTCTAGACATACTTTCGATCCTACAAGTGGTATCAGAGCTTTGGTCTCCATTTGCTTTGATCTCCATAGCTTTTGGTGGTCATAGCCTTGGTTTCACAACCTAGGAGAGTATGGCGTCTAGCGACGGAAATTATCACCCTAGAGGTCCTTACTTTGATGGTACTAATTTTGCTAGTTGGAAGCATAAAATGAAAATGCATATTCTTGGACATAACCCCGCCGTTTGGGCTATTGTGTGTGTTGGTTTGCAAGGTGACTTCTTTGATGGGAAAGAACCAAACCATGAAGCTACCGCGGACGAGTTGAAGATGTTGCAATACAATGCTCAAGCTTGTGATATTCTCTTCAACGGATTGTGCCCCGAAGAATTCAACAAAATCAGCCGTCTTGAGAATGCAAAGGAAATTTGGGACACTTTGATTGATATGCACGAAGGTACCGACTCCGTCAAGGAATCCAAGTTGGATGTGCTTCAAAGTCAACTTGACAAGTTCAAAATGAAGGATGGTGAAGGTGTCGCTGAAATGTACTCTAGGCTTGCTCTCATCACAAATGAGATTGCCGGCTTAGGAAGTGAAGCGATGACCGATAGATTCATCATCAAGAAGATTCTAAGAGCCTTGGATGGAAAATATGATACCATGTGCACATTGATCCAAATGATGCCCAATTACAAAGATCTCAAGCTAACGGAGGTGATTGGAAGAATTGTTGCTCATGAGATGTCACTTAAGTATAAAGAGGAACTTCACAACAAATCAAGTGGTGCCTACAAAGCCTCATGTGAAGCCCCTACATCATCAAGTGAGAAACAAAACTTCAATGAAGAATTGAGCTTAATGGTGAAGAACTTCAACAAGTTCTACAAGAGTAGAAGCAAATATAGAAGCTTCAAGTCAAGGTCCTACAATGACAAAAGATCTTCTAGTCGAGAGCGAAACTGCGATAGTTGTGGAAGACCCGGACACTATTCCAATGAGTGTACGGCTCCCTACAAGAGAAGAGAAGATTCTCCAAAAAGAAGAAGCAAAGAATCACCACCAAGAGAGAGAAGGAGTAGAGATGATCGTTATGAACGAAGATACTCACGGAGAAGCAAGGATTCGGAAAGGAAGGAAAAATCATCAAGGATCTACACAAAACGAAGACATCAAGCTCATGTTGGTGAATGGGTATCCGGCTCTGACTCCGACAGCCACTCCGAGAGAAGTTATCACTCCGACTCCGAAGATACTCAAGATGAAGGTGTTGCCGGTCTAGCACTTGTGTCAACCAACTCCTACGACATATTTGACTCACCAAATGAAGGAATTGGAAGATGCTTCATGGCCAAAGGTCCTAAGGTAACACACCCCGAGTATGTTGATTTCAATAGTGATGAAGATGACTTGTTAGGTGATGATTTGCTTGTTGACAACTCTAGTGATGAATACTATGATGAAACGTCAATTAATCATGCTAATCAAGATAAAACGAATGACAATGATAAGGAGAAGATTGAGGCTCTAACTAAAGAACTAAACACTCTTAAGTTAGCTCATGAAACTATCTTCGAAGATCATCGAGAACTTTTAAGAGCTCATGAGAAATTACGCTTTGAAAAGCTCAATCTTGAGCAAGAGCATGAGTTCTTAAAAGCAATCAATGATGATCTCCGCAAGAAAAGTTCTTCTTACATTGCCAAGCGTTTACTCTTATCCACTTACATGCCTCAAGTCAAGTCTAGTAACAAGAACAAGAAAGATTCTTCCTCTAGCAGTAACAATGATCATGCTAAATCCAATATTGTTGCTTCTAGTAGTTCTCTTGATTCCACTAATGATTCTCTTAGCCAAGTTACACTTGATCAAGAAAATAGCTTATTGAAGGGAATTATAGAGAAAGGAGTGTACAAAAGTCTTGCCGGGAGTAAGCAATTCGAGGAAATTGTGCGCAAGCAAGGAATGCACCGGAAGAATCAAGGTGTTGGTTTTGAACGAAAGTTCAATGCCAATGGAGTTGAGTGGGAAGAAGACCAATACCCCAAGACAAAGTTTGTTCCTCAACAAGAGAAGTATGATACTTCTTTCAAGGGGACACAAGCTCAAGATGATCTTCCACCACAAGACTACAAGCAAAAAGGCAAGGACAAGCTTCAAGAGGAAATTTATGCATTTGAAGAAGCTCCTAAGACCTTAGTCAAGTGGATTCCCAAGACTACTTCAAGTTCCACTTCATCAAGTACGACTACAACTCCAAGGATTCCCATCAAGATGGTGTGGATCCAAAAGAAGAAGAACTAGAGAGTTCTTGAGGGTGACTCCGCCAACATACTTCACTCTTATCATTTTGGCAAGAACAAGTGCAATCAACTTCCACATCTTGCACTAGTTCAAGGAGTCACAAACCCTCTTGTTGGTAAGACAAGGGACAATGTAACCTAAAAGTTTTCATGGACATCATCTTGTGTGTGCATCACTCTATGTATATGGATATCCTTGTTTGTTCCTTGTGGGACTAACCCATGTAGGTATTGAAAGTGCAATTCACTCAAATGGATAGCTCCAAGTGATCTACATCAACATTGAGCATCCACATCTTCAACATCTACATGAAGTCATCATCGACAAAACCCGAGGTTAGTTCATCCCTCTAAGGAGGGATATCACATCTAGGGGGAGCTTTACTCTAAGACTTGAGCTAAAGCAACTCTAAAGATGTGAACACAACAATGCTTTATGTAAAAGTGGTAACCCCACTTGAGCTTAAACGATGAGTATGACCTATGATCAAGTGTTCTCACTTGATTCCTAAGTCAATATACTCATATATAGATGACCTTGTCATCGCAAATTGCTTGATAGATGCTAGAATTGGTTGTGCATGCCTTGTCACATATTTCATTTGCCATCTTATTGTGTGAGCATGCTGGTTGCATATTTTACTCATTCGAGGACATCCACTTGTTGTTTTGATTGTTTGGTTTTATTTCCTTTTGCCAAGTGGATGGACAAGAATGCCTAAGAACCTCCTCTAGCTATCTATGCTTTTCTCGTCTCAAACTCTATTCATGCTACATCACAAAATTTGATCAAGTCAGATTCGAACCACTCTGTGTGAGGAGCGCTCGGAGTCCCCGATTCGTCATAGACTTAAACTTCCAAAACCTCTTTATGATTCTCGGTCTGACCGATACCCTACTTTCGGTCCTACCGAGATCATTAAGTTGATCTAGGTTTTCGATCTTGGTGCAACCGATTTGAACCATTCGGTCACACCGAGTTGCAACAACTGTATACAGTTTTGCATCTCGGTGCCACTGAGTTGTTCCACTCGGTCACACCGACAGGGTCGGGCTATATATAGTCACGGGCAAAAATTTGGAAATTTCTCCGAACCCCTTCGCCCGCGCGATAGCCTCCTCTGCCAACTTGGTCTCCGGATCGTCTCCTTGCTGCCAGCCGCCTCCAGTCGCTGGTCTTCGTCGCCGTCAACGGAAATTCAACCCCGCCGTTGCCGCCGTAGCGAGTCTCCGCCGAACTAGGGTATGGACTCGATCACAGTGCTATTCCCCGTCCGATTCCTAGCACATTGTGTTCTTAATGATTCTTGCCACGATTGAAACACTCCTATCCAGTCAATGCGTTCATATATTAGTTTTGATTCGAAAATTTTAGGGTTAGGTTTCCGCCAAAACCATCTCAGACCCACCGAGTTGAAAAACTTGGTCCCACCGATTTGGCTTATGCCATTGCACAAGTGAGACTCGGTCTGACCGAGAATTACTTATCGGTGTGACCGATTTTGGAACTTTGTGAAACCCTAGCAGTCTCGGTGCCACCGAACTGTGACTCGGTCTGACCGAGTTCACTAGTTTAGGTTCCAAAACTGCTTCGGTATCACCGAGTTTAAAAATCGGTAGATCCGAGATGATTTCAGTGGGAAACTAAAACTAAGATTTTGAGTCATTCTTTTGCAAAAATCTCTGCATTTTGTGATGCTCATCTATTCTACCTCATCTATAAACTGTTCACAGGGTCAGCAGTCAGCTTGTTCATCATGTCAGACCAGAGTGATAGCCAGAACATGTCAGAAGAGCAAGTGCAGATGAGTGAGGGCACTAGTCCCTCAAGTTCTTCAGATGATGGCAGCAGAAGTACTCCTAGCAATCTGCCAAAAGCTGCCACCAGACAGAGGAAGAAGAGAACCTCAGAATCAGAGGATGAGGACTATGTGGCAGAAGAGGAAGCAACTTCAAAGAGAGTAGTGCTCACGAAGGAACATGGCTCAACTCAAGGCACAAAGCCAGGATTGAAAATCAAAAGGCCAGCAGGTAGGCAGCCTATGCCAAAGGCCAGAGCCTCAACTCAGATTCCTGAAAAGCCTGCAACCATAGAGCCAGTTGCTGCTGAAGGAAAGAAAAGGAAGGAAAGGGTCAAGAAGACCGTAGCCAGAGTGCTTGGAAAGGCTTCCATCATGGAAGAAGAGGAAGAAGAAGAGGTTGCTGCACCGGCACCTAAGGCACCTAAGCTTATGGGTGATGCTATAAGATCAGGGGTTGCTGCATCCAAGCCCAAAGAAGCACCCAAATCTGCCTCCAAGCCCAAGACAGCACCAAAGAGAAATACGAGGAGCATACCTGCAACTGAGAAGAACAAGGCCCCAGTGCCTGAAGCTGCTGAAGAAGATGATGAAGAGCATGTTCTGAGAAAGCTCAAGCCCAAGATCCCAGACCACAATGACATCCTGTGGCTGAGGACATGAAGCTCAGAAGAGACTCAAGGCTGAGCAAGTGGAGAGAAGCAGACCCGTATGCTTCAAGGAGAAGAACTGCTGTTGATTATAGGTTTCACACCAAGGAACAACAAGATTTCTATGAGACAGTTTTGTTGGACAAGAAGCCCATAGTTTGTGACATGAGATGGGTCAACTGGGAGTACATCAAGGACAATGAAGAACACTACCCTGGAGTGTATGACAGCTTCAATGCTTGTGGAGTAGCAGACTTTGTTGGGCAGAAGCTCACAAAGTGGAACGAGGAACTCATTATGCAATTCTACTCCACAGCACATTTCTACCCAGATGGAAAGATCACATGGATGTCTGAAGGTACGAGGTACCAATCTACTATTGTTGAGTGGGCACAGCTCATCAATGCCCCAGAGGAGCATGAGGATGACTTGGATATCTATGCCAAGAAGAAGATGGACCACAACTCTATGTCCAATATGTACAAGGAAATTCCAAATGAGGCACTTGATACTTTCAAGTTTGGGTCTGTGCATTATCTTCTGTCAGGGCTGCCAACCATTAACTGGATCCTTAGGCACACTCTATTACCCAAGTCAGGTGATCACAAGATGATCAGAGGCCATGCAATCAATTTTCTTCATGTATTTAATGTGCCTCAGAAATTCAAGGTCATGAGCCTCATAGTAGAAACTATCAAGAGGACTGCAGTAGATCAGAAGAGGAGCTGTGGTTATGCCCCTCAGATTCAGGAGTTAATCAACTCGAAGATGGGCACATGCATATACTTGTTGGACAAGGAACACTTGCCTATTCATCCAGACTTTGAGGACAACCAAGTTGTGATGAATGAGAATGAACCATCATCTGCACAAGCACAAGCAAAGAAGGAGAAGGCAAGGAAGGAGAAAGCTGCCAAGATGCCAACTCAAGAGGAGGCATCTGAGTATTTCTTGAAAACCAAACAAGAGCAGCTTGGTTACTTGATAGCATCCACACTGAGGATTGAGCAAGGACTGGCCACCCTCACTCAGAATCAGCAGAGCTTAGAGAGGATCATGGAACAAAAGTTCTATGACTTGGATGTCAAAGTAACAGAGATTCAGTCTGCAGTGGAACAACTTCAGGATGACATGCAGGAGAGGAGAGGCAAGACTACAACTGATGCATTTGCCAGAGTGCCAAGAGCTCAGAGATCACATGCAGTGCCAGTTGCTGACACCCGAGCCACCACTTCTGCACCAGCCACAGCTTCAGTTCCACCAGCTCCAGCATCTACTTCAGCCTCAACTCCAACCACGTCTACAGAAGGCTTCGTCCTTGGAGTGCTCCGGACTCCACCACCACCTGAAGATCAAGCCTGAGTGTTGACTTAGCACTATGCATTTTCTAGGAACTTTTTGGTAACTTGTTGCCAAAGGGGGAGAAAATGTATAGATCATAGGCTTCGAGAGAGAGTGTTGCTTTTAGTGTTGCTTTTATTCTCTCCTGTTTTATTTGGTGGTTTTTTGAACTTTGTTTGCTTTTGTGTGAGATACTATGTCATTGCTCGTGAGACATTGATGATCATGTGTTTGATCATAAGCTACACTAAATGTTTTCTTAATATTATCATCTTATCTATCTTATGTGATCATTCACTATTCTTGGTGATGAGTGCATGTATTTCATTCTTATCATTTTAAGCGCTCCACCAAGATGTATGTGACATGGAAGAGTAACCCATGACTCTAACTCTTTGTGCATTTGCAGTCCAAAGCAAATTTTAAATATGCACAAATTTAGGGGGGAGCTCTTACTTATCACATACTTCTCAAAGGGACGATATATTTCATGCTTATTATCATTTGTCGAAGCTTTGATCTATATGTTGTCATCAATTACCAAAAAGGGGGAGATTGAAAGTGCAACTATCATTAGGTGGTTTTGGTAATTCATAACAACATATAGCTCATTGAGCTAATGCTATTCCAAGATGACTATTTCAGGAAAGCTCAATGATTGGCATGGCATGGATGTGAAAGTGGAACCCTCAAAATGCTAAGGACAAAGGGATTGGCTCAAGCTCAAAAGCTCAAGACTCTTCATTTTATATTTTAGTGATCCAAGATCACATTGAGTCTTTAGGAAAAGCCAATACTATCAAGGAGGGATGAGGTGTTGCTTAATGAGCCTCTTGCTTCATGTGCTTAGTGATATGCTCCAAAACCCTCAACTACTTTCCCATATCCACATATGACCTAAACCCTAAGCCAAACTCGGTCCTACCGATTCTTTCTATCCGGCGCAACCGAGTTTCACTTGTCATAAGCCACTGCCAAACCCTAGCAATTCGGTTCTATCGATAGGGATCTCGGTCTCACCGAGATGGGATTGCAAACTCTCTGTTTCCCTTTTGTAACTTTTTGGTCTCACCGAAAGAGCGAATCGGTCCCACCGAGATTGCAATGTAAACTCTTTGTTTCCCTTTTGTAACTTTTCGGTCTCACCGAAAGAGCAAATCGGCCCCATCGAGTTTGCCTGACCAACTCTCTGGTTAGCTTATTACCAAACTCGGTCTCACCGAGTTTGTGTAATCGGTCTCATCGAGATTACGTTATGCCCAAACCCTAACCATATCGGTCCTACCGAGTTGCATGTCAGTCCCACCGAAAATCTCTAATGGTCACTAGGTTTACCTTTTTGGTCCGACCGAGTTTGTTGATTCGGCCCCACCGAGATTGGAAAACTATGTGTAACGGTTGGATTTTGTGTGGAGGCTATATATACCCCTCCACCTCCTCTTCATTCATTGAGAGAGCCATCAGAACACATACACAATTCCAACTCATATGTTCTGAGAGAGAACCACCTACTCATGTGTTGAGACCAAGATATTCCATTCCTACCATATGAATCTTGATCTCTAGCCTTCCCCAAGTTGCTTTCCACTCAAATCTTCTTTCCACAAAATCCAAATCCTATGAGAGAGAGTTGAGTGTTGGGGAGACTATCATTTGAAGCACAAGAGCAAGGAGTTCACCATCAACACACCATTTGTTACTTCTTGGAGAGTGGTGTCTCCTAGATTGGCTAGGTGTTACTTGGGAGCCTCCGACAAGATTGTGGAGTTGAACCAAGGAGTTTGTAAGGGCAAAGAGATCGCCTACTTCGTGAAGATCTACCGCTAGTGAGGCAAGTCCTTCGTGGGCGATGGCCATGGTGGGATAGACAAGGTTGCTTCTTCGTGGACCCTTCGTGGGTGGTTGCTTCTTCGTGGACCCTTCGTGGGTGGTTGCTTCTTCGTGGACCCTTCGTGGGTGGAGCCCTCCGTGGACTCGCGCAACCATTACCCTTCGTGGGTGGAGCCCTCCGTGGACTCGCACAACCATTACCCTTCGTGGGTGGAGCCCTCCGTGGACTCGCGCAACCGTTACCCTTCGTGGGTTGAAGTCTCCATCAACGTGGATGTAGGATAGCACCACCTATCCGAACCACGGGAAAAACATCCGTGTCTCCAATTGCGTTTGAATTCTCCAAACCCTTCCCTTTACATTCTTGCAAGTTGCATGCTTTACTTTCCGCTGCCAATATACTCTTGCATGCTTGCTTGAATTGTGTGATGATTGCTTGACTTGTCCTACAATAGCTAAAATCTGCCAAGAACTAAAATTGGGAAAAGGTTAAGTTTTTATTTGGTAAAGTAGTCTAATCACCCCCCTCTAGACATACTTTCGATCCTACAAAAGGCCCTCCAGGAAATTGAGGCGATGAGGAAGATAGCGGCGGGTAAGGCATTCATTATGCAAAGCAAGCATGTGAAAGTAAATTACTTATTACTTATCCGAGTCTGGAGCTCTCCAGGAGCATTCGCAGATTTGCCCCACAGCGTGTCGGATGCCGCAAAGTACTATCGGGCCGAGGAGGGAAGCTCGACGGAGAAGTTGTTTCGTTCTCAGTATACTGGGACCGAACACCCGATGCCTGTGAGCGACCAGCTGAAGCAACTGGTCGAGCTGCACAAGGCGGCCGAACAGGCCATGAGGGGCCTTATAGCCCGGATGTGGCCTAGCAACTCCATTCCCAATAGCTACTTCGGCCTGGTGAGGCGGCTTGTGGATGCCTGCCCATGGCTGGAAGTCATAAAGCGGTCCGTCTGCATCGAAGGTGCACGCCGGGCTTTTGCCCGTGCGAAGGTGCACTGGGCCAAGATGGACGCCGAGAAGCTGGTGAAGGAGGGGCCGCCGTAGGGCAAGGAGCATCGCCACCCTGAGATGTATTATGAGGGTGTCCTTAAGGGTGCCCGTCTTGTGGCGGATGAGTGTGCGAAGGATGTAATTTTTGAATGAACTTGCTCGTGTGATCATGTATTATGAAAACTTGTTCATGTGTGCTCTGCAACGCTTGTTTGAATTTAAAATATTACCTTATGTGCGGCTGTTTATCAAATCTGAGAGATGGCCAGTCGTCGGTTTCTGCCCCCATGCCACGAGTGTTGGGGTGTTCGGGATAAATCTGAGCACTCTTTTCCCCATTGTTGGGTCCTTCGAGGGAGGTGCTCAGCGCAACGAACAAGGCAATCGGAACTATAATGATTTATCACTCTCACTTAGCCATAGAAGTCTACAATTTTAAATTTCGGTGAAGCCCCTAGTATTTGGAAGGCCGAATTTGGGGCGCTATACACGCCTAAGCCGGACAAAGCCGACTCCTCGCCCTAAGCGGCATAAGTCTTTAGGGACTCGAGACCACTCGAATAGCGACCAGCTCTCGCCTTATCATGATAGTCAGTTTTAGCTTTCTCTACTGAGGTGCTTGCCCAGATGAACCGGGGCACAATCACAGTAGTTCTCCCAGTGCTACCTTAGCCGATATAGCGGAACATAAGGTACCAAAACATGGGAGCCGGGCAAACCCAACTATTGACCCAAGACATGATTCGGAGCTGATGCATATAATGCTATAAGTTCGGGGTTCCGCATTGTCGAAAGCGTTCGGACTTCTCACACCGTATTATGGGGTATGCTTAAGCCCCCGACGTATTAGCCGTACCAGAGTGTATGGGTGCTGAATGTCATGAATGAACACACACACACACACACACACACACACACACACACACACACACACATATATATATATATATATATATATATAAGAATAGAGAATGCGGTAATAGTCTAGTGCTATGCATTGTTTATTCAAAAAGGTGCGTCGAAGCAGAATGATACAAGTAGTGCGATAAGAAGAAAGTAGGACTATTTGACATGTCCCTTCCAAGGGCAAGCTGAGGAATGGTATTTAAAGCAGATATTTCACTCGTTATCAGAGACCACCTGGGAGTTCCATGGTGCGACGTAGCTTTCTGCCTCCTTGGTTGTTGTATCGCATGTCCGGCAATCATACTGCCGGACGGGGTTTCCAGAGAGTAAAGTCCTAAAAGAGAGGAAAAATAACAAAGCGGGAAGCCCCTAGTGCGGTTGAGCCGCGTTTTGGGGCGTGCCATAGTCGTGCCCCCCCCCACCTATGCCCATGGTATTTTCAATGCGTAATTATGTACGCGTGGCACGAATTTCGCCGTTTGGATGGGACTGGGGCGGGGTCCGCATTTCTATGCAAGCTCAGAACGTGCCAGGCGGTCTTGTTGCAGATTACTCCGGGCGCGCTTGACGGTGTACGGGTGTTTAATCACCGAAATGGTGGATTGCCTGAAGAGGCTGCTTTGTGCTTCTACTGCGAGGGCCGCAGTGTGCTCCTCCATGCGGAGAGAGCGCTTTGTGTTTCCATTGACTATGATGACCCCTCGTGGTCCTGTCATCTTGAGCTTGAGGTATGCATAATGCGGTACCGCATTGAATCTCGCAAATGCGGTTCGCCCGAGCAGTGCATGATAGCCACTGCGGAACGAGACTATATCAAAGATTAACTCCTCGCTTCGGAAGTTATCCGGGGATCCGAAGACCACTTCCAGTGTGACTGAGCCTGTGCAATGGGCCTCTACACCTGGTATGACGCCTTTGAAGGTCGTTTTTGTGGGTTTGATCCTTGAGGGGTCTATACCCATTTTGCGCACTGTGTCCTGATAAAGCAGGTTCAGGCTGCTGCCGCCGTCCATAAGGACTCGAGTGAGGTGAAATCCGTCGATGATTGGGTCTAGGACCAGTGCGGCGAATCCGCCATGACGGATACTAGTGGGGTGGTCCCTGCGATCAAAGGTGATCGGACAGGAGGACCATGGGTTGAGCTTTGGGGCGACTGGCTCCAACGCATATACGTCGCTTAGCACACGCTTCTGCTCCCTCTTGGGGATGTGGGTTGCGTATATCATGTTCACCGTCCGCACTTGTGGGGGGAACCTCTTCTGTCCTCCGGTGTTCGGCGGCCGGGGCTCCTCCTCGTCATCGCTATGTAACCCCTTATCTTTGTTTTCGACATTTAACTTGCCGGCCTGCTTGAACACCCAACACTCCCTGTTGGTGTGGTTGGCTGGCTTGTCGGGGGTGCCGTGTATTTGACACGAGCGATCAAGTATACGGTCCAAACTGAACGGGCCGAGAGTGCTTCTTTTGAATGGCTTTTTCCGCTGACCGGGTTTAGAGCCTCTAAATCTGGCATTGACTACCGTATCCTCGGTATTGTCGCTGTTGATGCGGCGCTTGTGTTTGTTGCGACGTGACCTGCCATTGCTATCCTTGGTATTCGAAGTACCATGGTTCTTTGATATGCTATTGCTTCGAGCCAGCCAGCTATCCTCTCCCGCGCAAAAGCGGGTCATGAGTGTCGTGAGGGCTGCCATAGATTTCGGCTTTTCCTGGCCAAGGTGCCGGGCGAGCCACTCGTCGCGGATGTTGTGCTTAAAAGATGCTAGGGCCTCTGCATCCGGACAGTCGACGATTGGATTTTTCTTTGTCAGGAACCGAGTCCAGAATTGGCTGGCCGACTCCTCTGGCTGCTGAATTATGTGGCTCAAGTCATCGACGATTTGATTTTTCTTTGTTAGGAACCGAGTCCAGAATTGCCTGCCGACTCCTCTGGCTGCTGAATTATGTGGCTCAAGTCATCGGCATCTGGTGGCCGCACATAAGTGCCCTGGAAGTTGTCGAGGAATGCGGCTTCCAGATCTTCCCAACAGCCAATGGATTCTACTGGCAGGCTATTGAGCCAATGCTGAGCTAGTCCTTTGAGTTTGAGTGGGAGGTATTTGATGGCGTGTAGATCGTCACCGTGGGCCATGTGGATGTGTAGGAGGAAGTCCTCGATCCGTACCGCAGGATCTATTGTGCCGTCGTATGATTCGATATTTACGGGTTTGAAACCCTATGGGATTTGGTGATCCATTACTTCGTCTGTGAAGCATAGGGGGTGTGCGGCGCCTCTGTACTGGGCTATATCGCGACACAGCTCAAATGAGTCTTGTCCGCTGTGTTCGGCCCGGCCAGATTTACTTTTACTGTATCCGGTGTGACGGTTATCGTCTCGCATAGTGGCGCGCCCTCATGATTCGTAGATCGATCTTGCGTGTTTTGTTTTGTCCTCCAATACGTCTCGCAGGTCTAGCATGTTTCCCCGAGCCTTGACATTTTTATTTGAGTGGCGTCGGAGTGCGGGCTGAGCTTTTGGCTGGAATGCCTCTCTGTCGCGGCCACGAGGTGGCCGATTAGCCGCGTCATACGCTGGAGATGTAGGTTTTAATGCTTCCTCCTCCAGTCGGGGTAGCAACATGCGCCTTGGGTAACTCTTGGAGGGGTGTTCGAGTTCATATTCCTGGTCCACAAGGACTTTAGTCCATCTGTCAGTTAGCAAATCTTGGTCAGCTCGAAGGTGCTGTTGCTTTTTCTTAAGGCTATTTGCTGTGGCTATAAGCCGGCGCTTGAAGCGCTCTTGCTTGACGGGATCCTCAGGCACGAGAAATTCGTCATCGTCAAGGCTTGCTTCGTCTTCGGAGGGAGGCATGTAATTATCATCCTCCGCCTCTCCATCTGCCGCTCTCTTGGGAGGGCTGGCTTCTCCATTCTCCTGCTCTAAATCTTGCTGGAGGGGATTGTCGTCATCTTCGGCACTGTCCGGAGTGCTATTATCTCCTGTGCCGGTATCACCGCTTTTTCCTTGGCGAGACTTAGAGCGGCACTGCTGACGTCGCCGCTTGGGTTGCTTCTTGGAGGGGTCATCCTCCGCTGTCCCGTCGCCATTGCCTTCTTTGGGTGTGTGCACCATATATATATATATATCATATGATGAGGTGGCTGTCCAGTGCCCTGTGGGTAGTGGTTCTTGTTCGTCTCCTGCATCGTCGTCCATACCATCGATGTCTTCGGAGTCGAAGTCGAGCATGTCGGTCAAATCGTCGACAGTGGCTACTAAGTGGGTGGTGGGTGGGCGGCGAATTTCTTCGTCATCCGCATCCCGATCCTGCCGGACATAGTTCGGCCAGGACTCTCCTGATAGGGAGAGAGACCTTAATGAGTTCAGTATGTCGCCGAAGGGCGAGTGCTGAAAGATATCCGCGAAGGTGAACTCCATGATCGGCGCCCAGTCGGATTCGATAGGCACGGGCGCAGGCGGTTCGGAGTCCGTGGCCGGGGAAGAATCCGGCAATTTGGCATCACGGCTCTCGTGAAGGGTAAGGTCGGTACTCGGCTCCATCGCCGCTGAGAATGCAGCCTCCGTGGCGGGGTCTATCCCCTCATCCATGGATGGCGCAATTGGCTCCGAATTGAGGGTCGGAGCGGTTGCCGGTGCGGTCTCCTGAACACTGTCCGATGGTAGAGCTAAATCATGCTCATCGTGACCGTGCGGCACGCTCGGCAGGGGCTCGAATCCGTCGAATATCAAGTCTCCGCGGATGTCGGCCATGTAGTTTAAGCTTCCAAACCTGACCTGGTGGCCAGGGGCGTAACTCTCGATCTGCTCCAGATGGCCAATCAAGTTGGCCCGCAGTGCGAAGCCGCCGAATACGAAGATCTGTCTGGGGAGAAAAGTCTCACCCTAGACTGCATCGTTATCGATGATCGAAGGAGCCATCAAGCCTAATGATGACAACACAGAGGAACTCTCAATGAAAGCACCAATGTCGGTGTCAAAACCGGCAGATCTTGGGTAGGGGGTCCCAAACTGTGCGTCTAGGCGGATGGTAACAAGAGGCAGGGGACACAATGTTTACCCAGGTTCGGGCCCTCTTGATGGAGGTAATACCCTACGTCCTTCTTGATTGTTCTTGATAACATGAGTAGTACAAGAGTTGATCTACCATGAGATCGAAGAGGCTAAACCCTAGAAGCTAGCCTATGGTATGATTGTATGTTGTCCTACGGACCAAAACCCTCCGGTTTATATAGACACCGGAGGGGGCTAGGGTTACACAGAGTCGGTTACAAGGAAGGAGATCTACATATCCGTATTGCCAAGCTTGCCTTCCACGCCAAGGAGAGTCCCATCCGGACACGGGACGAAGTCTTCAATCTTGTATCTTCATAGTCCAACAGTCCGGCCAAAGGATATAATCCGGCTGTCTGGATACCCCCTAATCCAGGACTCCCTCAGTGGCGCTGCATGGGAGTCTCACCTCTCACCCCGCTCGTGGCGCGGCAGTAAAGCCGTCATATCACAAAACCCAACCACTCCCAGTAATAAGTGGCCTGGTAAAATAAACGGACAAGCAACCATCACATCCCTCCGTCTTTTTGCATTTCATCTCTCTGCATTTACTTTCTCCGGTTCATCTCGCACACTCGATCCCTAGCTACTACTCCTAGGGCTAGTTCTTTTGGCGGCTTCCCCAGCTTTTCCCACAAGACTAGTCACAATGGAGAGTAACAATAACGCGCCTCACTCATTTATTTGGGCTTCTAAACTACTACTCCATCCTGGTTTATTCCTCACCATTGTAATTTGTGCTAAATTTTGACCAAAGATTTAACTGGTTTATTCCTCACCATTGTAATTCCTCCGTCTAGGTGTGTAAGTCATCTTACGAAAACCAAATAATCCCAAAACACTTAGGCACGGTGCATTAACTTCTACCTCGTTTCTTGTTTCTTGACATATCAACCAACAAGAGATAAAGAATGTGCATGCTTTTAATGACTTGAGATATCAAACATGACATGCAGTGGTTAGTTCATTGCATGCAATACTATTAATTAGCAAATAAACATTAACGTTTCTCGTTTTCTCCTCCTCCTTGGTCACGGTGCACAGCCTAGGAGAAAGTACAATAGAGACTAGTTAGCAGGCTATAGCATCTTCCACATCAGCAAAATCATAGCTGGAGGAGAGAAGTGAGAAGAAAGGACCAAGCGGGTGCTTCGCAAGTTGCCGGGCGATAGCACAAGAAACAAGGAAAAGGATCCTGCATGCAGCCCATGCGAACACTAGGGCCAGCGTTTAGCTCCCCCCAGCCAATCCTGTCACTTTCCTTTTCCTAGCACAGCATGCATGCATTAAATGTATAGCCAACACTACAACCATTCTACTGTATGAACTTTTTCAAATACAGGCTACAGGTGACATGGCTCTACTATAGAGCCGGCAACAGGCTTTACTATTAACCTTGCTCTAAGATGACTTACTCACCTAGACGGATGGAGTAGTGCATGTGACATGCACTAACATTTCATTAGTTAAATTTATGGTCAAAATTTGACACAGATTACAATGGGGACCACTAAACCAGGATGGAGGTAGTAGTTATGGGATTACTAATCTAGAAGCCTAAAAGAACCGGCCCCTGGTACTCCTACTTGTAGTAGTACTCAAGTTGGAATTCCAATTGCACGACACAACTTGTTAGGCAAAAAGTTCGATACAGGGTGTAGGAAGCGGTTTGGGAATTTGCATGCCTTTCCAACCAGTGAGATACTCCGTACAAAGTACGACAGAGAAATAACCACAGAGAAGGAAGCTAAAAGTAAACAATCAAACGAGCATTTTTGCATTTATTTTGCATTGAATCGTTTCACAAGCTTGACTAGTGTTGTTTTTCTACTTTTACAAAAACCGCATCGTAATGTTAAAACGTGCATTTGCACGTACATAAGTAATAGTAGTACTCCCTCCGTCTAGGTGTATAAGTCTTCCCTCCTTGGTCACGGTGCACAAAAAAAGATGACTTATTGACCTGGACGGAGGGAGTAGCACAGTCTACAAGCATATATCGAGAGAGATGTGTAGTGCGATAGTATATAGTAAAGTTTGTGCTATATGCACGTACTTGCAAAATGCGTACGAATACACAAGGTTTCCAAACTTTCCCTTTTACATACTTAATTAAGGACGCTAAAAATTCCTGAACGTTCGGGATTTATCATTTGCGTCCCAAAACTAATGAGATCGCCTTACGAAACAAAAATTATACTCCTCCTAAAAGCCACAACGCTCACAGGAGCGCTTGCGGCGCGCCACGGGTGCCCTGGTGCGCAGCCGTTTCCTAGCACACCGACACAACGCCTCTTCCTCAGCCTCGCAACTCGCGAGGTGCTGATTGGTGGCTTGCCGGCAGGCGAGCACGATCTCACCGGTGTGGTGATCCGGCGCCAACAGGTACTCCTCCTTGCTGGAAGCATGCACCCGGTCCACGTACCGCCAAGCGTAGATGAGGCGCTTGGGCCCGACTGCACTCAGGGCGTCAGCACAGGCGTCCTCCGCCACCCTCACGGCCCTCGCACGAGCCTTCTGCCAAAGAGCCAATCGCCTGACTCTCTCGGACGCGACATAGGCCTCCCAGGCAGCTTGTTCCGCGGTGCGCTTCTCTTCCTCGGCCTTCTTCTCCGCCTCTATTTTGGTGCGCTCTGCTGGAGGCAAAGCCTCCCACAAGGCGACATCCATTTATTTCCAAAGCTCCTCAAGGCTGGGGGGCTCGGCGGGTGGCGCGGCGTTCTCCTCGTAGCGGGGAGCCACCGCGTCCTCCGCTGCGCATGCTGGCGAGATTGGGAACGCCAACGCGTCCACCTCGATGCATCGCGACGAGGAGCGGAACGCCGACGCATCCTCCTCGACTAGTGGCGGCGAGGAACGGAACAGCGACGCATCGCGTCGCGGCGAGGAGCGGAACACCGACGCTGCCTCCTCGACTAGTGGCGGCGAGGAACGAAATGGCGACGCGTCATGTAGCAGCGAGGAGCGGAACACCGACGCGTCCTCCTCGACTAGTGGCGGCGAGGAACAAAACGGCGACGTGTGACCGTCCGCGCGGTGCAGCGAGGTGCTCCTAGGGCTTGGGAGGGGCGATGCCATGGTGGTCGATGTGAGAGGGAGGGGGAGGAGGTAGCGATGAACGTGAACATGAGGGGGAGGAGATAGCGATGTCGTGGGAGGCGCAGTATTTATAGCAAGCAATGGCACACCTACGTAAGATATGGACTAAGCTGCACTAACTTAACTGCAGGTCCAGTTGCGTCACTGACATGTGGGCCAGACCCCTGTTGGGCCCATATGTTAGTGACCCAATGCACCTGCAGTTAAGTAACAACTACGTGGGCATATTTGTTGGAGTAAATTTCAGGGGAGCGAAGGGGTGGAAATATTGCTGGTCACAACGGATTGGACGAGCGTGGGGGGAGGAGAGTCATGCATGCAGATTTTTTTCACACGGGGTGGAGTGGTGGGACTGCCGGAGGGAGAAGGAGAGTTTGGCAGGCATATTGTTTCCACACATGGAGAGGAAAAAATTTGGAGACGAACGGGCTTCCTGCAGGTATGGGGAACGGTGCATAATAAGTCATCTTGCATGCCGGGCTAGGTATAGTCTCAAGTCATTAAAAACATACACGCCCCACACATGTTCATATTTCAAGGTGCACTAATATTGCATGTGATGATTAAGGCTGGCCATAATGGTGGTATCTTAGCTAGTATCATGCACACGGGAATAGCAAACATGCTGATGTGGCAAAGAATTAAAGAAGAGAGGGGGTTAGAGTAACTAGTGTTCATGCATGCATCTTGTTTTCCAATCACATTTTATAAGTAAAATTCGTGGACAAACTTTGACCCAAAGTACGATGGGGACTAGTAAACCAGAATGGAGGTAGTAGTTTTTTTAATCAAAGAAGGGTTTCCCCTTCCGATTTTCATTACTGAAAACTAGCATCTAAATCTAAACCATAGTATTTGACCTAGAACTACCAGGTTCAACATCTCGCAACATAAAACCCATACAACCTCCATCGCAAAAAAAATCATACAACCATACGCCAAGGAGGTACGTAGTACTATGAATTCCATTTTCGCTCCATACCAATCGTTCTAAAAACTACTTACTACTTATAACGCGCCATTGAAAATCGGAACTCTTAACCCCACTAAAAACGATATTTTAAACGTGGCTACTCGATCTATGGCAACTGGCGAGCCACCGCGCTCCAAGTCGTTCACTTGTGGTCCCGACCATCAACTCCTACGGATCAAATTACTATTCCTACAAAGGTGCTCCACCACGTGCCCGGTACCCGCGAATGCAGCAATCGTGCACCTAGAGTTTTAGGGTTTATTTGTTAACGTCGCCTTTACGTAACACTCATGTGTGCGAGATAGCGAGAGGCCGACTGCGTGCGTGCACCTCTTCTCTTCGTATATGTACTCCACCGTTTGGCTGGTGTCCAAAAAATTATAATAACTACTAGCAATGTGCCAATGCGTTGCGCCACAATCAAAGTAGATTAATACATATTCACCGATTTGATAGAAAAAAAAGTCTAGTTTTGAAATACGTATATCACTAAAAATATGTTATGTTTCACTCAAAATATATTCTTTTGGCAGTTTTGATGAGATAAGGGAGGAATGTTGTTGGTTTCAAGATTCGAGAAGTGGTATATGTCTAATTTCTACTCTTACTAGCAAGATGCCTGTGCGTCGCACGGAACATCAAGATCTTGTGGGAGAAAAGGATGAACGAGGGAAGGCCTTATCTGCAAATGTGGTGAAGAGTGCGGGTAAATTGCCATATTTTCCTTCCTATCCGTCAGATATTAATCGGACGACCTACATTGCAGGATGGCAGGCCCACCATCATCACCAACTCTATTTTTATCCCTACTCTTATAAAAAGCATTGTCGGTGATGATCGTGTGCCTGCCATCCTGCAATATAGGCCGTCCGATCTATATCTGACGGATAGGAAGGAAACTATGGCAATTTTGAAAAAGATACCCACACCCCTCTCCACATTTGCAAATAAGGCCTTCCCTCGTTCATCCTTTTCCCCCACAAGATAAACTACTCATACAAATGCATCTTGATGTTCCATGCAACGCATGGGCATCTTGCTAGTTGTTGCAAAAAGCCCATGCGTGTGTGTGAGAGAGAGGGAGATTGGAGGAGGACGGAGTGCATGTGTGACAAAGACACAAGGAGTGTGTGTGCGATAGGTATCAGCTTAAAATGAGGCGATAGTGTGTGTGTGCACGATCGAGAGGGCGTGTCTCAAGAAGGGAAGAAAAATCTACATAGATACAAGGAGCGGGAGAGAGACATGTATGCGATGGTGGAAGCACGAGTGTGCGGGTGTATAAACCTATCTAGAGGCTAGCTAGTCGATAAATGTTTGTGAGAGAAATACGAGTCGAGGTGCGAAAGCGAGAGTTTTGTGTGTGTGAGAGAGAGACGGTAGTCCGGAAGGGGAGTGGAAGCAGGTGTTGTGTGTGTGTGTCTGTGAGAGAGAGAGGAGACGGTAGTCGGGGTTGTCTGATCGGTAAACAAATGAATAATGTCAATCTGGGATGGAGACGAAAAGGAGACCGCAACAAATGTTGTGTCTACAGGAGAGATAGAGAGTAATTTTAGTGGTATGAGTCATATGTAGAGACATATAGGGTGTGTGAGAGAATCCCATAGAGAGAAAGACAAAGTGAAAGACGAGTGGAGACTGTGTGTGTGGCGGTGAAAAAGAAAGCTTAGGTACCGAGTGATACCAGAGAACAGTAGAGACGTGAGAGATAATGAAAACCATGTAATGTATAATGATAAGGAGAGTGTGACACTTCTCAAGGGAGATGTCGAGAGAGCATGTTTGCGAGGATAGGAGAAACATGAAGTGAGCGTGCGGGTGAGCTGGAGAAAAGAGAGTGATAGCTACCTGAAGGAGCATGCATGCGAGAGAGATGGGCGTGAAAGGAGTGAACAAAAAACGGATTCAAATATTTGAATTCGATATGATGATACATGTAATCCATACTCGAACCAAAATTGATCTATCAAACATGCATACTCATATGAATTCACGCACATCTATGTTATTTAATATGTAGATATTACTGATCCATACATTTTAGTAGAACATAATTTGGTTAATTTTTTTCAAATTCAACCTTAAGATTTCGAGATCATTGTATTTGTAAATCATATTATACATATAAAGGAGCAGAATTATTTGTTGTGCTTTTGAAAGTATATATAAAAAAATGATGTATATAGAATGTAATTCTAATTGAAAATGGATCCCGCCCGAAAAAATTAGAATACAAATGGGATTCGAATTGAGTTGGCACGGTAAACGTGCACTCTGCAAAATTTGAACGAAGCGGGGAAAGTCACAGTAACCGCCCGAAACCAAAATCTGTGAGATGGAAATCACTACTGCCTATCCCTGCCACGCAAAGCCTATCTGCTGGATTTCTATAGGTTTCCATAGGGGTAGGTTTGTAATTTCACCCAAACCTGACGTAACCGCCTCTCACCCGGATTCATACACGGTGGGCGCCAAAACACAGCGTGTCCTCGGCCGAAATCGACTCCCTCCCCGATTCATATTCATACACGGTGGGCGCCAAAAACAAACTCTCGTTGGCAAATATTCGGTGTATGCGAGATTACCGTCCTATCCCCAACCGACTAATGTTGCTGTGATGTAGTAGAAATTTGAAACGGGGGCTAAGTTTGTAAATTTCCTCACATTTGAGACAAGTGTGCCCTGAATACATGGTTCCCCCTTCCTCTCTACCTCCCTTTTCCCCATTCATACTCCGTGGTTGCCAAAACACCCTCTCCACCCCACCCTCCTCCGTCCGCCGCCATCCGCCACCCCATCCACCGCCGTCCTCCTCCACCATGCCGGAGCTGATATCCCGACGCTGCCATCCATTACAAGAGATCAACCTCTCTCATCCACGGCTTTGAACCGGGATCCTTGCATCCCGTCCTCACGCTTCATCCCCGCCGTCGTCCACCTTGTCGGCACCGCTCCTACGACCATCTCGTCCACCGTGCCCCGCCGCCACCGTCTACCCTCCTAGATCTGCTTCCACGCCGCCGACAGCCATCGCTACCGCAGCACCATCAAATTCTTAGCAGATGCATACACGGCGCGGCACCAGAGGCAGCACTCTTTCGTATTTGCTCAACTTATTTATCGCAGCAAGAAAATAGAACGCCACTGCTTTACTCTGATTTCTTGTCTTGGTTGCGAAGTTGCCTTTGTCCGGGTTGCACCTTCAGATCCTCCATGGCACGCTCAACACTATACTCCCAATGCTTATGGTTTTCCCCTTTTATATTCCACACTAGTTAAATCACAGTAGACTAAATTTCAAAATAGGGTCAGTCGATTTTTCAGAGCTCGCCGGAGTTCGCCGGTGCAATCGAAGGGGCTCGGGTGGTTGTGGGGCCTTGTCGAACAAAGAAAACTCGACGTGGGTGGGGGTTGGGGCGGGGGTGGGGGGTGGGGGTGCCGGAGGAACACAGGCGATGGGGGCCGGTGGTCTGGCCGGCGGCCCGTGCGGTGTTCTGTATGTGAAGAATCAGAGACGAGGAAGAAGAATGGTTAGGAGACGTAGGATCTTCATCCAACCGCCTGAAATGGCCGAGAGACAACTAGGAGTTGCATTCTTAATGCGCTCTGGTTCATCATGTGTGGGCACTGCGCAACCAACATTTTATTATCCAAAATCTGCTTGCTCTTCTTTACCATGTTCCTCTTCCGTTCTTCTTTAATATGTACTCTCTCCGTTCCTAAATACAAGTCTTTGTATAGATTCCACCATGGACTACATATGGAGCAAAATGAGTGAATCTACACTCTAAAATGTATCTGGATACATCTGTATGTGATCCATAGTGGAAATCTCTACCAAGACTTATATTTTGGAACGGAGGGAGTATGATAGTAGTACAATATGTTCCTTGTACTGAAGATGAGCAGGGACATTTGTAGTGTAGAGGTCTATACGGTCGGTTGTGATGGACACTTTGAGCCTCTTTGATTCGTAGGATCTTGTAAACATAGGAATAGGATTTGTAGTGGCCTGCCCACTTGAATCCTATAAGAATAGCAAGGAAATGCGGGGAGTTGTGTCGCCTTTGAGAGTTACACTGATATTAACAGTACTGCACCTTCACTTGAAGAGAGCTGGTATCCGAAGCCTTTCTAGCCGTACCGGCAATACTAGCACATATATTCCAGCAAGTTCCACTTTGCTGATTTTACTCTGATGCTTAAGGTTTTCCCGTTATATCTACACTATGGTCAGTGTAGCTGCTTTGTGTCGCGCTAGCAGCAGTCCACTCTTGAAGGTAAACACTGCAATGACTTACAAAATTGGCACCAAGGCATTGAGTGCCATTCTGGATGCAATGAAACTCATATGCTCCCCACCTATTGATTCTTGTTCAGAATATGATCCTAATGACTATTCTAACCTCGGGGAGTCAAAGGCAGATGGCCTGTCCTGTTCACCCATCAAGGTGCCTATTCTAATTTGGCAATGTTTTATTGATTGTGGGTATCTTGCATATGTTGTCTTGCATTTCTTCTACTTTGTTGCACCGCCATCTGCTTAGTTTACTCATCATATATGTCGAGATGCCATGCCCATCCATTATCAATACGTACTCCATCTGTCATCATACCATGTTTTTCCACTCAAATGCTGTTCTTGTCCATCAGCTATCAAAAAGGAAGAGGGTGATTGCCGAACCTGAAGGAGCACCAGCAAAGTCCTTGAAAAACATGGTGGTGCCGGAGAAACCAGACAGCACCCCACTTATATTGGCTGTACAACCAGTGACACAAAACGTAGGACTGACTCCAGCAGACTGTACCCATACTTCACTGGCCACACCACTAGCCCCACCACACAGGACCTGCACTCCAGCAAAAGGTATGCCGATTTCATTTGCCATAGCACCAGCTGTACCACAGAAAAATCCCACTCCAGCAAAAAGTATAGCAAGTCCACCGGCTGAAGACCTATCCCAACTGCAGAGACGACCAATTCCTGCAGATTGGAACCCCATTCCATTTATTCCCAGTTTAAAAGACAATGCTTTCAATGTTGTTAGGGACTACGTGCATATATTCCCATCATGGGAAGATTATTATGAAGAGAAACACCATTTTCACATCTTCTTGTCCAACTTACGTGTAAGTGCTATTATTCATGGTTATTATTTTCCTATTTTCTACTGATTGAACGCATCAATGATTTACATTACATTGTTGTAACTAGGCGAGGGTCAATTTGGATAGTCATGACGAGCAAAGCTTGCTTGTGCTTTTCAAGGAAGCATTGCAGCAGCATTGGTGTTACCTGAGGAAATCACACTTTGATGGCAAGTCTATAAACGAATTTCCGGTGAAGTCTCCTGTGCTAAATTTAGAACACATTGAATGGAAAAACCTTGTTATGCACTGGTCTCGTTCCCAGGATGAGGGACTGTCTATGAAATCACCTGACAATTTGAACTTCTACTTTTCCGCATGTGCCTTACAGATCTTTTTTGCAGGAAATCTGCTTGAAGAAGAATTCCGGTTTGACAAGAACGACAGGATATCGCAAATATGCTGCCCGCTGCTTTGCTCTTGTTAGTACCTGTTGTCTTGTATCACTGTACTTGCATACATACCTGGTTCATTATGTGACAGCAGTATGCATGATAGCTTGCTTATCAATTGTTCTCTCCAAATTATCTGATCTGTATGAATGGTTACATTAGTGTAGAATATATCCAATGCCAATGTTTTTTTAGCTCTTCATTGTTCTTGTAAGTACATGCTGTCCTTTACCAGTGTACTTATAATGACAGGTAGTTGTTCATGTACCATCACTCTGCAGCTTATTTTCCTTTGCCCTCCATTTTCTACACATCAGATCTATATTTACTCTTACCATAAGGTTGGTACTGAAGAAGTTTAGCTATGCATTGCTCTTGGCTGTACCTTTTGCCTGTATCGCTGCACTTACATTTATAGCTACTTGGTTATGTAGCATCACTCTTCATCTTATCTTAAATATTCTCCATTTTTCGTATATTATCACATCTATATTTACTCTTAACAAAATGTAGAATAAAGGCCATGCTTTTGAAGAAGATTATGTGGTAAACTTCTTGAATTGCCCCCCCCCATCAGCATGGACAATGCCTTTATAGAGCCTTTCTTCACCAATAATGTAAGCTTGTCCATCTCAAGCCTTCAAACTTTGTTGTATATATTTGGTTAGGCATGACTGCAACAGCTGTTTATTTTTGGTGTTTGCATCAAATTGCTTGTTTAAAGTTTATTATGTAGTTCATAAACAAAAGTTTGTCCTTTCTCAATTTAAGTTTTCAGTTGTACAACCAAGTTCCTTCTTCATACCATGTAAAACTATACATAGCAAGTGATCTTCTTTTGCACTGCATGTATGCTTCTGTTCTTCATCCGTAATCCAGTGGTGTGGTGAACCTACCCACTACAACACAATGTCATATTCTGCAATGTCTTAACTATGAACAATGTCATATCATTCTACTATTATTTAAACCGTCTCTTTATTTGCCAATCTGAAATGGTATAAATTGACAACACACTAACCATTGATACTTATGAGTTCTTGATCTATAATCCAGTGGTGTCGTGAAGCTGCCAACTCCTTCACAATGTCATTTCCTGCCATGTCTTGACCTGAACAATACCATGTTGTGTTAATGCAATTTTAAACTGCGTCACTTTATTCGTCAGTAACAAATGTGATGAATTGTCAGCACTGATACTTTTATGTGCAAAACCTGTCATCTGTCTGCTTGTTTATCTTTCAGGGTGAGGAAGATATAAGTGTTGAACAAGCGCAGTCTCATCATCTTGCTCAGCTGCTTGCGCTGCAACTCCCCAGCAGGGCTAACCTTTCTTGAACTCTATTGAAGTGTTGTCGGTTTTTTATATTATTTTCTGGGCGTGTTTATTTGCATTGGTGGCGATCTTTGATGCCCAGTGTATGTAATCTACTGTCTGCTTGTGCTTTATTACCATAGTGGAGAACTTTGATGCCCAGTGGATGTAATATGCTGTAATTTCTTGATTGTATAGTCTAGGTTTTCTCTTATTCACGATGCTGCAGTTATTTTACTGTATATATATATATATCCTGTCTTCGTAGTAAACCGGCCAAACCATAAAATTACGGTACATAATCAGGCCGTCATGCAATCACGATGTAGATTGGGCCTGAAATGTGCCGAACAGCTCATGGGCCGGCAGCAGCCCGAAATGAACCCTGGCCCATGATTGTGCGAATCAAATCACGGGCTTTTAACAAGCCAAAATTGTCTCGGTCATTGTTTGGCCCAATTAGATATCGGCTGCGAGCAGGCCGGATGCAAACTGGGCCGTAGTTAGGCCCAACTATATGACGGGCTTTTAACAGGCCGAAATTAATATAGGGCCGAAATGTTAAACGGGCCCTTAATAGGCCAAAACTAATATCATGCCGAATTACTAAGTGGGCCTTTAGCAAGTGGGCCCAAAAGCATAGTGTCTAGTTGACGAGTCGAATCTGATATGGGCCATAATTGAGACCAAAGCCTCTTAAAGGACCGGACCTGATCTGGGCCGTAATTTGGCCCAGAATGGTAGGCTTTTAACGGGCCGGATCTCATATGGGCCACTATTAGGCCCGGAGCATGGCATGCCATTAATGGACCGGATCAAATATGGGCCGGTATTTGGCCCAAAACATGGCAGCCAGTTAATGGGCCGGCCTACTAGGGTCCTCAAAATCTTGTGGGCCTACAGCTGGCTGGCCCATTAATGTGGGCGAAATCTCATGGGCCTTTAGCTGGGCCGACCCATTATGATCCGCAAGAATCTTGTGGGCCTTTACCTGGGCCGGCCCATTATGGCACACAAAAATCTTGTGGGCATTTACCTGGACCGGCCCATTATGGCCCGCAAAGTCTTGTGGGCCTTTAGCTGGGCTAGCCCATTATGGTCCGCAAAATCTCATGGGCCTTTAGCTAGGCCGACCCATTATGGCCCGCAAAATCTTGTGGGCCTTCTATTGGGCCAGCCCATTTAAAATTGATGGGTCGGTCCACGTGTCAACATATCATAGGCGCATCTCGCCCATTGGATGAGTGACACCTGTGCCAACGCGGACCTGACACGTGTCTCCTCTAGCCAATGATGATTTTACACGTGGAAAATCCCCATTGGTCGGGGCTGTTAACGGGTTATCGGATCCATAACCCGACCCGATAGCTTAATGGCGTTCCGTTATAGTGGATGCCACGTGTCGGTCACCCTTGACGAAAGCACTTCTGTGACGCGTGATTTATCGTCATGGAAGTGGACACTTCCATGATGATAATTTTGGTAATGTCATGGAACACTTGTACGACATCACAGGTATGACTATCTGGATTCTGTCATAAATTTGTCATGGATGTACATGCATGACAAAAACGCGACCTACTGTGACAAACACGTATCATCACAGAAGTGTATTTTTTTGTAGTGCATATGGCTCCTTCCAGTTGCCGACAACTGTGTTACAAAACATGATCATCTCATACAATAAAATTTAGCATCATGTCTTGACAATATCAGATCACAACATGCCCCGCAAAAACAAGTTAGACGTCCTCTACTTTGTTGTTGCAAGTTTTATGTGGCTGCTGTGGGTTGAGCAAGAACCGTTCTTACCTACGCATCAAAAACCACAACACGGTATATGATCTTCAGAAAGAACCCTGTTCATTGAATACGATTCAACTAAAGTTGGAGAAACTGACACCCACCACCTGTGTGCGAAGCACGTCGGTAGAACCAGTGTCGCGTGAGCGTACGCGTAATGTCGGTCTGGGCCGCTTCATCCAACAATACCACTGAATCAAGAATCAACTAGTGATGGCAAGCAATATGTATATACCCACGCCCGCAACTCCTTTGTGTTCTACTCATGCATATAACATCTACGCATAAACCTGGCTGGAATGCCACTGTTGGGGAACGCAGTAATTTCAAAAAAATTCCAACGCACACGCAAGATCATATGGTGATGCATAGCAACGAGAGGGGAGAGTGTTGCCTACGTACCCTCGTAGACCGTAAGCAGAAGCGTTATGATAACACCGTTGATGTAGTCGTATGTCTTCATGATCGACTGATCCTAGTACCGAAAGTATGGCACCTCCGTGATCTGCACACGTTCAGCTCGGTGATGTCCCACGAACTCTAGATCCAGCTGAGTGTCGAGGGAGATCTTCTTCAGCACGACGGTGTGATGACGGTGATGATGATGCTACCGGAACAGGGCTTCGCCTAAGGACTGCTATGATATGACCGAGGTGGATTATGGTGGAGGGGGCACTGCACACGGCTAAGGGATCAATGATCAACTTGTGTGTCTATGGGGTGCCCCCTCCCCCGTATATAAAGCAGTGGAGGAGGGGGAGAGGGCCGGCCTCCTAGGCGCGCCCAAGGGGTGAGTCCTACTCCCGGTGGGAGTAGGATTCCCCCTTCCCTAGTTGGAGTAGGAGAGGGAAGGAAGGGGGAGAAGGAGAGAAGGAAAGGGGGGCCGCCCCCCTCCAATTCAGATTTGGCTTGGGGGGGGGGGGGCGCCCCCACCTTGGCCGCCTCCTTCTCCTTTCCAGAATGGCCCATTAAGGGCCATTGACTCCCCGAGGGGTTCCGGTAACCCCCCGGTACTCCGGTATATGCCCGAACTCTCTCGAAACCTTTCCGATGTCCAAACATAGTCATCCAATATATCAATATTTATGTCTTGACCATTTTGAGACTCCTCGTCATGTCCGTGATCACATCCGGGACTCCGAACTACATTCGGTACATCAAAACACATAAACTCAGAATACCGATCGTCATCGAATGTTAAGCGTGCGGACCATACGGGTTTGAGAACTATGTAGACATGACGGAGACACATCTCTGGTCAATAACCAATAGCGGAACCTAGATGTTCATATTGGCTCCCACATATTCTACAAAGATCTTTATCGGTCAAATCGCATAACAACATACGTTGTTCCCTTTGTTATCGGTATGTTACTTGCCGGAGATTCGATCGTCAGTATCTCAATACCTAGTTCAATCTCGTTACCGGCAAGTCTCTTTACTCATCCCGTAATGCATCATCCCGTAACTAACTCATGAGTTACATTGCTTGCAAGGGTTATAGTGATGTGCATTAGTGAGAGGGCCCAGAGATACCTCTCCGATACTCGGAGTGACAAATCCTAATCTCGATCTATGCCAACTCAGCAAGTACCATCGGAGACACCTGTAGAGCATCTTTATAGTCACCTAGTTACGTTGTGATGTTTGATAGCACACTAAGTGTTCCTCTGGTATTCGGGAGTTGCATGATCTCATAGTCATAGGAACATGTATAAGTTATTGAAAAAGCAATAGCAACAAACTAAACGATCATCGTGCTAAGCTAACGGATGGGTCAAGTCAATCACATCATTCTCTAATGATGTGATCTCGTTAATCAAGTGACAACTCATGTCTATAGTTAGCAAACATAACCATCATTGATTCAATGAGCTAGTCAAGTAGAGGCATACTAGTGACACTCCGTTTGTCTATGTATTCACACATGTACTAAGTTTCCGGTTAATACAATTTTAGCATGAATAATAAACATTTATCATGATATAAGGAAATATAAATAACAACTTTATTATTGCCTCTAGGGCATATTTCCTTCATTGCAACCCCAAGCGAAAGTTATAGGTTGTTAGGCAAATGTAAAACCAAGGTTGGGCCTTGCTGGAGGAGTTTTATTCAAGGCGAACTGTCAAGGCGGTCCCATAGCCCCAACCGCGTAAGGAACACAAAATCAAGGAACATAACACCGATATGACAGAGACTAAGGCGGTAAGAGTGGAAGAAAACACCGAGCAAAAGGCCAAGACTTCCACACTTTGCAAAGTATATAGATGCATTTATTAAATAAGAGATATAGTGATATCCCAACAAATCTGTTGGGGATATAACAATCAGTTATGACCCGCCCAGGAGGGGCCGGTCAGCCTCAATGGCGGGTTACAAAGGAAGCCCAGTAAACATTCAGGGTGATAGTTTATTAAACCTTATAGAAGGCCTAAAGGCCTAGAGGCGGCTTAAGGCCCAATATTGTAAACCGCCATGTGTAAGGAAAGACTTGTAAAGAAAGGCACGTAAAAGAAGTCACCGAGCCGGACACGATTTATGAGCCGGCCGGGACTCTGTAGGCCACCAGGCGTCAACCCGTGTATATAAGGGGACGACCCGGTGGCGGCTTAGGGTAAGAAACAAGAGATCGATAACCAAGCCGGTGAACTAGCCTCTTGGTAATCGAAACCCTAGCAATACCAACACAACTAGACGTAGGCTTTTACCTTCATCGTAAGGGGATGAACTAGTATAAAACCTCTCGTGTCCTTTGTCTCGATTAACCCCTTTAAGCTTCCTAGTTGCGATGGCCCTACGACTAAGTCCTTCCACTAGGACATCTGCCGTGACAATTCCATGACAGTTGGCACCCACCGTGGGGCCAGCGCACAGTGGATTTGAGTTCTTGAAGGGCAACTTCAAAGGGCTCAAGGAATACGATGTGGGCCAGATGACCAAGAGTCGTCGCGGCAAGCTCTACATCGATGACGAAGGCTGCGGCCCCGAGGCCGGCTAAATCGAGTACGGGTACCGGGTCCCCTTCGGCGAAATTCATGTCTTCATTGGCCGGATCGGGGAGTCAGGCCCTAAGCCGGATGTCCACACCAACCTCGTCGAAACGGCTCAGTGCGCGAGGACCACCCGTGTTCAATCTATCGTGAAGCATGCTTTCGTAGGTTGCGTCCACGGCGGTGAATACTCTGAAGGATCAGGGGAAGGCGCTGAGACGACCATCTATTTTGACGCTACATCATCAACGGGTGAGACGGACTCTTTGTATCAGCTGTAGGATGGCATGCTCGGGGGCTGTTCCGATGGCAGCAGTATTCCGGACCCCCTTGAGCCGCCGAATTGGGCCGGAGTCTTCATGGCAGGAACACAGCCCGGGCAGAACTCCACAGCAGCAGCAACAACAACTACCGGGTCGGTCACAGCCGGGTCAGGAGACCCTGCACGCCCTCGGCTCAGATTCTAATGGACCTCACGGATAAACTAACGACTCTGTTAACTGCCATGGTAGAGCCGGCGGATAGAGCCCAGCATGACGCAGAGGTGGCACGCGTGCGTGAAGAGATGGTACAAGCTAAAGAAAATTTAGCAATAAAGGAGGTCAGGATGGCAGCGGAGCGGGTGGCTTTAGACGTTCATGCGCAACAGCTTCAAGCGGAGACTTTCCGGCTCTCGGTGGATCTGAACGCGTCAAACGAGGTCATGAGAAGAAGGCATCAGAAAACTCAGTCACGTCTACCTCTGATGCTCGATCCTAGGAACCTTTTTCATACACCCGGGGCTGGGGCAAGCAACCCGCCGGAGGAAAATTGGATCATGACGCCCGGGGCACCGGTTCAACCGCGCACCATGGAGCCACCTCGTGTACATACCACTCCGCCTCATTATGTACCAACACCGCTGGGTCACTTCTCCAATCCCTTGGAAAACCTCATTGCAGCGTCGACTCGTTTGGCGGCTCTCCCGATGGAAGGCGACTCACCGGCGGCAATCGAAACGCGAAGGGTGAGAGAACTTCTTCAAACATCTCTGGCACAGCAGGATGTGTACTCCTACAGTCGAGACAGGATCCATTCAACTCCTCGCCCAAGCCGGAGCCCAAGCTACAGTAGGCATATGGACTCGGCTGACATGTCAAGCAATGCTCAACGCTGCAACCGACCGCACAGGCATGAGCCGGTACAGGCTAGAGCCCTTAACTTGGCGGATCAGGAGATGATTCGACAAGAGGCTGAGCGAGCGGTTCAACTGGCAGTGGAGCAGGCGGCTCATCAGACTTTTTTGGCTTATCCAGCAACCTCGATCGAGGTAGGAGTGGCCACAAGAATCGAAGGTGTCCCTTGCTTGGTGCCGGCCATACATAATGAGCGGTTGCCAAAGTACTTCAAGGGACCTCGTAAGGTGCCTAATTACACAGCCGACTTGCAACCTGGGGCTTGGATTGAGAGTTATGAGATGGCTATGGAGTTGTTGGAGGTCAGCAACACGACAATGGCCAAGTATTTCACTATGATGTTGGATGGAACAGCTCGTACTTGGTTGAAGGGGTTGCCACCCAATTCTATCAGCTCATGGGCGGAGTTGAAGGCCCGGTTCATTCAGAACTTCAAAGACACATGTAAACAACCCATGTCGATTGTGGACCTGATTAATTCTAAGCAAGAGGACGGTGAATCTACAACCCATTGGGTGCGCCGGGTCAAGGAAATAATACATTCATCGGATAAGATGGATGCCGGCTCAGCAGTCTTGATGTTGGAGAAAAACTGCCATTTTAAACCTCTGAAGCAGAAGTTGGGGCAGCTCAGGCGTGACTGCAATGACATGGGCCAGTTGATGGCGGCTCTCGTCAAGTATGCTGATTCTGATAGTACCAAGGACCCGGTGTCTGATGAAGAAAAGACATCAAAGGGAAAGAAGAATGGAAACGGCAAGGATCACCAGCATAACCCGGCAAATCAAGGAGGTAATAAACGTAAAGCTGATGAATTTGTCGCTAACACCAATGTGCAGGGTGGCAATCAATGGCACAAGGGCAGGCAACCCCCTCGGTCGGGTGGGTCAGGTCCCACCCTTGAGCAACTATTGAATGAACCTTGTCCAAGACATGGCACCCAGGAAAAGCCAGCCACCCACCTTTGGAAGGATTGTACAATCATGAAGGCGTTTAAAAATTCAAATGCATTTGATGGAGGTCACGGCCCAGGCGGCGGTTCAGGTGGGGGCGGTTTCCATGGCCCGGGCACCAGTTCAGGTGGAGGAGGATTTCACGGTCAGGGCCATCCAGGTAACCAAGGAGGATATAATCCACAACCCGGCCAAGGTAATCAGCAGCAACAGTCCGGATATCAGAGCAACCCAAAACAGTTGAATAGTGGGCAATACCATGTGTTCACCACTAGTTTATGTAAGAGGGACCAGAAGCTTCACAAGAGGGCGGTCAATGCCGTTGAGCCGGCGATTCCATGTTACTTACGATGGTCAGAATAGCCTATTGTGTGGAGCAGAGAGGATCATCCACCCGGGTTGATAATCTGGGTCACTTGGCCTTAGTAGTGGCGCCTCAGGTTGGTGGATATAAATTCACTAAAGTGCTTATGGATGGAGGCAGCAGCATTAACATCCTCTACTATGAGATGTTCCATTGGATGGGGTTAACTGATAAGAGTCTTAAGCAATCCAACACTGTTTTTCATGGTGTGGTACCTGGCAAGTCGGCATACCCAGTTGGTAAGATTGAACTGGAAGTAGCCTTTGGGGACGAGTATGACTCCATAGCAGAAAAATTAACCTTTGAGGTGGTTAAGATCAAAAGCCCATATCATGCTCTGTTTGGACGACCGGCTTATGCCAAGTTCATGGCTCGGCCGTGTTATGTGTATTTGCAGCTCAAGATGTCGGGTTATAAGGGCACCATTACAGTACATGGAAGCTAGAAAATAGCCTTGGAGTGTGAAGAAGGTGATGCTGCATATGCTGAGTCTGTTTGTGCAACAGAGGAGTTAAAGTTTTATAAGGATCATGTTGACCCGACAGACATGACGTCTTTAAAGAAACCAACAACGGAGCATGAGCTGGTGTTCAAATTCAAATCAGCTGCTGACACCAAGATGGTTGACTTTGTGCCTGGCGAGTCATCCAAGCAGTTCATCATCAGTGCCAACTTGGATCCAAAATAGGAAAGCGCGCTCATCGAGTTCATCTGTGAGAACCGGGACATCTTTGCATGGAAACCTTCCGACATGCCGGGTGTCCCAAGGGAACTCGCTGAGCACACTCTCAATATTGATCCAAAGTTGAAACCGGTTAGACAGTTTCTCCGGTGGTTCAACGAGGAAAGGCGCAAGGCCATTGGAGAAGAGGTGGCCCGGCTCTTGGCGGCCGGGTTCATTGTGGAAGTCTTTCACCCAGAGTGATTAGTCAACCCATTGTGGATTACACCGATTTAAACAAAGCTTGACTGACTGACCCTTTTGCTCTCCCCCGTATTGATTAGATCATTGATGCTACGGCGGATTGCGCACGTTTGAGTTTTTGGATGCTTATTCAGGTTATCATCAGATCAAGATGGCAGTCAAAGACCAGGAGAAGACAACTTTTATCACTCCGTTCGGAGCTTTCTTCTATGTGTCTATGCCTTTTGGGCTTAAGAGTGCCCAGGCGACTTATCAACGGTGTGTGCAGAATTGTCTTCACAATCAGATTGAGCGTAATGTTCATGCTTATGTGGACGATATAGTGGTAAAGTCCAGGAAAGAGGAAACCTTGGTCACAGATCTGTAAGAGACCTTCGATAACCTCCGGGTCTACAAAATGATGCTTAATCCGGCTAAGTGTGTTTTTGGAGTCCCAGCCGACAAGCTCTTGGGTTTTTTGCTGTCCAACCGAGGTATTGATGCTAACCCGGAGAAGATTAAGTCAATCACATCCCTGGCCAAACCAACATGCATCAATGATGTTCAACGGCTGGCGGGTCGTGTGGCTGCTTTAATCCGGTTCATAAGCCGGTTAGGGGAGAAGGCGATGCCTTTGTATCAGATGATGAAGAAAACAGATGATTTTGTTTGGAGTGATGCTGCGAACTCTGCTTTTGAGGATTTGAAGAAACAACTTGCTGAGCCATCGGTTCTTGCTGCTCCAATTGAGAAAGAGCCGCTATTATTGTACATAGCCGCTAACTCATGGGCTGTTAGTGTGGCAATTATGGTAGAGCGCAAAGAGGTTGGCAAGGAACATATGGTTCAACGGCCGGTTTATTACATCTGTGAGGTACTGATCGAATCTAAATAAAGATATCCACATTGGCAGAAGCTCGTGTACGGGGTGTTCATGGCAAGCCGGAAGCTCAATCATTACTTTCAGGGTCACCCGATCACTGTGGTTAGCTCTGTGCCTTTGGGGGACATCATCCAAAATAGAGAGGCCACTGGACAAGTCGCCAAGTGGGCCATTGAACTTGGATCTCATGGGTTGAAGTATGTGCCACGTACTGCGATCAAGTCTCAGGTGCTGGTTGACTTTATTAATTACTGGACAGAGATGCAGATGCCGGAGGAGAAACCAGACAACACATATTGGACTATTCACTTTGATGGGTCCAGACAGTTGGAAGGCTCGGGGGCTGGAGTTGTTTTAACCTCCCCTCGAGGTGAAATTTTTTGTTATGTGTTGCGGCTGATGTTTCCTTGCACTAACAACGCAGCAGAATATGAAGCCTTGCTCCATGGTCTTCGCGTGGCCAAAGAGATGAGCCTGAGCCGGGTCCGGTGTCTTGGTGACTCAGATTTGGTGGCTCAACAGGTATCAGGCAAGTAGGATTCCAAAGACCCTCTCATGGAGGCTTATCACCGTGAAGTTGATGCTGTTGCAGGACATTTTAAAGGTTATCAGGTGGAACACATTGACCATAGGAAGAACGAAGCGGCTGCTTCTCTAAGCTGGTTGGGATCTCAGCGTAAGCCGGTGCCACCTAACACCTTTTTGGATGTTTTGCATAACCCGTCTGTTAAGTTACCCACAGAAGAAGATCTAGCCGTCCCTGACCCGGAGGCACAGTTGGTGGCAGCTCTTCATGTCATCCCAGATTGGACAGTGCCGTTCTTGGCTTACATGACCTGGGGAGAGTTGCCAGCAGATGAGACACTGGCTCGATAGATAACCCGGCGGTCTAAATCAATGACGGTTTCTGACAGAGAACTATACCATCGCAGCGTCTCTGGAGCGTTTCAGCGGTGTGTTTCCCCTGAAGAAGGCCAAGAAATACTTCGTGAGATCCATGAAGGCGATTGTGGTCATCATGTCGGGTCAAAATCTTTGGTGGCTAAGGCTTTTCGTCACGGTTTTTACTGGTTGACGGCTCACGCTAATGCAGAGGATTTGGTCAGTAGATGTGATGGATGTCAAAAAATCGCACGACGGGCACATGTCGGCTCAAGAGCTACGGATGATTCCAATCACTTGGCCGTTTGCGGTCTGGGGGCTTGACATGGTTGGACCTTTCAAAAGGTCTAAGGACAAAAAGACACATCTTTTAGTGGCAGTTGACAAATTGACAAAGTGGGTTGAGGCAGAGCCGGTGAGTAAGTGTGATGCGGCCACGGTAGTTCAGTTCATGAAAAAGGCGATCTTCTGTTTTGGTTTTCCACACAACATTATCACTGACAATGGCACTAATCTATCCCAAGGGGCTATGGAGGAGTTTTGTCAACGTGAGCATATTCTGCTTGATGTCTCTTCTGTAGCCCATCCTCAATCCAATGGTCAAGCTGAGAGAGCAAATCAGGAAATCTTAAAAGGTCTCAAGCCCCGGCTTATGGCTCCCTTGCAATGAACGCCGGGTTGTTGGGTAGAGGAATTACCCTCAGTGCTATGGAGTATCAACACCACACCTAATAGGTCTACATGTTACACACCTTTCTTCATGGTGTATGGAGCAGAAGCAGTGTTGCCTAGTGACATCCGTCATGACTCGCCCGTGTGGCGGCTTATGTTGAAGCTAATAATGAACAAGCTAGACAAGATGCATTGGACTTATTAGATGAGGAAAGAGACTTAGCAGCGGCTCGATCGGCAATTTATCAACAAGACCTGCGTCGTTATCACAGCCGCCGGGATAAGTCCAGGACTTTTCAAGAAGGCGACCTGGTGCTCCGGCTCATCCAGGATCTGTCAGATGCACACAAGTTATCCCCACCTTGGGAAGGACCCTTTGTGGTCAGCAAGAACTTAAACAACGGGTCATATTACCTCATTGACGTTCGAGAGCACAAAGACTTACGTAAGTCGGAAGAGGAGACCCGCCGACTGTGGAACATTGCTCAACTTCGGCCATACTACACCTGAACCACTGGCTCTCATCATGTACATACATTGATGTTATATATATCATGATAATGAATAAATCAGGACCATCGGTCTCTTTTTCTTTTCAGAAAGATTACACATCTTCATTATTTTTTACTATTATTTTCAAATGACTATTAAGGAGCTGATCATATTTGAATCAGGTTTAACCTTCTTTGGTCCAGCTTATGATCGTATTCAAATCTAGCTGCAACTCTCATGGTCACTTGGGGGCTTCTTGTTCAAACATAGGTCGTATTCGAACCAAAGAGAACATAGCTGTCGTAACCCTTTTGATCGGCTCAAAGCCAAACTCACTAGGGGGCTTCTTGATCGTATCTGAATCATAGCTTAACCCCTTTTGGGTCCGACTTGGATCGTATTCGAATCAAGGTCATTAAAAACCTCTCAAGGTCATTTGGGGGCTTCCTGTTCAAACATAGGTTGTATTCGAACCAAAGAGAACATAGCTGTCGGTACCCTCTTGATCAGCGCAACGCCAAAGCCACTGGGGGCTATATAGTCGTATTCGAACCTTAGCTTAACCCCTTTGGTCCGGTTTACTGATCGTATTCGAATCAGAAACCCCCAACCTTTGATTGCAAGGTTGATTTTATTTACCACCTGTTATTTGCCTTCTAGTTTTTTGTTGTCTCAATTTCATAAATACTCAGCATGATCTTTTTTTGCCGTCTGGACTATTTGACAACAAGCCACCAGGGTATGATCATCATTAAGTATTCAGAAGCATTGACTTGTCAAAAAGATTGGATTATCAACTTCATCACCCGGGTTATTTAAGCCGGTGGTCTGGAGATCAAAGGTACAAGTATGGCTATTGCTTATGAGCAATTGTCTCCTGTACTAATCAAAGGGTTATTTCAGCCTTGTTCTCTTTTTATATCTGTTTCTGTTTTCTACTATGGTAAAAATATTGGCTATAAGCCGGGTGTACCAACCCGTTCGGTACTAAGCCGCCAAGCCAGTTTTTTCTCTTGTATCTACAGGAACAAAGTTGAAGTATTGCAAGGACAACCATAAATATGATGCATATATTGCCATCAGGAAACACAGAATCACACACAGTGTTTTATGCACGATGGCATAGGCAAAGTATGCAGTATTTTCACGGCTAATCTATTACAAGGCTTTTATAAGACGATGAAGATGGTTATCACTCCTCCCTTGCCGGTTCGCCGCCCTCTGCTGATTGGAAGCTAGGTTTTGACCAATCAAAACCGTTCACGGCGACAAATTCTGCTTCTTCGTCAATCAGGTCGGCCGGATCAACTTCCGGAGCAAATGTATTTTCACAAACAGGCGGGATTAAATCTGTCACCTTGTACGAGGGAGTTGCCATCTTCTTATTTTCCACATCAAAACCCGGCTGATACTTGTCAATATTGGTTTCATCTCCAAGAATAGTCGCCTAAGGTTGAACTCCGCGCACGCAAGCCATGAAGTCATCTTGTTCAAAGGGAGATCTGTCTTCCTTCCTGGTAGGATACCCTCTGGCTACGTCCGCCGGGTCTAGATCTGGCACCCAAGCCTTGGAGCGGCTCAGGGCAGTCAAAGCTCCGGCTCCGGCACAGGAGCGCTTCACTTCTTGGAACCTGGCGGGCAAGATTGACAGTTTCTTTAAAACATCGCTGAGCCGGTTGTGTCCTTGATTGGCAGGAGAGATAGCGGTGAGTGCTCGTTGTGCGCCAATATACAACTGCTCTACTAAGGTATAGACCGCCTTCAGCTTAATCACATGGTCTTGACTCAGATTCTTGCTTCGAGGGCCTGCATATGTTTTGAACATGAAGGGTCAGCTAGCGGCTTGCAGTCCGGATCAAAAGAAGGTAAAAGGTCAGTACAGATGGCTTACCAAAGATGGCGGACACCATTTGTGACGCCCGGTTCTTTAAACCGGTCAGCTCCGTTGTAACCTCTTCAAGGGCTGCTTTAGCCTTCTCGGCATGTTGTGTCAGAAGCGTTTTTTCTTCAGCCTAGGTTTTCTTCTCGGCAATAAAGCCGGCTTTTAATTTTTCTGTCTCAGAGAGACTCACTTGCAGTTTGGAGTCAGCAGACTTGATCTCTGTCTCCTGACCCGCCAGCCGGGCCTTGGCGTCAGTCAATTGCGAACCCAATTCAGATAGGGCGTTCTGCAAGACATATACAGGTGTGTCAAAGCTCGAAATTCAAAATTTAAGTCTGAAGTGCCTTTACACTGCAAAGACACTTGACACTTGGGGGCTAATGTATGCCAAAACAAATTCTTATGATTCTACTATACTTCAAGTCCCAAGTGCTTTACGGAGTAACAGCACTTGGCACTTGGGGGCTAATGTATGATATTCAACAAGTATCTCAAGGGTAAGACGGACTACAGTATTTGTTGAGTTTGATATGAGACGGTTATGAAAATTCAAAGAACCGGCTCATTTACGGTCAAATGAACCGGCCCTTGGGGACTATAGGTGAAGCTTTGTTCTATTTTGTTGAACTCCAGAAAAATCTAAAGGTAAAATCTAAGCCTATATCATAAAGTCTACAAATCATTCTGGTTTTCTCATAATCTGAAGACTTGGGGGCTGGCAGCATATAAGTTGGAAGAATGTACCTCGTATTTCAGCTGCAACTGCTTGACCATTTCAATCTCCGAGTCACGGCTTGAGTGCACATCACTGAGATAACCGGATAAAATGTCGTTGGCATTTAGATGGTCATAATGTGAAACATCAAAAAGCACTTTCTGTCTCTCCAACGCCTCTTGTTTCACCGTGTGACGAGCTAACAGGGTGGGATTCCCCGGCTCAAGAAAGCGGCTCCCGGTGATCAAAACGTCTAGCGCAGACGGTGATGGCGGGTTGGCCGAGCTTGATGGTCCAATTGCGGAAGGATCCACGGGAGTATCGTCAACTGACGGCTTAGGAGGATTTACTTCATCATTGACAGGCGGGTCTTCTGGAGCATCAATTGATGGAGGAGAAGGTGGCCTTGCCGGTTCAGGTGCGAGGACTGGCGGGTCTTCCACCGGCTTGGTTACCTTGGCCTTCTTAGACTTAGCTTGACCACTAAGAGAAATATTATAGCTCTGTCAATATAAAGATATAGTTTGAAAAACACGGAGGAAAGAGGATTTTTTCCTTACCCAGGGGCAGTCTTGAAGGCCGGAAACTGGGTCTGAGACGAGTCGCCAGAAGAGCGAGATACCTCCTGCAAAGATAAGACAAAGTAAGTAATGCAAGAGAGGAGATCCATTAACAGAAAGTCAAAGACAAAGAAATAAACCTCATTCTGGCGTTTTTGAGGAGTTTGTTGAAGAACAATAGGCGGTTCGTCTTTGGTCCGGGCTTGACGGTGGCTCTCATGTTGCTGTTTTTTCAAAAAAAAAGTGAGGGTCCAGATAAGCCAAAGGGTGTGAAACCTTACTTTCTGGGTTACGACTCGAAGTTTCTGTCTTGGCAAATGGGCCGTGTCGGAGGAAATAGTTACCTCTTCTTCCACGTCCTGACCGGCCCCAGTGTCGTCCTGGTAATGATCAGTGTTAATAATATTATTAAAAAGTTGGCCAAGGGAGTAAAGGGCTACCTCCGACTCAGAAGTATCGTCAAGCTTCATCAAATCTTCAGCAGTGCTCTTCTTCTGCTTTTTCGACCTCCGGGTCGTTTTCTTGGCGTTTATGGCGGCGACTCTCGCTTTCTTGGTAGCTTCGTGGTCATATTTAACTTTCCAGAAATCAGATTTGGCCTATAAACGGGTAAAAAACAAGACGAAGGGTCATGCAAGTATTAAAAAACAATACGGTTGAAAAAATACAAAGGAGAGAGATCAAAGGTTCTTTACTTCTGGCACCGGGTTAAGCTTGCAGAAAGGGTTTAACCCGACTTTACTGCAGTCTTCATATTTTCCATTCACTAGAAGGGTTGACATTGAAACAATATCTTCTTCTGTTAATTGAACGGAGCTGTGATGAAGAGAGTCATCTGGGCCTCCACCATACTCGTACATCAATTTTGATCAATGGCTTAGAGGGATGACCCGCCATGCCACCCAGCAACGGGTCAAGTCAACTCCGTTTAAGCCGTTCCCCAACAAAGCATTAATCCTTTTGATGGATGGTATCAGCTTCTTGCGTTCCGCATCAGTTAGTTTGTCAGGAAGTGCGGATTTGGAGTCAAGACGCTCTGAGCGATAACCCGACAGTGGATGCTCATTTGCTGGTGAAGTGTCTTGACAATAAAACCAAGTTTGATTCCAGTCCTTGGGATGACTTGGCAAGACTATAAGGGGGAATACGGCACCTTGTCGATGCTGAATTGAGATACCTCCAAGTTCCAGGCTAGGGCCGTTGGTGCACTCATTTTGCCGGTTCAGATAAAATACTCTCTAAAGAGTTCCACAGTCGGCTCTTCCTGAAGGTACACTTCACAGAGTACTTGGAAGTTGCAGATATTAGATATGGAATTGGGCTCGATATCTTGAGGGTGGAGTTTGAAAAAATGGAGGACATCCCTAAAGAACTTTGAGCCGGGCGGTGAAAGCCAGGGTTCATGTGGTCAGTAAAGACAATGACTTCACCATTTTGTGGATTGGGCCGTTCTTTGTCCGGGTCAGGTGCACGGTAAGACATGACATTTTTTCCTGGCAAAAATCCTATGGAGAAGAACTCCTTCAAACGTTCCTCAGTCACGGTTGAGGGAACCCAGTTGCAGAAAGTCGACGTTTTGGACGGCATGGCATTCAAAAATGCACTTAAAGGAAGGTAACATGCCGGTTCAATTCAATAAATATGATGAAAGTACAAGATGATACAGAGGAGTAATGGTGGCTTAAACAAGGGCTAATGTCATATAAGGAAAAGTAAGCCGACACCGTAAGCCGCCATGACTACAGGCATTTGTTGAAATACCAGCAACAGAAATTGGTTAAGTATGGAGACAAACAGGTTTCTTAACTCCTGGATATTAATATGGATTAAATGGTCGTTCAAAATGAAAAAAATTCCTAGACCTAAAAATATAGCCCAGATGAGTTCATCAGCTCTAAGAAGATATCTATGCAAAGGAAAGGGATCTACTAACATCTAAAATGGAAGAGAAATAGCTAGCGCTTAAGTTCTGCACTACTTTTAGATCAAAAGAGGGTGCGGTAAGAGAAGTTGCAACAAATCTACGACGAACAGCGAAGAACACAAGAAGGAAACCTCTTGAACCCTAATGCAGATCTGTGGGGGTGAGAAGGTGAGAGCTTACGGGTGCAGAGTTGCTGCGGAGGATTGCTGCCGTTCTCTGGACAGAATCAGGGTGATGCAGCGGCCGAGCTTGAGGACGACGATGAGCGCTGCGGCGGCGGTGGAGCTTGAGCGACAAGAGGGTTGCGAGGGGAAGAAGATGAAGAAGGGAGAAGAATGAGAAAAGGCCGGGGCATGCCTATTTATAAGGGAAAAGGTTAACATTCGTGCGTGAAAATCGAGGAAGAGCTGAATAATGGTTATCTAACTAGATGGATGCCTCAATTCTCGGAAGGCATTAAAGATGAAGATCCGTTGGGAGATGACGTCATAAAAGTTTTTCGTGTTTTCTAGAGATGACGTCCTGGCGGGTTACAAAAACCTCTACGAGGATAAGAGGGTGGATTTTGTCTAAGTATTGAAGATTGACAAAGAACAAAGTTCAAAGTCAACCTGGGGCCTAATGTTGGTGATATAACTATCAGTTATGACCCGCCGAGGAGGGGCCGAGTTAGCCTCAATGGCGGGTTACAAAGGAAGCCCAGTAAACATTCGTGGCTATAGTTTATTAAACCTTATAGAAGGCCTAAAGTCCTAGAGGCGGCTTAAGGCCCAATATTGTAAACCGCTGTATGTAAGGAAAGACTTGTAAAGAAAGGCACGTAAAAGAAGTCACCGAGCCGGACACGATTTATGAGCCGGCCGGGACTCTGTAGGCCACCAGGTGTCAACCCGTGTATATAAGGGGATGACCCGATGGAGGCTTAGGGTAAGAAACAAGAGATCGATAACCAAGCCGGCGAACTAGCCTCTTGGTAATCGAAACCCCAACAATACCAACACAACTAGACGTAGGCTTTTACCTTCATCGTAAGGGGATGAACTAGTATAAAACCTCTCGTGTCCTTTGTCCTGATTAACCCCTTTAAGCTTGCTAGTTGCGATGGCCCTACGACTAAGCCCTTCCACTAGGACATCTGCCGTGACAATTCCACGACAAAATCCATGTTCCAACATGGAACAACCTGCAAGGCACCTGCAACTAGCAACACTATAAGAGGGGCTAAGCAAAAGCGGTAACTTAGCCAAACAACAGTTTGCTAGGAAGTTGGTTTAGAGGCTTGACATGGCAATATGGGAGGAATGATAAACAAGTGGTAAGTGGCGCGACATAGCGATAGAACGAACAACTAACAAGCAAAGATAGAAGTGACATTGAGGGTAATGGCCATCTTGCCTGCAAAGTTCTCAGAGTTGTCAAAAGCTTTCTCCTCGTTAGCGTACTCAATAGGTTCCTCGTTCACGAACTCGTCTCACAGCTCTACTCAAAGCAAGAACACAAGCAACGGAACAAACAATCAATCACGGTGCAATGCACAAGCAACACGATGCAATACATGCCATGGAATGCAAGATATGATGTGCAATGTATATGGGTACTCCAGAAAGGAAAAAATGATCAAGGCATCAACTTGGAAAACCAAGTATGCTGCTGGAAAGATGAGGTGATTTCGGTCAAAATCGATATAAGGATCACCGGAAACGGATGCACGGTTTACAAATGACAAGCAAAACAAGAATGATGCAAATCTGCGATTAACAGCTTCATAACACTTAGAATGCAACAAGAAACTATGCTACATCACACCAACATAGCAACAAAGCACATGACCATAAATTACAGGTGAATCTCTACAAAACATGAACACTAAGCTCCTGTTAGTTCTCACTAGAACAAGATCAAAATAGCATGGCAAAAATGCAAATGATATCAGCTTAACAAACTTAGAGAAAATACTAAGCATGGCAAAACAACATCACATAGCAATGTTTAGAGCAAGAAAATAACATGCTACATGAACATATCATGGCAAACAAAGGCATGGCATGCTAGTACTAAAGGCATAGAACAAAACTCCCTTACTGAACTTTATACCAAGATGCATAGAAAATGATGTCGCACCCATGCAAACATGGCAAGTTGTATGAACAGTTTCGGACTTGCAAGAAAAATAGAGCATGGCAGGAATAGATTCATGATAGAAACTTTGCAAGATCAATTCACTCACCACAAGGCATTTCATGGCATAACAAGATAACCAACATGAAGTAGACATGTTCAAGAAGCTAAGCATGGCAAGAGCAAGTTTATAGGGTACATGTATCACTAGCAACACCCATGGAAAAAATGAATCTCTTGTTCACAATCTATCAGGAACAATATTTAGCAAAAGTAGAGCAAGGAAATGACATACTAGAGCACTCCATAATTGCAACCAGAGGCATGCATGGCTAGATCAACACCACATATTCATAACATTCTTAATGAACTATCTCAAAATGTGCATGGATCTCATGGTAGCAACAAGTTTACATAGCATCAAAATGTAACAGGAAAAGGACTTGGCAAAATCACCAAGTGTCTAAAAACAGCAACATTATGAAGCCTACTTTGCATGCTTGTGCTAGTCCCCACATAGCTCATAAAAATACAAAACTTTCACCCCTGTAAAGATGGCATGATGTATCTCATAAAACATGTAGACATCAAGCTCATAGGATGCACAAAGAAAATGCAATGAAAATGACAAATCATCAGGTTCTGTCAAATTCCAGCAGACAACATCATATAGCACTTTTGTAACGAGGATTTAGGCATCAATACCGACAGTAACATGCATGCAAATGACACTAACGTGAAGAGCATCGTGAGACAAACATTTTGATATATCATATGCACAAATCGGAGTCATGGACATGGAGATATAGCATGATGAACAAGGCATCACAATGTTTGGAATTTCAGGATTGGAATTCTCACCCTCCAGATCTCAGATCTTGGGTTCGAGCAAGGACCACTGTAACACCCTCGATGCGGCTATATCTCCTACGTGTCGAAGCACGACTTAGAGGCATAACCGCATTGAAAGCAATGTCGCAAGTGAGGTAATCTTCACAACAACCCATGTAAATAAATAAAGGGGAAAGGTACATAGTTGGCTTACACTCTCCACGTCACACAAATACATAATTAAGTCATTACATTCATCCAATACACTCATGGTCCGACTACGGTACCAAAATAAAGATCAACCCCCAAATGCGACAAATCCCCGATCGCCCCAACTGGGCACCACTACTGATCATCTGGGAAAGACACGTAGTAACGGTGAGAATCTTCATCAAACTCCCACTTGAGCTCGGTCATATCATCTGGAATGGTATCATCGGTCCCTACATCTGGTTTAGGAAGGAATCTATGAGTCACGGGGACTCAGCAATCTCGCACCCTCACAATCAAGACTATTTAAGCTTATAGGTAAGGTAAAGGTATGATGTGGAGCTGCAGCAAGCGACTAGCATATATGGTGGATAACATACGCAAATGAGAGCGAGAAGAGAAAGCAAAAGCACGGTCGATCAACTATGATCAAGAAGTGATCCTAGCAACCTACGTCAAGCATTACTCCAACACCGTGTTCACTTCCCGGACTCCGCCGAGAAGAGACCATCACGGTTACACACGTGATTGATGCATTTTAATTAAGTTAAGTTTCATGTTATCTACAACCGGACATTAACAAATTCCCATCTGCCCATAACCGTGGGCACGGCTTTCAAAAGTTCAAATCCTTGCAGGTGAGTCCCAACTTAGCCCATCACAAGCTCTCACGGTCAATGAAGGATATTCCTTCTCCCAAGACAATCCGATCAGACTTGGCATCCCGGTTACATGACATCCTCGACAATGGTAAAAAAGTCCAGCAAGATCACCCGATGTGCCGACAAATCCCGATAGGAGCTGCACATATCTCGTTCTCAGGGCACACCGGATAAGCTAAGCGTACGGGAGCCAACGTAACCCAAGTTGCCAAGGGACGGCCCCGCACGGTGCTCTGGGTTGGACCAACACTTAGAGAAGCACTAGCTCGGGGGTTTAAAATAAAGATGACCCTTGAGTCCGCGAAACCCAAGGGAAAAGGCTAGGTGGCGAATGGTAAAACCAAGGTCGGGCCTTGCTGGAGGAGTTTTATTCAAGGCGAACTGTCAAGGGGTTCCCATTATAACCCAACCGTGTAAGGAACGCAAACTCCGGGAACATAACACCGATATGACGGAAACTAGGTTGGCAAGAGTGGAACAAAACACTAGGCATAAGGCCGAGCCTTCCACCCTTTACCAAGTACATAGGTGCATTAAGATAAACAAGATAATATGGTGATATCCCAACAATAAACATGTTCCAACAAGGAACGATCTCCAATCTTCACCTGCAACTAGCAACGCTATAAGAGGGGCTGAGCAAAGCAGTAACATAGCCAAACAACGGTTTGCTAGGACATGGTGGGTTAGAGATTTGAGATGGCAATTTGGGAGGCATGATAAGCAAGTGGTAGGTATCGTAGCATAGGCATAGCAAAAGAGCGAGCATCTAGCAAGCAAAGATAGAAATGATTTCGAGGGTATGGTCATATTGCTTGCAAAGTACTCAGAGTTGCCTTGATCCTCGTAAATGAACTCAATGGGATCCTCGTTCACCAACTCGTCTCCCGGCTCTACCCAAGCAAGAACAACAAGCAAAAAGAATACAATCAACCACGTGCAATGCTCAAGCAACATGATGCAAACATGGTATGATATGCGGGATGCGGTATGTGATGCATATGCAAGATTTGAAAAGGAATGATTGAACCTGGCCTCAACTTGGAAATCCAAGAGTGCCACTGGAAAGGTGAGGTTATTTTGGTCGAAATCGATATAAAGATCACCGGAATTGGATGCACGGTTTGGAAATGGCAAGCAAAACAAATATGGCACCGGTCTGCGCTAATCAGCAAGTGCCCAACTAAATGCATCAAGATAAATATGCTACATCACTCAAACATGGCAACAAAATACATGGCAGGGATCCACTCATGATGCTTGACAAAAGGTGAACATTGAGCTACGGCTAATTCATCCATTAACAGGTTCAAACAAGCATGACAAAAGTGCAAATGATAACAGGTTTCAGACTTAGTGAAATTAACACAAGTCTGAAATTTATCAGCAGCAAGCAATCTTTAGAGCATGAAATCTACATGGTACAGGAACATATCATGGCAAAGCAAGGCATGTCATAAAGCTATTCTAAGCATATAACAAAAGTCATTTAGTGACCTTGAGTCAAAAGGGATCAGAAAATACAATTGCAAGCATGTGAATATAGCAAAAACATAAACAGATTCAGACTTTGGAAAAACTGGAGCATGCAAAACAGTTCAGCAAGTAGGCATGTTTATGAGCTCGATGCACTCACTACAGAGCATGGCATGAAAAACTAAGCATACACCCATGAATAAGACATGGCATAGAGGCTAGACATGGAAAGAACAACAACATAGCATGCACGGATCAATAGCAACATCCTCGGCAAAATCGCTAAACATGTCAACAATCTGCCAGGATCGTTCTATAGCAAAAGTAGAGCTCGATTGACTCAAGCTAGGGCGCTCCATAATTGCAAACCAAGACATGGATAGAGCACAACAATATTAACAAAACATCCTTACTGATCATCCTTAAAAGAGGCACAGATCACTAGGAAACAACATGAACATATGGCATAAAGACAAAAACAGGACAAGGACTTAGTGAAATTCTAAGTCCCTGAAATCAGCATCAACGATTACACTACTTTGCAAGCTTGTGATAGTCACCACAAGGATCACAAAAATACATGGCATACACCCCTGTAAAGATAGCATGGCATATAACAAAACACATGTAGAGCTCAGGATCATAGCATGCACACATTAATCATGGCAAAAATGACAAAAGGCCATTTGCTGAAACAGATCTGACATATTCCTCACATAGGCCTATTCCAACAGCATTTCGGGCATCAAGATGAGCTCAAATGAAAATGATGCAATGAGATGAAATGATGTACTCGTTGAGACGACCATTTTGATATGCTACACGCACGAATCAGAGCCACGATGATGAAGTTATGAGCTGATGAAAAATGCCAAAAATATCTGGCACTTGTAGAAAAACAACCTCTCCAGATCTATGCGATGCACCAGTATCAAATAAAACTTTTGCAGGAATATCATTAAGTTGGAGATTACCCATGATCACTTCTGAATAATCCTCTGCTTGAACTGAGTTCATCAAGTTCACTCTTGCAGACTTGGGATTATGCTTGACCACCGCATTGCTTGAAGATCTCACAGGAGGAGGAGGCAGAAGGCATCTTTGGTTGAAGCACTTGTTTGCATAGTGACCTTTCCGCTAACACTTGTAGCAAGTAACCTCTGAGAGCGGACGATCATAAGGAGAACTTGACCTTGGAGCTTGAGTCTGAGACTTGTTCTGATAGCCTGTGTTGGGTGGGTGGGAAGATCCATGGCCACCTTCGTTCTTCTACTGGTAGGGCTGACGAAACGACGAAGGAGGAAGCCAGAACTTCTGTTGCTTAGCTGCCACTTGTGAGGAAGAGAAGACTGAACTACATCCCTGATTATCCTCTTAGAAGCCTCACACTTGAGCTGAGCACCTTCTTGCTTAAGGGCCATGTTATAAAATTGATCGAACTTAGTAGGCTCAACGAGAACGAGAGTGAAAGTGCAACTATCCCTAGGTGGTTTTGGTAATTCCTAACAACATATAGCTCATTGAGCTAATGCTATTCCAAGATTAATATTTCAGGAAAAGCTCAATGAATGGCATGGCATGGATGAGGAATGTGGACCCCTCAAAATATTAAGGACAAAAAGATTGGCTCAAGCTCAAAGCTCAAGACTCTACATTTTATTTTTTAGTGATCCAAGATCACATTGAGTCTATAGGGATGAGGTGTTGTTTAATGAGGTTCTTGCTTCATAGTGCTTAGTGATATGCTCTAAAACCCTCAACTACCTTCCCACATCCACATATGACCTAAACCAAAAGTCAAACTCGGCCCTACCGATTCTTTGTATCCGGCGCCACCGAGTTTCAAATGTCATAGCCACTGCCACAAACCTAGGCAAATCGGTCTCACCGATAGGGATTTCGGTCACACCAAGATGGGGTTGTAATCTCTCTGTTTCCCTTCGTAATGTTTCGGTCCTACCGAGATGAGCAATCGGTCCCATGGAGGTTGCAATGTAAACTCTCTGTTTCTCTTTCGTAACATTTCGGTCCCACCAAAATGAGCGACCGGTCCCACTGAGTTTACCTGACCAACTCTCTGGTTAGCTTATTACCAAAATCGGTTCCATCGAGTTTTTGTAATCGGTCACACCGAGATTACGTTATGACCTAACCCTAACCATATCGGTCCTATTGAGTTGCATCTTAGTCCCACCGAAAATCCTAACGGTCACTAGGTTTGCTAAATCGGTCCGACCGAGTTTTTCACTTCGGTCTCACCGAGATTGGTAAATTGAGTGTAATGGTTAGTTTTCGTGTGGAGGCTATATATACCCCTCCACCCACTCTTCATTCGATGAGAGAGCCATCAGAACATACCTACACTTCCAATACACATTTTCTGAGAGAGAACCACCTACTCATGTGTTGAGGCCAAGATGTTCCATTCCTACCATATGAATCTTGATCTCTAGCCTTCCCCAAGTTGCTTTCCACTCAAACCTTCTTTCCACCAAATCCATATCCTATGAGAGAGAGTTGAGTGTTGGGGAGACTATCATTTGAAGCACAAGAGCAAGGAGTTCATCATCAACACACCATCTGTTACTTCTTGGAGAGTGGTGTCTCCTAGATTGGCTAGGTGTCACTTGGGAGCCTCCGGCAAAGATTGTGGAGTTGAACCAAGGAGTTTGTGAGGGCAAGGAGATCGCCTACTTTGTGAATATCTACCGCTAGTGAGGCAAGTCCTTCGTGGGCGATGGCCATGATGGGATAGACAAGGTTGCTTCTTCGTGGACCCTTCGTGGGTGGAGCCCTCCGTGGACTCGCGCAACCGTTACCCTCCGTGGGTTGAAGTCTCCATCAACATGGATGTACGATAGCACCACCTATCGGAACCACAACAAAAACATCCGTGTCTCCAATTGCGTTTGAATTCTCCAAACCCTTCCCTTTACATTCTTGCAAGTTGCATGCTTTACTTTCCGCTGCTCATAGACTCTTTGCATGCTTGCTTGAATTGTGTTAAGATTGCTTGACTTGTGCTAAGATAGCTAAAATCTGCCAAAGACTAAAATTGGGAAAAGGATAGATTTTTATTTGGTCAAGTAGTCTAATCACCCCCCTCTAGACATACTTTCGATCCTACAAGTGGTATCAGAGCTTTAGTCTCCATTTGCTTTGATTTCCATAGATTTTGGTGGTCATAGCCTTGGTTTCACAACCTAGGAGAGTATGGCGTCTGGCGAGGGAAATTATCACCGTAGAGGTCCTTACTTTGATGGTACAAATTTTGCTAGTTGGAAGCATAATATGAAAATGCATATTCTTGGACATAACCCCGCCGTTTGGGCAATTGTGTGTGTTGGCTTGCAAGGTGAATTCTTTGGTGGGAGAGAACCGAATCATGAAGCTACTGCGGATGAGTTGATGATGCTACAATACAACGCTCAAGCTTGTGATATCCTCTTCAACGGATTGTGCCCCGAAGAATTCACCAAAATCAACCGTCTTGAGAATGCAAAGGAAATTTGGGATACTTTGATTGATATGCATGAAGGTACCGACTCCGTCAAGGAATCCAAGTTGGATGTGCTTCAAAGTCAACTTGACAAGTTCAAAATGAAGGATGGTGAAGGTGTCGCTGAAATGTATTCTAGGCTTGCTCTTATCACAAATGAGATTGCTAGCTTAGGAAGTGAAGAGATGACCGACAAATTCATCATCAAGAAGATCCTAAGAGCCTTGGATGGAAAATACGATACCGTATGCACATTGATCCAAATGATGCCAAATTACAAAGATCTCAAGCCAACGGAAGTCATTGGAAGAATTGTTGCTCATGAGATGTCACTCAAGGATAAGGTGGAGCTCCATAACAAGTCAAGTGGTGCTTACAAAGCCTCATGTGAAGCTCCCACATCATCAAGTGAGAAACAAACCTTCAATGAAGAATTGAGCCTAATGGTGAAGAACTTCAACAAGTTCTACAAGAGTAGAAGCAAGGAAAGAAGTTCCAAGTCAAGGTCCTACAATGACAAAAGATCTTCTAGTCGAGAGCGAAACTGCTACAATTGTGGAAGACCCGGACACTACTCCAATGAGTGTACGGCTCCCCACAAGAGAAGAGAAGATTCTCCCAAAAGAAGAAGTAGAAGAGAAGAATCACCATCAAGGGAGAGAAGGAGTAGGGATGATCGATATGAACGAAGACACCCTCGGAGAAGCAAGGATTCGGAAAGGAAGGACAAGTCATCAAGGAGCTACACAAAACGAAGACATCAAGCTCATGTTGGTGAATGGGTATCCAGCTCCGACTCCCACAATGACTCCGAGAGAAGCTACCACTCCGACTCCGAATATACTCAAGATGAAGGTGTTGCCGGACTAGCACTTGTGTCAACCAAATCCTACGACATATTTGATTCACCAAATGAAGGAATTGGAAGATGCTTCATGGCGAAAGGTCCAAAGATATCACACCCCGAGTATGTTGATTTCAATAGTGATGAAGATGACTTGTTAGGTGATGATGAGTTACTTGTTGAAAACTATAGTGATGAATACTATGATGAAACGAATGACAATGATAAGGAGAAGATTGAGTCTCTAACTAAAGAACTAAACACTCTTAAGTTAGCTCATGAAACTATCTTAGGAGATCATCAAGAACTTTTAAGGACTCATGAGAGATTATGTTTTGAAAAGCTCAACCTTGAGCAAGAGCATGAGTTCTTAAAGGCAATCAATGATGATCTTTGCAAGAAAAGTTCTTCTTACATTGCCAAGCGTTTACTCTTATCCACTTACATGCCTCAAGTCAAGTCTAGTAACAAGAACAAGAAGGATTCTTCTTCTAGTAGTAACGATAATCATGCTAAATCCAATGTTGTTGCTTCTAGTAGTTCTCTTGATTCCACTAATGATTCTTTTAGCCAAGTTACACTTGAGCAAGAAAATAGCTTATTGAAGGGAATTATAGAGAAAGGTGTTTACAAGAGCCTTGCCGAGAGTCAGCAATTCGAGGAAATTGTACGCAAGCAAGGAAGGCACCGGAAGAATCAAGGTATTGGTTTTGAATGAAAGTTCAATGCCAATGGAGTTGAGTGGGAAGAAGATCAATACCCCAAGACGAAGTTTGTTCCTCAACAAGAGAAGTATGATCCTACTTCATCCAAAGGGACACAAGCTCAAGATGATCTTCACCACAAGACCACAAGCAAAAAGGCAAGGACAAGCTTCAAGAGGAAATTGATGCATTTGAAGAAGCTCCTAAGGCCTTGGTTAAGTGGGTTCCCAAGACTACATCAAGTTCCACTTCATCAAGTACAACTACAATTCCGAGGATTCCCACCAAGATGGTGTGGATCCCGAAGAAGAAGAACTAGAAGAGTTCTTGAGGGTGACTCTGCCAATATACTTCACTCTTATCATTTTGGCAAGAACAAGTGCAATCAACTTCCACATCTTGCACTAGTTCAAGGAGTCACAAACCCTCTTATTGGTAAGACAAGGGACAAGGTAACCTAAAGCTTTCATAGACATCATCTTGTGTGTGCATCACTCTATGTCTATGGATACCCTTGTTTGTTCCTTGTGGGACTAACCCGTGTAGGTATTGAAAGTGCAACTCACTCCAAAGGGTAGCTCCAAATGATCTACATCAACATAGAGCATCCACATCTTCAACACCTACATGAAGTCATCATCGACAAAACCCAAGGTTAGTTCATCCCTCTTAGGGGGGATCTCACATCTAGGGGGAGCTTTACTCTAACAATTGAGTTAAAGCAACTCTAATGGTGTGAACACAACAACGCTTTATGTAAAAGTGGTAACCCCACTTGTGCTTAAACGATGAGTATGACCTATGATCAAATGTTCCCATTTGACTCCTAAGTCAATATACTCATATATAGATGACCTAGTCATCGCCAATTACTTGATAGATGCTAGAATTGTTTGTGCATGCTTTGCCACATATTTCATTTGCCATTTTATTGTGTGAGCATGTTGGTTGCATAATTTACTCATTCGAGGACATCCACCTGTTGTTTTGATTGATTGGTTTCCTTTTCTTTTGGCCAAGTGGATGGACAAGAATTCCTAAGAACCTTCTCTAGCTATCTATGCTTTTCTCGTCTCAAACTCTATTCATGTTGCATCACAAAATTTGATCAAGTCAGATTCGAACCACTCTATGTGAGGAGCACTCGGAGTCCCCGATTCGTCATAGACTTAAACTTCCAAAACTTCTTTGTGCGTTTCGGTCTGACCGATTCACCCATTTCGGTCATACCAAGATCACTAAGTCGATCTAGGTTTTCTACCTCGATGCAACCGATTCGAACCTTTCGGTCACACCGAGTTTCAGTAACTGCTTGTAGTTATGAATCTCGGTGCCACCGAGTTGTTCCACTCGGTCACACCGACAGGGTCGGGCTATATATACCCACGGGTCAAATTTTGGAAAACTTTCTGAACCTCCTCGACCCGTGCTTAGCCCGCTCTGCCTCCAGGGTCTCCGGATCGTCTTCCTCGTCGCCAGCCGCCTCCTTCCGCTGGTCTCCGCCGCCGTCAACGGGAATCATCCCCGCCGTAGCGAGTTCTCCGCTGAACTAGGGTATGAACTCGATCACTATGCTATCCCTATCTGATTCCTAGCACATTGTGTTCGCCATGTATCTTGCCACGATTGAGATCATTCTTATCCAGTCAAAACACTCTGTAGTTTAGTCGTGAATTGAAAATTTAGGGTTAGGTTTCCGCCGAAACCATCTTGGACCCACCGAGTTGTGGAACTCGGTACCACCGATTCGGATCAAGCCATTGCACATGTAATTTTTGGTCTGACCGAGAATTGCAAATCGGTGTGACTGAGTTCAGGACTTTGTGAAACCCTAGCAGTCTTGGTGCCTCCGAACTGTGACTCGATCTAACCGAGTTCACTAGTTTAGGTTCCAACAGTTGCTTCGGTATCACCGAGTTTACAAATCGGTTGATCCGAAATGCTTTCTGTGGAAAACTAAAACTAAGTTTTTGACTCATTCTTTTGCAAAAACCTCTGCATTTTGTGATGCTCATCCACTCTATCTCATCTATATCTATTCACAGGGTCTGCTGTCAGTGTTCGCAATATGTCTGATCAGAGTGACAGCTAGAACAGGTCAGAGGAGCAGGTTCACCTGAGTGAGGGCACTAGTCCCTCTAGCAGTTCAGATGATGGTAGCAGGAGCACCCCAAGCAACTTAACCAAAGCTGCCACCAGGGCCAGAAAGAAGAAGACCTCTGAATATGAGGATGAAGACTATGTGGCAGTTGAGGATGAGGCCACTTCCAAGAGGAAAGTGGTTAAGAAGGAATGTAGCACTGCTGCTGCCACCAAGCCAGGCATGAAGCAAAAGGTTCCTGCAAAGAGAATTCCAATGTCTAAGGCTAGAGCATCTACTCAAGTCCCTTTGGAATCTGAACCCAAAGAGGCTGCTGCAGAAGGGAAGAAGAGGAAGGAGAGGGTCAAAAAGACCACTGCTAGAGTGCTTGGGAGATCCTCAATCATGAGAGATTCTGAAGAGGAAGAGGAAGAAGATGTTGCACCAGCACCCAAAGCTCAGAAGCTTATGGGTGATGCCATCAGGGCAGGGGCTATTCCATCTAAGCCCAAGACTGCTCCAAAGGCTGCTGCTCCAGCTCCAAAGCCAAAACCAAAGAGGAGCACCAGGAACATCCTTGCTGAGGAAAAGAATAAGGCCCCAATGCCTGAAGCTGAAATGGAAGAAGATGATGAGTCACATGTATTGAGGAAGCTGAAGCCAAAAATCCCAGATCACAATGATGCTCATCCAGTAGTTGAGAACATGAAGATAAGGAAAGACTCAGGTCTGAGGCTATGGAGAGATTCTGATCCATAAGACACCAGGAGGAGGACTACTATGGATTACAGGTTCCATACAATGGAACAACAGGACTTCTATGAGACAGTGTTGCTTGACAAGAAGCCCATAGTGTGTGACATGAGATGGGTCGACTGGGACTACATCAAGGAGAATGAGGATCACTATCCAGGTGTACATGACAGTTTCAAGGCTTGTGGAGTCGATGAGTTTGTGGCTCAGAAGCTCACAAAATGGAATGATGAGCTCATCATGCAGTTCTACTCCACAACTCATTTCTACCTAGATGGAAGGATTGTCTGGATGTCTGAAGGTACGACGTACCAGTCCACGGTTGCTGAATGCAGTTCTACTCCAAAACTCATTTCTACTCCCTTCGTAACGTTTCGGTCCTACTGAGATGAGCGATCGGTCCCACCGAGATTGCAATGTAAACTCTCTGTTTCTCTTTCATAACATTTCGGTCACACCGAAATGAGCGATCGGTCCCACCGAGTTTACCTGACCAACTCTCTGGTTAGCTTATTACCAAAATTGGTCACACCGAGTTTGTGTAATCGGTCACACCGAGATTATGTTATGACCTAACCCTAACCATATCGGTCCTACCGAGTTGCATCTTAGTCCCACCGAAAATCCTAACGTCACTAGGTTTGCTAAATCGGTCCGACCGAGTTTTTCACTTTGGTCTCACCGAGATTGGTAAATTGAGTGTAATGGTTAGTTTTTGTGTGGAGGCTATATATACCCCTCCACCCACTCTTCATTCGAGGAGAGAGCCATCATAACATGCCTACACTTCCAATACACATTTTCTGAGAGAGAACCACCTACTCATGTGTTGAGGCCAAGATATTCCATTCCTACCATATGAATCTTGATCTCTAGCCTTCCCCAAGTTGCTTTCCACTCAAACCTTCTTTCCACCAAATCCATATCCTATGAGAGAGAGAGAGTTGAGTGTTGGGGAGACTATCATTTGAAGCACAAGAGCAAGGAGTTCATCATCAACAGACCATCTATTACTTCTTGGAGAGTGGTGTCTCCTAGATTGGCTAGGTGTCACTTGGGAGCCTCCGACAAAGATTGTGGAGTTGAACCAAGGAGTTTGTAAGGGCAAGGAGATCGCCTACTTCGTGAAGATCTACCGCTAGTGAGGCAAGTCCTTCGTGGGCGATGGCCATGATGGGATAGACAAGGTTGCTTCTTCGTGGACCCTTCGTGGGTGGAGCCCTCCGTGGATTCGCGCAACCGTTACCCTCCGTGGGTTGAAGTCTCCATCAACGTGGATGTACGATAGCACCACCTATCGGAACCACGACAAAAACATCCGTGTCTCCAGTTGCGCTTGAATTCTCCAAACCCTTCCCTTTACATTCTTGCAAGTTGCATGCTTTACTTTCCGCTGCTCATAGACTCTTTGCATGCTTGCTTGAATTGTGTTAAGATTGCTTGACTTGTGCTAAGATAGCTAAAATCTACCAAAGACTAAAATTGGGAAAAGGATAGATTTTTATTTGGTCAAGTAGTCTAATCACCCCCCCTCTAGACATACTTTCGATCCTACAGAGAGCTAATTGCAGATATTCTTTGAGGCCACCCCTGAAGTGATAGATCATGCTCTTTTCATCAGGAACATTCTACCTTGCAAAGCGAGCAAGTTTCTGAAACTGGATGTTGTATTGGTACACGGACATGCTTCCTTGCTTGAGATTGCGGAACTCCTCACGCTTGCTCTCTGCAACACTTGTTGGAATGTGATGAGCTTTGAAGTCTCGGTAGAAATCATCCTTGGTAATCACTCAACCTCCTCTGTAATCTTTGTATTGTTGATACCAATCACCAGCTTGGTCCTTGAGTTGAAACAAAGCGAACTTGACAAAGTCCTCAGGCTTGACATTGCTACATTCAAAATACTTGCAGATGTCCACGAGCCAATCATCGGCGTCTGTGGCCTCGGCACAGTTGCTGAAAGATTTAGGCTGATTTGCAAGGAACTGGTTGAGGGTAGCAAATTGAGGCTGATTGTTGAACTGCCCTTGACCTTGATTTGGAGGCTGCCATGACAGCTTGCCATGCCTCTGGAGGCAGAGGTGGAGGTAGAGGGTTCTCCTATTCCCCATCATTGCGGTCCAGATTCAGACACGTTGGAAGAGGCATCCTAAAGAGGGTGACATCCGTTAGAATCTTGATAGACAGATAGACCAGATGAATCAATGGATAGAAATTGCAACATATAGCCTTCATAATAAATACTCGAACAGAGATGAATGAATGAATTCCAAAGTTAACATCACAAGTCCATTAAGGTGAGAAGCCACTTAGATAAAGGTTGATGAATGAAACAACAAGATACGACTGGAACAAATAAGTGGTAAGGATTACCCAATCATAAACCAAATATCTACAGGAAGAAATACTAGAGCTACTTGAATCCCACCTATAAACTCCCGAAACTTTCTGGTTATGCAATCTGGTGTTGGGCATATAGGGAGGCAGAATATACAACACACAACTAACAAGCCCTACGCTCCAACTATATCTATCCATCAACACATAACCAAGAAACCTTCGGAAATCATGTACCTCAACCTTCAAAAAGCATCTGTTATACAAGTTATGGCAATACTCCCAAACTCCCGCCCCAGTACTGGGTGGCGTCGAGGTTATCTCACCAACAACTGCATAAAAGAGATTTTCGATGTTGGCGAACTCAGGTATTCCAGAACTACAGCGATAAAATTGTGATGACAACACCTCAGAGCTCAACTCCCCGGGGCACTGCCACGACCACTAAATGTCAGGAGGCACCAAGAATAATGTTCTTGTCACAAGAATATTGGAACAATCCCAAGAAACCCGCGTGATCCTAATTTTTTTTTGTGAAATTTGAGGAGAGGAAAGACAAAACATCTACGTCAGGAGGCCTTACCAGAGAGATGAAGGGGACTGAGGAGTAAAAAGAATCCTACTCTTCGATATATATAATCCTAAGAATCAAAACATTTTTGTTCTAGACTCAACAATGTCAGCGATTCGATCAAGCAGGGGATCCTAAGTCGAGGATGGCTCTGATTACCAACTTGTAACGCCCATGATGTGGCTATATCTCCCAAGTGTCGAGGCACGACCTAAAGGCATCACCGCATGGTGGTTTTGTCGCAAGAAGGGTCATCTTCACAACATCCCATGTAATGAACAAGAAAGGGATAAATAGAGTTGGCTTACAATCGCCATGTCACATAAAACTTAAATAATTCATACATCATCCAAAATACACACATAGACCGACTACAGTCAAATCCGAAGGAAAAGGAAGATAACCCCAAATGCTAGATCCCCGATCGTCCCAACTGGGCTCCACTACTGATCATCAGGAAACGACACATAGTAACGACCAAGGTCCTCGTGGAACTCCCACTTGAGTTCGGTAGCATCACCTGCACTGGTATCATCGACACCTGCAACTGTTTTGGAAGTATCCATGAGTCACGAGGACTCAGCAATCTCAAAACCCGCGAGGTCAAGACTATTTAAGCTTATGGGTAGGATAAGGTATTGAGGTGGAGTTGCAGCAAGCGCTAAGCAAATATGGTGGCTAACATACGCAAATAAGAGTAAGATGAGAAGCTACGCTACGGTCGTGAAGCTAGAAGTGATCAAGAAGTGATCCTGAACTACTTATGTTCAAACATAACCCAAACCGTGTTCACTTCCCGGACTCCGCCGAAAAGAGACCATCACGGCTACACACGCGGTTGATTCATTTTAATTAAATCAAGTGTCAAGTTCTCTACAACCGAATATTAACAAATTCCCATCTGCCACATAAATGCGGTCACGGCTCTTGAAAGTTTATACCCTGTAGGGGTGTCCCAACTTAGCCCATCACAAGCTCTCACGATCAACGAAGGATATTCCTTATCCCGGAAAGACCCGATCAGTCTCGAAATCCCAGTTACAAGACATTTTAACAATGGTAAAACAAGACCAGCAAGACCGCCCGATGTGCCAACAAATCCTGACAGGAGTTGCACATATCTCGTTCTCAAGGCACACCGGATGGGACAAGCTACGAGTAAAAGCAGCCCTCAAGTTTCCCCGAGGTGGCCCTGCAGGCTGCCTGTTTCGGACCAACACTCAGAGGAGCGCTGGCCCCGGGGGGGTTAAAATAAAGATGACCCTCAGGTTTGCAACCCCAAGGGAAAGTTATAGGTTGTTAGGCAAATGTAAAACCAAGGTTGGGCCTTGCTGGAGGAGTTTTATTCAAATCAAACTGTCAAGGGGGTCCCATAACCCCAACCGTGTAAGGAACGCAAAATCAAGGAACATAACACCGGTATGGCGGAAACAAAGGCGGCAAGAGTGGAACAAAACACTGAGCAAAAGGCCAAGCCTTCCACCCTTTGCCAACTATATAGATGCATTAATTAAATAAGAGATATAGTGATATCCCAAGAAATCCATGTTCCAACATGGAACAACCTGCAAGGCACCTACAACTAGTAACGCTATAAGAGGGGCTGAGCAAAAGCGATAACTTAGCTAAACAACGGTTTGCTAGGAAGGTGGGTTAGAGGCTTGACATGGCAATATGAGAGGCATGATAAAAAAGTGGTACGTGGCGTGACAAAGCGATAGAACGAACAACTAGCAAGCAAAGATAGAAGTGATATCGAGGGTAATGGTCATCTTGCCTGCAAAGTTCTCAGAGTTGTCGAAACCTTGCTCCTTGTTAGTGTACTCAACAGGTTCCTCGTTCACGAACTCATCTCCCGGCTCTATCCAAATCAAGAACACAAGCAACGGAACAAACAATCAATCATGGTGCAATGCACAAGCAACATGATGCAATACATGGCATGGAATGCAAGATATGATGTGCAATGCATATGGGTACTCTGGCAGAGAAAATATGATCAAGGCATCAAATTGGTAAACCAAGTATGCCACTGGAAAGATGAGGTGATTTTGGTCGAAATAGATATAAGGATCACCGAAAACGGATGCATGGTTTGCAAATGACAAGCAAAACAAGAATGATAGAAATCTGCGATTAACAACATCATAGCACTTAGAATGCAACAAGAAACTATGCTACAACACTCCAACATAGCAACAAAGCACATGACCATAAAGTATAGGTGAAGCTCTACAAAATATAAACACTAAGCTCCTGCTAGTTCTGACTAGAACAAGCTCAAAATAGCATGGCAAAAATGCAAATGATATCAGCTTCACAGACTTAGAGAAAATACTAAGCATGGCAAAACAACATCATATAGCAATGTTTAGAGCAAACAAACAACATTTTACTGGAACATATCATGGCATGCTAGTAATAAAGGCATATAACAAAACTCCCTTACTGAACTTCACCCCAAGATCCATAGAAAATGATGTGGCACCCATGCAAACTTGGCAAGTTGTATGAACAGTTTCGGACTTAGAAGAAAAATAGAGCATGGCAGGAACAGATTCATGATAGCAACTTTGCAAGCTCAATTCACTCACCACAAGGTATTTCATGGCATAAAAAGGTAACCAACATGAAGTAGACATGTTCAAGAAGCTAAGCATGGCAAGAGCAAGTTCATAGGGTATATGTATCACTAGCAACACCCATGGAAAAAATGAATCTCATGTTAACAATCTGTCAGGAACAATATTTAGCAAAAGTAGAGCAAGGAAATGACATGCTAGAGCACTACATAATTGCAACCAGAGGCATGAATGGGTACAGCAACACCCCATCTTCACAACATTCTTACTGAACTATCTCAAAATGTGCATGGATCTCATGGCAGCAACAAGTTTACATAGCATCAAAATGTAACAGGAAAAGGACTCAGCAAAATCACTATCTGAAAATAGTAACATTATGAAGCCTACTTTGCATGCTTGTGCTAGTCACCACATAGGTTACAAAAATACAAAACTTTCACCCCTGTGAAGACGTCATTATGGAGCTCATAAAACATGTAGACATCAAGCTCATAGGATGCACACACAAAATGCAACGAAAATGACAAATCATCAAGTTCTGTCAAATTCCAGCAGACAACATCATATAACACTTTTGCAACAAGGATTTAGGCATCAATGTGGACAGTAACATGCATGCAAATGATACTAACATGAAGAGCATCGCGAGACGAACATTTTGATATATCATATGCACAAATCGGAGTCACGGACATGGAGATATATCATATAAATGACTCAAGTTGTTCATTTATCCTCCCGATGAAATAAGTTTCTCGTCTCCTTGTTCATATCAATCCAATCTATTATTTTTCGTTAGTGGCAGAATTTCACCTCAAGATTTTGACGTGTTTTCCATAAGCCCACAACAAGCTTACTCTTTTCGTTGTTGGTTTTCCAACAACTCCGTTCGACCCTTCTCCTAAAGATGCTTTTTTTCAAGCTCATTTGAGGTAGAAGATGTTGTTTTCTCCTCCGTTCTTTTGATTCCATTCTTACATTTGTTCCGGAGGCATTGTGATGTTGCTCTCTTCGACCCATCATCTTGTTTTGTCAAGATCATCTTCAATTCCTTCCATTTACAATCGGAGTGCTGCCCAAATTATATCATTCTTATTCCTTCTCTATCTTGTTTTAACCAGAGTGTTGTGTCTATCATTCCTCTTCTAACCGGAGTCTCATCCAAGTGCTTTCATTTTTTTGCCAATCTCATATTCTTTACCTTTCATTTCCAACCGGAGTGTTGTCATAATTGATCCTTATCGTTCTTTGTACATCTCGTTTCTACCGGAGGGCGTGCATGTACTTCTTGTCCATTGCAACCCTTTTTTATGTCTTTTAACCTACAAGGTTCTAGTAATGTTCCTTGTTCCTATTTTCTAACGGAGTGTTTTCAACATTATTCATATTCGTTGCATTCTTTCTTTCAATTTGTTCAGCCTCTCAAGGTTCATTGGTTTCACTCATTTGTCCAAGAAGCAACTTAGTTTTACCTCTTCTCTTCCTCTTCCGTTTCTCTCCGGTGCCATCCTAGATCTCGGGACGAGATCCTCTTGTAGTGGTGGAGTGTTGTAATGCCCCAAGACCGATGCACCAGGTGTCTTCCAGTTATGCGCGTTGTTGCAATGTCATTCTGTTGCGTGTTGCATCTTGTCATGTCATCATGTGCATTGCATCATCATGTTTTCAAAACTTGCATCCGTCCGGGTTTCCCCAGTTCTGTCCGTTGTCCGTTCTGAGCCCAGACACACTTGCACGCGCCCGCGACACGTCCGAAATAGTATTTTTATAAGTGGCCAGAAAATATTCTCGTAATGGGATGAAAGTTGGCGTGCGGTGTTGTTATGTTGCCAGTAGGCCGCCTGCCAAGTTTCATCGCATTCGGAGTCCGTTTAATGCCCCAACGGATAACTATAGCGGCAGTATAGTCGGTCATACGTCGGACATTTTCGGTCTCCGGAAACAGCCGTTGGGCCTCTCTGCTCTTATCTCTAAGTCCACTACCTTCCACCAAGCCACCTAACCCCTCTCTACACTTTACTCAAACCCCTCGCGTGAGACCGAAAACTTCCCCAAACCCGACCCACTCAGTCGTCACCGATGGGTCTGGATTATCCCCAAACATCTATAAACCATCTCCGTTTTGTTAATTGGACTCCCTAACCAATTTATTCTCGACCGCCCGATTACGATTGTACGGACCGAATACCCGCTAACCTAATCCAACAACATATATTAAGAGAGCAACCCTAAATTTTAGGGGAGCTGTCCCATCCTCCTCCTTGCCGCCGCCATTCCAAATCCTCTCGGGATCCTCGCCCGATCCACTTCGCTTTCCCCATCCACCCAAATGGCAGCCTCCACCTTCCCTCCCGATTCATCTCCATTGATCCCAACACCACCAAGCCACCTCGGCGGACCTCGCTGGAGCTCCACCGGCTACCACCAGCAGCAGCAAGCAAAGCCACTGGAGTTCCTTCCTCTTCCTCCTTTGCCCGAGCGCGCCCGTCCTCGCAGCCCCGCCATGCCTGCACCTCCGCCCCGCCGCCTCATCTACCTCGTGCGACCGAGCACCGCCATGCCGGCTGGTGAGCCGACACCGACGAGCACCAGCAGGCAGTCCTCGTCGCCCCTGCTCCCTTCCATGTCTCTTCTTCGCTAGAGCTCTCCCTGACCACCCCCTGTCCTGTTTTGCTCATAGGGATCCATGGCGCCGCCGCTTGGAGCTCCGCCTCCTTCAGCCACCTCCCCGCCGCGTCGCCCGCCGGATCCGCCCGTCCGCTCCTTCCCGCCGCTCGCTGGAGCCCCCGCATCCCCGCCGTGCGCCAAGTCCCCACTGCCACCGTCTCCCCTGCTTCTGCATGTGGTAGCCCACGCAAGGTCAAGGACGACCCGAGTGCCAAGTCATCTTTGCCGCTTTGAGCCGTGCCCGTTGACCGCATCTGCCAGGTCCCGTGAGGACCTCCGCCACCCGTCTGTCGTGCCCGGCCTCGATTCGCCTCCATGCCGTCCCCATCGCAAGTCCGACCGTGGTCGTCGCCGCTAAATTCCCTGCTTCACGAATGAGGCGCGCCCCTCGTTGACTTGGTCCAGCGCCAGCGTGGCTGGCCTCCAAATCCCAGCGGCCTCGATCTCAACCGAGCCGGCCCATTGCTCCTCCGAACTGGGCCTTGGCCCATGGTGAGGCCACCCCTGCGCGCCCCCTTTGTTTTTTTTCTTTCCCCTACTGTCAGGCCAACCAAGTGCTCTGTATGCCCAGTTTCGGCCCATATATGTTTTCCCCTCTGTTGCGAATTTAACCTTTTTTCCAGAGAACGCCAGTTTTTTTAGAAAAACCCTCAAACTTTATGCATTTAATAACTCCACAACCGTGCATCTTATGTAAATAATTTATATATGAAAAATGCTTAGAATTGTGTCTAGATTCATAATATCAAACTTTCATGCATGTTTGAAATGTTTAAATTGTTGTTTGCTTTAATTTGCTCCAATGCCATGCTAAAATGATTTAATTCATAACTAAATAACCGTAGATCCAAATTTAATAAACTTTATATGTAAATGGGGTAGAAAAATGCCTAGTTTAACATGGTGGCATTACTTTGCATGTTGGAAAACTTTAAAATATGGTTTAGGGCAGAACAATACCAAATCTAAAATATGCACATGAGGATTTACCTGAATTGTTGTTTGTTATTTCCGACCTCATTTTAACTTGCCTATATAGGTAGTTTTATTATGCTTCACCTCTTGCCATGTTTAATAACATTTAATATTGTTGGGTATATAAACGGGAGAGAACTAAATAAGTCATGTGGTGTTTCGTCAATATGCAACTCGTTGCATATTGAGCTCCACTTAACTTGTAGTGTTGTTTGTTGCACTTTGCCATGCCATGCCTCTTTAAACCGGACATCCATCATACTTGATTGTGCATCATGCCATGTTTATGTGATGGTTGTTTACCATGTTGTTTGCTTCTTTCCGGTATTGCTTCTTCGGGTTAGTTCCGATAACGTCACGTTTGTGAGGATCCGTTCGACTACGTCCGTTTGTCTTCTTCATGGACTCGTTCTTCTTCCTTGCGGGATCTCAGGCAAGATGACCATATCCTCGATATCACTTCTATCTTTGCTTGCTAGTTGTTCGCTCTATCACTATGTCGTGCTACCTACCACTTGTTATATCATGCCTCCCATATTGCCATGTCAAACCTCTAACCCTCCTTCCTAGCAAGCCGTTGTTTGGCTAAGTTACCGCTTTTGCTCAGCCCCTCTTATAGCGTTGCTACTTGCAGGTGAAGTTGAAGTTTGTTCCATGTTGGAACATGGATATGTTGGGATATCACAATATCTCTTATTTTAATTAATGCATCTATATACTTGGTAAAGGGTGGAAGGCTCGGCCTTATGCCTGGTGTTTTGTTCCACTCTTGTCGCCCTAGTTTCTATCATACCGGTGTTATGTTCCTTGATTTTGCATTCCTTACGTGGTTGGGTGTTATGGGAACACCTTGACAGTTTGCTTCGAATAAAACTCCTCCAGGAAGGCCCAACCTTGGTTTTACCATTTGCCTCACCACCACCTATACTTTTCCCTTGGGAGTCACGCTCCCCAGGGTCATCTTTATTTTAACCCCCTCGGGCCAGTGCTTCTCTAAGTGTCGGTCCGAACCGGGCAACCCGTGGGGCCACCTCGGGGAAACTTGAGGGCTGGTTTTACTTGTAGCTTGACCTATCCAATGTGTCCTGAGAACGAGATACATGCGACTCCTATCGGTATTGTCGACACATCGGGCGGCTTTGCTGGTCTTGTTTTACCATTGTCGAAGTGTCTTGTAACCGGGATTCCGAGATTGACCGGGTCTTCCCGGGAGAAGGAATATCCTTCGTTGACGGTGAGAGCTTGTGATGGGCTAAGTTGGGACACCCCTGTAGGGTTTAAACTTTCGAGAGCCGTGCCCGCGGTTATGTGGTAGATTGGAATTTGTTAGTGTCCGGTTGTAGAGAACTTGACACTTAACTTAATTAAAATACATCAACTGTGTGTGTAGCCGTGATGGTCTCTTTCCGGCGGAGTCCGGGAAGTGAACACGGTTTTGGGGTTATGTTTGAACGTAAGTAGTTTCAGGATCACTTCTAGCTTCACGACCATTGCGTTGCTTCTCTTCTCGCTCTTATTTGCGTATGTTAGCCACCACATTTGCTTAGTGCTTGTTGCAGATCCACCTCATTACCCTATTCTATCCATTAGCTTAAATAGTCTTGATCTCGCGGGTGTGAGATTGCTGAGTCCTCATGACTCACGGATACTTCCAAACAGTTGCAGGTGCCGATGATACCAGTGCAGACGCAACCGAGCTCAAGTGGGAGCTCGATGAAGATCTTAGTCGTTGTTTTGTATCTTTTTCGGATTATCAGTAGTGGAGCCCAGTTGGGACGATCGGGGATCTAGCATTTGGGGTTGTCTTCTTTTATTTTGGTTCCGTAGTCGGACCTTGATTGTATTCTGGATGATGTATGTTCAACTTGTTATTTGTGTGAAGTGGCGATTGTAAGCCAACTCTTTGTCCCTTTCTCTCATTGTCTTCACTCGAAGACATAGGATTTGGGTTGAGCATCACATCAGTTTTCTGACTTTGTTCACCTCGACCCTACTTAACAATTTGGTGGTTCCTATGACTCAAGGAAGAAGAAAATGAAACTATGAAAGAAACTACGTCTTCACACTCCATTGACTTCAAGTGAATGTCCTCACACGTCATTATCTTCGACATGAATGTCTTCACGAACCACCATTGTCTTCAATGTCTTCATACATTTTAAGGGTCATCTCTGATAGGTAAACCGAATCAATGTGGGACTTCTACCTATGTTCTCTTGTGAATCTCACAAACACATTAGTCCATCAACCACGTTTGTCGTCAATACTCCAAAACCATCTAGGGGTGGCACTAGATGCACTTATAATCTCCCCCTTTTTGGTGATTGATGACAAACTGGTTGAAGTTTTCAACGGGGATAAAAATATGTGAAAGTTAAAGTATGTGGTCATTGTCTTCATGATGTTAAAAGGGCTCCCCCTGAAGATGTGCATATAAGTAATTTGCCTTTGAATGCAAATGCACATTGCAAGTTTTGCTTTGTGGAGATCTCCTTTTGTTCATGAAGTCAAATCAGCATGCATACAAAAATGTATTGAAGATAATGACATGCACAATGATATATGGGCGTGCAGAATGATTTTTAGCGTATAAGATAGGAATTCAACCACACAATCAAGGATAGCAGAAAATGTAGCAGACATCCCATCTGGACTTAAGTGTTACAACTCAAAAGCCAACAGTTCAAGAACGAGAGTTGCAAAACTTAACAAAAATAAGGCACCTGCCCATATAGATCCGCTTGAAGACATAGGGTATCTAAGCGTTCCCTGGAGGTGTTGGTGAAGATGTTGGGGCAGCCAGGTTGACGTTGGAGTTGGGCGGTGCAGTCAGGCCTGGTGCAGCATCTTGATGTAGTGAAGCCATAGCTGGTGAAGTGGGGTCGTCCTCCTCATCAACGACTCGAGCAACAACAGTTGGAGCAGATGATGAGTAGTCAGAATCTTCAATGGATGGTGTAGGACGCCAACTTGCAGATTGTAGAGGCCTGGAGTCAAACTTGAATCTTTCAGTGAAGCCATCTGCAGTGAGTTCATCTTTAGAATAGAGCAGAGTGAGGCTCTTCCAGGCACGCTAATAGGCTTCATGTGCAACAAATGAATTCTTGGTGGAGAGGTTGCGAATGCGATTGACATCCACAAGAAGACTTTGCATTTGACGCTTCATCCAGTCATGATAACTATCATGCTTCTGATCGAGAGAAACTAGAAGTTCTCTATCATTTAGGAGATGAGCACGCTTCCTAGGCCTTTGAGGTATTGTGCTGGCAGTTGCATCGGTGTTAGCACGACGTGGCAGCCTAAGCTGACTGACAAGGGGACTAGCAGCAACTGGCACATGAATGGCTTCAAGTGGTGCTGAGAAGCTCTGGAAAGTAGCATAGTCTTCGCGAATTGGGTCCTTGGCAGGTTCTCGATAGATAGCTTCATGATACATATCGACTTCAGGCAAGAAGACAACATGATTGCACGTTCAAGCTTGATAGTTTATTGAAGATCGAAGCTTAATCAGCCGCTTGATCCATGGTGCATAGAATTTCAGGCCAAACAAATCAATGCCTGAAGCTGCCAACTACCTAATGAAGGAAGAAATCGTGAGTATTGAAGTGGATGCAATTAAGGATGTAGAAGACCAATGTCTTCATGGTGCCTTCAAGCTTCGCATGGGAGGAGTGCCCTTTGATTGGACATAGAGTATGCCGCACAATGTGGTAGATGGTGCAAGGCAAGTACTCGAGGTCATTGATGTAGAAGTGTGCGGGTACTTAGCATCTGTAGGCAATGGCTTCATCATGCTCAACATTTGGCTCATGTTTGGCTCTAGCTTCTGGAAGATGCTTTCAAGTTCCTTCGCATATAGCTGACAACCTATCTCATAAAAATCACCAGAAATGGGCAGGGAAGTGAGCTCGATGAAATCCTGAGCTTTGGATTCATGGTGAACATCTCCTGTCATCCACTCAAAGACCCATGTCTTCGGATCCCTGTTGTAGCATGATATGTGCAAAGTGGCATAAAATTGGAGTAGAAGCTCTTCATTCAGTGCTCCTTGTTGACGACAAAGGGGAGCAAGCCAACATCTTTGAAACAGTCAAGGGCTTCTTCCAGGCATGGCAGTCCAGCCATGGCATCACAACATAGGTGTTTATGTGGAAATTTTTTGTCCTGGTTGTACATGATGCATGAGTAATAGCTTCTTTGAAGATGACTCCGGAATCTGTCTGAAGAAATCTTGGGCTTCTTGTAGGGGTTCTTGGCCTTGTCAAAGAATGTGTTGTGCTCTTTGAAGCTTAAGACACTGAATGATGTCTGAGTGGTGATGGTGCTTGCAAGCCTTGGCATTCTTGGCATTGGCTTCTGCGTCTGAGGCCTTTGCCCAATGTGATAGTCATATTGGGGCCCATGAGCTTCAGGAGGTGTCAGAATTGGCCACCTAACACTGATCAACTCACCCTCATGATTGAAAGCCCTCGCCATGGTGTGTGGAACTGGTGGTGCAGCAACAACATCCGATGTGGATGGCTGAACATCTTTGATCTGAAGATTGGCTATAGACTGCACATTGGTTTCAATCATGACAACGTCATTGGCTTTAGTATGTGTGGCAGCAGCAACAACAGCATCAAAGGCTTCCGTCACTAGGGGGTCAGGCATAATCACTTCTGGAGTCACAACAGGTGCAACAGGGGGAATAACTTCTTGTTCTTCCTCAACTTCATCGGCTGATGCAGCCGGAATAGCTTTAACCTCTTTGGTTTCAGACTCATTAGCAATCTCTAAGGGGATAGCTTCAGTAAACACTTGATGTGCTACTGAGCTTGTGGTGTGCACATCCTCTTCAGGAATGCTAGACATGGAGACTGATGGCCTTGGGCCTTTGTGGAGCCTTCGGAATAAGGGCGACACTTACGATGATGGAGTAGTCTTGTCCATGTCTTCGGGGGTTTCTTGGGGAGTCTCAAGCACTTGAGTAGTGACTTGAGCTGGCAGAGTACGTGGAATGACTTCATGGAGTGGGGAGTTGGGGTGTTGCTCTTCCCAGAATTCATCTTGTGTAATTGGCATCGTGGGACCGCCAATGTTGATCTACTCACTGCTCGTGGGAGCTGGCGATGATACCGGTTTTTGGGTTAGCTGTGGCACTTGAGGAAGGACTTCATCATCAATTCTGTCAACATTTTCTTCACGACCAATGTCTTCAGCTGCGGTGTTGTCAATAGCTTGAATTTCTTCATTGTCATGGGCCTCTGTGGGAGCAGGCGCATGCACAACAAGTCTATGATCGTGGTTGGAGGAGGCAAGTAGTGCAACTGAGATGGGATTGACAAGGAGCAGCTGCTGAGGAGCAGATGAAGCTGTTGGTGCTTGGGCTCTTCTCGAAACCTTTGAAGACTTTATCTTCTGTTTCTTTTGAGATAGAGCAACATCGGAGGCTTCTTGATGCTTGCGCTTCTTAGCTTCAGCCTCTGCTTGCTTGGTCCTCTTCCTTTCAAAAGCAGTGGATGGTACCTTAGGCTTCAGACCAGTCATGCTACCAGGGAAGACAATCTTGGGCCTGTCTTGCCTTGGAGCCTCAGCTTCGACTTTAGTTGGCTTCTTCTTCTTAGCTGCCAGCCTAGGGTCAATACCTGGGTGCCCAAGTGCCTTTCTCTTCACGGCTTCATTGTGAGCCTGAACATATTTCTCCACATAGAATTTGAGGTGCTCTCGGGATCCTTTGGCTTCATCATGACACTAATGAAATTCAGCCTTCATGTCAGCCATCATCTTCTTGAAGTTCTGATCATCAGTGACATAGAGTTTTGCCATGTGCTTCCTGAAGATAGCTTTCCCATACGGTCAATTTTGTTCTTCTTCTCAACAACTGTCGGTGCAACAAACCCTAGGATCCATTGCCCAGAATGTGCATAGGCCCGAGGACAAGATTACCACACCCAAGATCAGACAGAGCACAAGAGATCAGTCCTTTGAAGGACCAAAAGTGCAGATCAAGAAGACCAAGACTAGCCAGAGAAGCAAGACATCACTAAGGAAAGAACCTCCCTTGCCAAGAAGGCGAGCCTGGCAAGGTTGCGGCTACCCCGGAAGCAAGCCTCCAAGATCGTCCCGGCAGGCCTACCGGGGATTGCGGAGGCAAACCACTCCACCGTGCCACCTCACAGCAACACACGTCGTGCGGTGTCAAGCTCCTAAGTGACTAAGTGGCTGCTTCCTGCCACATGGCAGCCACTTCCTACAAAAAATACCTCCAAATGACACCCGTCCCGAGACGTGTCAAGAAAGCATGCATGAAGCTAGCAAAACAGCCCAGCAAGGCCTGCTGGGCATGCTGTGATGTGACACGGAGCGACGCATTTAATGCGCTTTGTCTGCCTGCAGAGTTAGGTATGATAGCACTGTTTGCTATCTAATCAGCATGTAATGACTGATTTGCCACTGTGGTGACCCCTTCATCTATAAAAGGAGGCCCATGGCAACCGTAGAAAGGATTCAGACCCTCAACATTCATACGCGCATAGCCACTCTTGCCCCGAGGCAACCCTGCTGGGCAAAGAGTGCCGGGTTTTACACCATTGTCCACCATCAATCCACCAAAGCAGGAGTAGGGGTTTACGCCTCACGGCGGCCCGAACCTGGGTAAAACTGCCCGTGTGATCTCTATCGTGCTGTGTTATGCTTCTCCGCTCTTTGTGCAACGTGCCCATCCCCCCGCCGAACCAAAAGGTGGTCATGGCCCCATAGGTGGCCGTGGTTTCCCACGACATCTTTGGAACGCCAAGTAGGGGGGTCACTTGCACAAACCCGAGAGCGTAAGCCACACGTCATCTTCATCACCATTTTCATCTTCATCGGCTCCATCAAGTATGGTGCCCAGAAGGAGCTCGGTGCCGCAGCTCACCCGTCCACCTTGAAGGCCTCGCCGCCCGCGACCGCCTACGCCGTGGGGAAAGAGGAGACGTATGAGGATGTAGGCGCTGGGGGGACATGGTTGGCGCAGGCGGCGTTGTCACCACCTACCCCGCGGGCAAAGCAGGAGCGGGAGGCACCACAGAAGGACATCAACAACAACATCCTGGCGACCATGCTCTGTGAGGTACAGGTAGAGAAATAATTCCTTTTGTCCCTCCCTGCCTAGCCGAGGGACATAGCCATGGCGGTGACGTTCGCTCGGAGGCAAATCGCAATCCTCCGGCCACACCCGTCGTGGGTGTGGTCGCATGAAATGCGTCGCACCGGAGCAAACTGGCCCAGCCAATGCTCCGAATGGGGTCTTTGGTCCACACGCGCCACCACCTCGTCACCACGCCATCCAAGCGACTGGCTCCCGGTGACAGGAGCCTAGCGCAACCACTGTCGACATCGTCAGGAGCCGAGCAACGATGTGGTCCACATCATCATCGCCTATGCCAAGTACCGCTTCGGAGTCCATGGCACGGGCCCAGCTGCTGCTGAGATTCCTACCGGCGGCCGATCAGATGGATGAGTGGAGAGCCACCATTCAGAGTCTGATTGGCTTTGTCGAGGCTGGGGGCTCACAACGAGCTGGCCCGCCACAGCCTCCCCAGACGACGACGACATCCCACGTTGTTGGCCATGCGGAAGGGGCCACCCCCACGGTGCAATCCCCGCCACGACAACCAGCATGAGGGTTGTGCGACCAAGAGCTTGATGGTGCCTCGATGTCTTCATCTGATCCTCGAGAACATCAAGGCCGATGGCGAGCCGCGGAGGACAGGCATAGGGAAGGTGCACACGTCATCATCGAGCGACGTCGTGATAATCACTACCAGTCCAATGGGTGCGATGGCTCCAACGTCGACGATCCTGCGCACGGCGAAGGCAGGTACCTGCCCTTCGAGGCTGGGTGCCCTGCCTTCACCCATGAGTCGCGGCAAGTCCGTTGGCCGTCCGCTTGCACGTTCAAGCCAGAGATACCAGAGAAGTATGATGGAAGACTGAACCCTGCAGAGTTCTTGAGCATCTGCACCATCGCCGTTCAGGCTGCCGGGGGCAGGGATGAGAAAGTTTTTTGCCAACTACTTCCCTTTGGCACTCAAGCCAAACATGAGGTCTTGGCTGATGCATCTACTGGAGAACTGCTTCTTGACCTGGGCTGACCTATGCCATGAGTTTGTTGGCGCCTTCATGGGTGGCCACCAAGAACTAGGGTGGCCCAGCGATTTGCAACTTCTCCCACAGAAGGAAGGAGAGACTCTGCGGAAGTACATGCAGAGGTTTAGTCGAGTCCACAGGAATATTCCAGATATTCACCCGGCAGCTGTGATAGCCGCATTCTAGTCCAACATGAACAATCGTCAGATATGTTCCAAGATGAACGTTCGGTTGCCCAAGACTGCGAAGGAGCTTTACACCTTGGTGGACAAGTGTGCTTAGGTGGAGGACGGGAGGAAACTCCCAGGAGAAGAAGATGGCGTCGACGTCGACTTAGAGGATGACGATGAGGACACCAGTCAGAAGAAGAAGAACAGTAAGCGCAACAAGAAGCGCAATGATAAGATAGTACTGATCATTGAGGGATTGGGCACACCTAGTATCGGAAAGAAGGCTAAGGCGGAAGCCCTCGGTAAGGAGGCTACTGCGTGCACTGATTGCTGGGAGGCTGCAGCTGCCGAGAAGGCTGGGAAAGGTGATGGGCCATATTGCAAGATTCATCGGACCAAGGACCATGATCTCCAGGAATGTCATCAGGTTGAGCAGCTCATCAAGAAGCAGAGGGCTGAATATGAGAAGCGTGATAACGAAAAAGGTCAGAATGGTGCTGGCAGGAAGGGCCTAGGCGGTGAAGCAAATTGCCCCGGCAAGACTCCTCGGAACCAAGGAAAACCCGCGAAGGGTCGAGAGAAGGAGGATTGCAATGATGAAAGTGATGGAGGGGATGAAGAGGAAACCAACAAGCAGGAATTCCAGAAGGCCACTGACGCCATGTGCATTGATGAGGGTGCTGTCGGCGTTATGGGAACGGGGGTCCCCAGACTTGCCTGCCTGCGGCCTGCGGCGTGGCTCAAAGGGGGCCCAGCACGGCCCATCTTCACCAATACAAACCCAAGACCCTCGCGAGGGGCCAAGCCTCGCGGGGCGGACGACGCGAAGCCTCCTCAGGCACGGCCTCGTCAGGCCGGCTCACGAGGAGGAGGAGAGATCAAGGCGGGGTACCTCACGAGGTGCCCATGACGCAAGGCATGACAACTCAGGGCGCCAGGCGGGTGCCAGCCCGCGCAGCGTCCTCCTTTCCTCTTTGGTGCAAAGGGGGCAAGCACAGCCGCGGAGTACCGAGGCATCAGGCAAAGGTTGCCATTTCGGTGCAACGAGACCAAGACCAGGAGGACTATGAGACGGAGGTCACCGTGGAGCCCAAGACGGCGTCATCACCAGAGCTTTGCGCAGGCAAAGACTACTTTTGTCAGGATAGCTGATACTTGCTGTCCCCCTTCAAATTAGCCCGCCATTGTTGGCTCCCTTCCCGCTCAATATTTGGGGAGAGGACCAGGGCCTCTATAAATAGGACCAGCCACCCACATGGCTGGGGGGACGAAAAATAGAGAGGAAGGAAGAGGCTCGTTAGAAGGGTCGGTCGGAGCAGAGAGAGAGAGAGAGAGAGAGAGAGAGAGAGAGAAAGGTGGCTGAACTCCTCCCAGCAGTTCATCGCCTCAGCCAAGAACAGACCCTCGCGAGGCTGTTCTTCCTTGTATTGTTCATCATCATCAGCCCAAGGGGCAATCCACACACCACACACTTGAGTAGGGTATTACACCACAACGGTGGCCCGAACCAGTATAAACCATGTGTCTCTTGTGTTGTTCTTTCCTTAGTTTAGATCTTAGCATGGCGGAGGGGTGCAGGTAGGTAGGAGGCGAAATCTCCGCGCGCACCCCAGTGTTCGAACCTCAAGGGTCTGTCGGAACCTGAAATCCGACAGGTGCATCTCTGCATTCCTCTCACTGCCAACTTAAACGGTGGGCGCGTGAGGTCAATGTCGTGGAGCCAGCGACATAATCTCAGAAGCCGCTCAAGTGGTCACGCACACCCATCATCTTTGACGAAGAGGACCATCCTGACTGCACCACCACGGTAGGGTACTTGCCATTGTTGGTCTCACCAATGATCCGCAACCTCAAGGTCACAAAGATGTTGGTTGACGGCGGGGCCGGGTTGAATCTGATTTCCCCAAAGGTCATCAGCAAACTTTAGATAGCAGATGAAGAGCTGAAGTTCACGGGCACGTTTCAAGGAATCAGCCCCGGCAGGAGTCATCCTAAGGGAAAAATCACGTTGCCAATGACATTTGGAGGAGAGCTGGACTACCTGACTGAGAAGGTTGTGTTTGATGTGGTCGACCTCCCCCTGTCGTACAACGGAATCCTTGGATGCCCAGCTCTGGCGAAATTCATGGCAGCATCCCACTATTCCTACAACACATTGAAGATGCCAGGGCCGGTGGGTGTCATTTCCATTCCGTCAGACAAGAAGGATGCAATTATTTATGCAGATAAGATGTACTGGGACGCAGTCGCGGCAGAGGCCACTGAAGCCGTAGTTCCCATCAAGGAAAGCAAAGGAAAGACGAAGGCCGCAACAAGGAAGAAACTGGTGCAGCGCCCAGTATACTTCGTCAGCTCCCTGTCACAGGGGGCTAGATCCAGGTATTCTGATGTGCAAAAATTGATTTTTGGCCTAGTCATGGCCTCAAAGAAACTGCGCCACTACTTTCAAGCACACAATATCATGGTTGTCACCCGCTTCCCTTTGCAAAGGATACTCCAAAACCCTGAGGCTACCGGCAGAATAGTGGAGTGGGCATTGGAGTTATCCAACTTTGGCCTGAAGTTCGAGAGTACATCAACAATTCAGAGCAGGGCATTGGCAGAGTTTATTGCAGAATGGACGCCAACCCCTGATGAAGAGGTACTGGAGACAGTTATCCCCGGGAAGGAAGCACCCCAAGAATGGATCATGTATTTCGATGGTGCCTTCTCCCTACAAGGTGCAGGGGCTGGCGTGCTTCTCGTTGCTCTCACTGGGGAACACCTGAAATACATCATCCAGATATATTTTGCCCGGTAGGAGGCGACCAACAATACTGTGTAGTATGAAGGGCTCGTTGTCGGGCTCAAGATTGCCACAGAATTGGGGATCAAGAAGCTGATCATTCGAGGAGATTCACAACTTGTGGTGAGACAACTCAACAAGGATTACCAAAGTCCACTGATGGAGGCATAGGTTGAGGAAGTGAGAAGACTGGAGGAGCGCTTTGACGGATTGCAAATAAAGGACGTGCCCCATGCGGAAAGCATCATTGATGATCATCTGTCAAAGTGCACTGCGTAGAAGTTTCCTGTGGAACCAGGAACTTTTGTTCTCCATCTTACTCAGCCCTCCGTATCCCCGGCAACAATGGCCCGAAAGAGGAGGAAATTGGACTCTGGTAAGCCTCTCTCGGTAGAGCCTCTTGAGGCTCCTGGCAGGGACCCTATCGGAAACAACTCCCCTTCGATTGCTGGGCTGCACCCTCCTGCCGGGCCATTGGTCCCTATAGTCGAGGAATGCGCCCCGATGAATGAGGAGGTGCCTCTAGTCCTCATTGCCGAGCCCCAGGCACCAACTTGGGCAAGGCACATAGTCCATTTCCTCCAAACCGAAGAACTTCCCGAAGAGCAAGAAGAAGATGAAAGAGTAGCCCGAAGGGCCAGGATGTATCAGTTTGTCGATGACACACTATACAGAAGAAGGCCCAACGGTGTGAAATTGAAGTGCATTTACCAGGAAGAAGGAAAGGAACTGCTGGCAGAAATACACAAAGGCATGTGCGTCTCCCACATTGGATCAAGGGCATTGGTTGGGAAAGCATTTCGGCAAGGATTTTATTGGCCCACAACCCCCCAAGATGCGGTCGAGCTAGTCAAAAAATGTGAAGCCTAACAGTTCCATTCCAAGGACATTCATCTGCCTGGTCAAGCTCTTTAGACAATTCCTTTGTCATGGCCATTTTTGGTCTTGGGGCTAGATATCCTTGGCCCTTTCCCCCGAGCTGCCGGGGGCTTTGAATTCTTGTTCGTTGCCATCAACAAGTTTACAAAGTGGCCGGAAGTAGAAGCCGTGAGAAAGGTGACTGCTCAGTCAACTATCAAGTTCTTGAAAGGATTGTTGTGCCGCTTCGGGGTCCCTGCCTGGATCATCACCGACAACGGCACCTAGTTCATGAGCCACGCCTTCATGGAATATGTTCATGACCTCGGAAGCAAGATCTCATTTGCCTCTGTTGCACATCGAGAAGCAATGGGAAAGCTGAGAGGGCGAATGCTGAAGTGTTGCGAGGACTCAAGACGAGAACATTTGATAAGTTGCATAAGTGCGGCAGGCGATGGATCGACAAGCTGCTGGTGATTCTTTGGCCCCTCAGAACGACAGCAAATCGAGCTACCGGGCAGACTCCCTTCTCCCTAGTCTATGGGGAAGAAGTAGTTATCCCCACAGAACTCATTTACGGGTCACCTTGAGTGCTTGCCTACAATGAAGTAGTGCAGGATCAGCACCGGTGTGACAACACTGTGCTTCTCGAGGAGAACCGTCTTTGGGCTGCTACTTGTGCTGCACGCTACCAGCAAGCCCTGCGTCGCTATCATAGCCGCAGGGTTTGTGCCCAGTGTTTTGAGGAAGGGGACCTTGTCCTTAGGAGCTTTCAGTCCGCTAAGGGTACAAACAAGTTGACGCCAAAGTGGGAAGGCCCTTACCGGGTAGTACGAGTCACCACACCTAGCACAGTCCGTCTGGAGACCGAAGATGGCATTCAATTGCAAAACTCATGAAATATTGAGCATCTCCGCAAGTTCTACCCGTAAGGCGCAGATGTCGGGCCCTGCCCTGTAGCCACCCTTTTGTACAGGCCTTGCCTCAGTTGCATGTAACCCCTTGTACAAAGCCAGGCGCAGACCCTGAGCAACAGAGAAATAAATGAAGCATTGGGAGCCCCCTGACAAGTTGCATGCATGCATAAGCATTTCTTGAGCATCGCATGTTCATGTAGATAAGATTGCATATGTCATCATTTTCATCTGCATAAACTGCAGGCTCCTGCCGTGGACTTGGTCCCCAAGAGGAAATGAGAAGATGAGCCTACACTGCGATCCCCAGCAAGACACACAGATAAGTTCTTTCTCTTATACATACGTGTTATGTAAGTAAAAACTTGTGCATAAGAGAACCTCGCTACCCTCTACAACTTAGGTGCTCCCATCCCTTGTCTCGAATGTTGCTTCGGTCAGGATGGTCGCAGTGGCCTTTGATGAAAAAGGATTGGCGGGGGGCTGGTCCCTCTTCACAGTTTGTGCTCGATAGGACTAACTCCGCGGCAACAAAACTAAGGGTGCCAGCAGGATAGCCTGTCGGGGGAAACTTGTTTACTTGAAAGTAGAGAGGCATCTCACCTCTGCATGGACATGTTACATGCACGAGTCCCCGCCAAGGTTTATGTTTTTCATTAATATGCTGATCAAACAAGTACATACCTTACAGGACACAAACATGGATTCAGGAGATTACATAATTTGAACTAAATTTTGGTAAGTGCCTACAGATTTAAGATTGAAAAAAGATAAGTGCCCTATGATGCCCTTTCTTGTCCCTCTCCTCCTAGGAACTGCGGCAGGAGGTGAAGAGGGCAAAAGGAGTGCCTGGAAAGAAGCCCAACCTAACCTAGTCAGCCTCCAAGAGAGGTAGCCCGACGGGGGCGGGAGGGTGCAGACGAAGGCAATGGTGAAGAGATCGGCGGAGGCGACCCATCAACCGCCACCACTATGGCCAGCAGGACGCGGCAGGGCGAATGAAGCTGCAGCCCGCGAGGAAGCCTATCGGGGCCCAGCTGGAAGGCTGCTGGAGGAGCCGGAAGCACCACCTCTACCCCTGAACCCAACTGCCCAACAAATCACCTTGCCGGAGAGGAGATGCAGATGCGGATGGTGCTGCCGCCACCTGATGGTGACAGTCCAGCTGATGCTCAGCCAGAGTCAGAGTCGTCGCCCTCCCGGTCGGTGCTGTCGTCATCACTGTCACTGTCCTCCTCGTCGGTATCACTCAAGGAGGAGCTTTTGTCATCGGTCGAGCTCACCGCGCAGCACCCTAAGTGAGCACCCAAGCTCCCAAAAACCTTGATAGAAAGGAAACGATCCTCCATTAACTTAAAATGAAGGACGTGCCCTTCTGACATTCACCCATATGATGCCGTTCCCACAGCCCCTCATGTGCAGTCTCAACGCTCGCGGCTGCTCGAGTTCCATCACCCTCACAAATGGAGTAGGGAGGCGGAGGCAGCCATGCAGAGGCTTATAGAGCCTAATGACGAACTCCCGAGGCTGGTCCCCGACATGGCCTTCCATTGGAGGAGGACTGTCTGGTGGAGGAGCGATCAGGGCGCCTCCCCGAGCGCCACATCGACCGTGACCTCGTCCTCTCCCTCCTCCTGTCACGGCGGGTTCTGCCCCTGCGGTTTTAGGAGGAGGAGGGAGACGCTGTCGAGCAGAAGCCCTCGTCGCCACCGCTGGAGTACCACCACGTCCTCGTTCCCTCGCCATGGAAAGTAAAGAATGTTCAAGGAAAGGAAGAAGGAAAGTGTGTGAGCAAACACGCCACTCCTACCCCTTCTTACAGGGGAACGACGTGGGGGGGGGGGGGCTCGCTCCTCATTCAGAAGGCAACCACCCGCTCCCCCAATGTGGTTTCCCTACGCCTTCAAACGGCTCGGGTCTGCGCCAACCAACCACGCCTGACTTTCTGCCATGGCGCCCATTCCCGCGCCCTCCACATCTGCCACCTACTCTACACAATGCATGTAGTACACGTGGCAGAGGCACCCAGGTTAGGAGGTAAATGGGATGGCAATTTCTATCCCGTGATCGTGGGACATGGGCGATCCACGGGGTCGTGGTCTGAATTTTCCCATGACGTTTCACACGATGGGCAGAGAAATTGGAAACTGACCTGGGCTCAAGTTAATGAAGAAGCAAAGAAGAACTCAAATGAACAAGCCACCTCTATGCTCCTACCTGTGCACTGGTTAGGGCCTACCCCGATGACGCCCAACATCGTGTTCGGGCTAGGCCCGGGGGCTCCTGTCAGTGCAACAAACCCCGGGGTCCATTGCCCAGACTATGCACAGGCCCGAGGACAAGATTACCACACCCAAGATCAAAACGAGCACAAGAGATAAGTCCTTGGAAGGACCAAAAGTGAAAATTAAGAAGACCAAAACTATGCAGAGAAGCAAGACACCACTAAGGAAAGAACCTCACTTGCCAGGCAGGCGAGCCTAGCAAGGTTGGGGCTACTCCGAAAGCAAGCCTCCAAGATCGTCCCGACAGGCATACCGGGGCTTGCGGAGGCAAACCACTCCACCGCGCCACCTCACAGCAACCCACGTCGTCAATCAGTGCGGTGTCAAGCTCCTAAGTGACTAAGTGGCTGCTTCCTGCCACATAGCAGCCACTTCCTACAGAAAATACCTCCGAATGGCACCCGTCCTGAGACGTGTCAAGCAAGTAGGCGCGAAGCAGACAAAATAGCCCGGCAAGGCCTGCCGGGCACGCTGTGATGTGACACCGAGCGGCGCATTTAATGCACTCTGTCTGCCTGCAGAGTTAGGTATGATAGCACTATTTTCTATCTAATCAGCATGTAATGACTGATTTGCCACTATGGTGACCCCTTCATCTATAAAAGGAGGCCCATGGCAACCATAGAAAGGATCCGGACCCTCACACATTCATATGTGCGTAGCCACTCTCGCCCCGAGGCAACCCTGCTAGGTAAAGAGCGCCGCGTTTTACACCATTATCCACCATCAATCCACCAAAGCAGGAGTAGGGTTTTACGCCTCGCGGTGGCTCGAACCTGGGTAAAACTGCCTGTGTGATCTCTGTCATGCTGTGTTACGCTTCTCCGCTCTTTGTGCAACATGCCCATCCCCCCGCCGAACCAAAAGGGGCTCATGGCCCCATAGGTGGCTGTGGTTTCCGACAACAACAACCTTTCGAGCAAACATAGGTTCTTTGGCTATGCAGCCCTGGAATGTGAAGCTGATGTCAATGGGAAGTTGCAGATCATCAATGGTGAGAGAAGTATCTTCAAACCATTCATCAATGAAATTGTTCAAAATGTCAACATCAAACAAAGGCAAACCCTTGAAGATTTCGGCCTCCTGCTTGCTCTTGATCAGTTTCTCAAGGGCATCATCTGCAAGCTCTTCATCACTTGACAGATCTATCACATCCTCTTCATTGCGCAGGATGCTTGCAGGAGTAAGGCATTGCCTTGAGATATTCTTTATGTTCATAGAAGTACGAGACAAGTCTTCAGACTGCACACTGGATTTAGGAGGTGCAATTTTAAGTGGCTTCACTCTTGAACCTTTTGGTGCAGCAGTAGGCTTTGAAGCCTTTGCCTTCTTGGTTGGCTTTGAGGGCTCAGGAGCAGCAGTTTGTTCATCTTCTTTAGCAATATCTTCAACGCTGGCTCTCTGCACAACATAGTGTGCCAAAGATGAGTTAAAGTCATCAAATGGGCCGATGAGATTGGGTTCGGCCTCACGCCTGCCATCGGTCCTTGGCTCAGTGATGTCTACTACACAACCTTCTTCTTGTAGACGTTGTTGGGCCCCCAAGTGCAGATTTGTAGGACAGTAGCAATTTTCCCTCAAGTGGATGACCTAAGGTTTATCAATCCGTAGGAGGCGTAGGATGAAGATGGTCTCTCTCGAGCAACCCTGCAACCAAATAACAAAGAGTCTCTTGTGTCCCAATTACACCCAATACAATGGTAAATTGTATAGGTGCACTAGTTCGGCGAAGAGATGGTGATACAAGTGGTATATAGATAGTAGATAATAGTTTTTGTAATCTGAAAATATAAAAACAGCAAGGTAACTAATGGTAAAAGTGAGCATAAACGGTATTGCAATGATAGGAAACAAGGCCTAGGGTTCATACTTTCACTAGTGCAAGTCATCTCAACAATAATAACATAATTGGATCACATAACTATCCCTCAACATGCAACAAAGAGTCACTCCAAAGTCACTAATAATGGAGAACAAACGAAGAGATTATGGTAGGGTACGACACCACCTCAAAGTTATTCTTTCCAATCAATCCGTTGGGCTATTCCTATAAGTGTCACAAACAGCCCTAGAGTTCGTACTAGAATAACACCTTAAGACACAAATCAACCAAAATCCTAATGTCACCTAGATACTCCAATGTCACCTCAAGTATCCGTGGGTATGATTATACGATATGCATCACACAATCTCAGATTCATCTATTCAACCAACACATAGAACCTCAAAGAGTGCCCCTATGTTTCTACTGGAGAATCACGACGAAAACGTGTGCCAACCCCTATGCATAAGTTCATGGGCAGAACCCGCAAGTTGATCACCAAAATATACATCAAGTGAATCACGTGGTATCCCATTGTCACCACAGATACGCACGACAAGACATACATCAAGTGTTCTCAAATCTTTAAAGACTCAATCCGATAAGATAACTTCAAAGGGAAAACTCAATCCATTACAAGAGAGTAGAGGGGGGAAGAAACATCATAGGATCCAAATATAATAGCAAAGCTCACCATACATCAAGATCGTATCACCCCAAGAACATGAGAGAGAGAGAGATCAAACACATAGCTACTGGTACATACCCTCAGCCCTGAGGGAGAACTACTCCCTCCTCATCATGGAGAGCACCGGGATGATGAAGATGGCCACCGGAGAGGGATTGCCCCCTCCGGCAGGGTGCCGGAACGGGTCTAGATTGGTTTTCGGTGGCTACGGAGGCTTCTGGCGGCGGAACTCCTGATCTATTGTGCTCTCGGATGTTTTTAGGGTATATGAAGATATATAGGCGGAGGAAGTACGTCAGGGGAGCCACGAGGGGCCCACGAGGGTGGAGGGCGCGGCGAGGGGGGGTGGGCGCGCCCCCCTACCTCGTGGCCTCCTCGAAGCTTCCCTTACATGGACTCCAAGTCTTCTGGGCTTCTTCTGATCCAAAAATAAGTTCCGTGAAGTTTCAGGTCAATTGGACTCCGTTTGATTTTCCTTTTCTACGATACTCTAAAACAAGGAAAAAAACAGAAACTGGCACTGGGCTCTAGGTTAATTGGTTAGTCCCAAAAATCATATAAAATAGCATATAAATGCATATAAAACATCCAAGGTTGATAATATAATAGCATGGAACAATAAAAAATTATAGATACATTGGAGACGTATTAGCATCCCTAAGCTTAATTCCTGCTCGTCCTCGAGTAGGTAAATGATAAAAACAGAATTTTTGATGTGGAATGCTACCTAACATATTTATCCATCTAGTTCTCTTTATTGTGGAAAGAATATTCAGATCCATAAGATTCAAGACAAAAGTTTAATATTGACATAAAAATAATAATACTTAAAGCAGACTAACTAAGCAATCATGTCTTCTCAAAATAACATGGCCAAAGAAAGCTATCCCTACAAAATCATATAGCCTGGCTATGCTCTATCTTCATCACACAAAATATTTAAATCATACACAACCCCGATGACAAGCCAAGCAATTGTTTCATACTTTTGATGTTCTCAAACTTTTTCAATCTTCACGCAATACATGAGCGTGAGCCATGGACATAGCACTATAGGTGGAATAGAATGGTGGTTGTGGAGAAGACAAAAAGGGAGAAGATAGTCTCACACCGACTAGGCGTATCAACGGGCTATGGAGATGCCCATCAATAGATATCAATGTGAGTGAGTAGGGATTGCCATGCAACGGATGCACTAGAGCTATAAATGTATGAAAGCTCAACAAAAGAAACTAGTGGGTGTGCATCTAACTCGCTTGCTCACGAAGACCTAGGGCATTTTGAGGAAGCCCATCATTGGAATATACAAGCCAAGTTCTATAATGAAAGATTCCCACTAGTATATGAAAGTGACAACATAGGAGACTCTCTATCATGAAGATCATGGTGCTACTTTGAAGCACAAGTGTGGTAAAAGGATAGTAGCATTGCCCCTTCTCTCTTTTTCTCTCATTTATTTATTTATCATTTTTATTTTTTATATGGGTCTTCTCTTTTTTTATGGCCTCTTTTTCCTCTTTTTTTATTTGGGCTTCTTTGGCCTCTTTTATTTATTTATTTATTTATTTTTGTCCGGAGTCTCATCCCGACTTGTGGGGGAATCATAGTCTCCATCATCCTTTCCTCACTAGGACAATGCTCTAATAATGATGATCATCACACTTTTATTTACTTACAACTCAAGAATTACAACTCTATACTTAGAACAAGATATGACTCTATATGAATGCCTCCGGCGGTGTACCGGGATGTGCAATGACTCATGAGTGACATGTATGAAATAATTATGAACGGTGGCTTTGCCACAAATACGATGTCGACTACATGATCATGCAAAGCAATATGACAATGATGAAGCATGTCATAATAACGGAATGATGGAAAGTTGCATGGCAATATATCTTGGAATGGCTATGGAAATGTCATAATAGGTAGGTATGGTGGCTGTTTTGAGGAAGGTATATGGTGGGTGTATGATACCGGCGAAAGGTGCACGGTATTAGAGAGGCTAGCAATGGTGGAAGGGTGAGAGTGCGTATAATCCATGGACTCAACATTAGTCATAAAGAACTCACATACTTATTGCAAAAATCAGTTAGTTATCAAAGCAAAGTACTACGCGCATGCTCCTAGGGGGATAGATTGGTAGGAAAAGACCATCGCTCGTCCCCGACCGCCACTCATAAGGAAGGCAATAAATAAATAAATCATGCTCCGACTTCATCACATAACGGTTCACCATACGTGCATGCTACGAGAATCACAAACTTCAACACAAGTATTTCTCAAATTCACAACTACTCACTAGAATGACTCTAATATTACCATCCTCATATCTCAAAACAATCATCAAGTATCAAACTTCTCATAGTATTCAATGCACTCTATATGAAAGTTTTTATTATATCCCTCTTGGATGCCCATCATATTAGGACTAATTTCATAACCAAAGCAAATTACCATGCTGTTTAGGACTCTCAAAATAATATAAGTGAATCATGAGAGTTCATCTATTTCTATAAAATAAAACCACCACCGGGCTCTAGAAGGATATAAGTGAAGCACTAGAGCAACAACAAACTACTCCGAAAGATATAAGTGAAGATCAATGAGTAGTCGAATGATTATGCAACTATATGAAGACTCTATAACAGTTTAAGAATTTCAGATCTTGATATTTTATTCAAACAGCAAGGAAAACTAAAGAAAATAAAATTACGCTCCAAGCAAAACACATATCATGTGGCGAATAAAAATATAGCTCCAAGTAAAGTTACCGATGAATGAAGACGAAAGAGGGGATGCCTTCCGGGGCATCCCCAAGCTTAGGCTCTTGGTTGTACTTGAATATTACCTTGGGGTGCCTTGGGCATCCCCAAGCTTAGGCTCTTGCCACTCCTTATTCCATAGTCCATCGAATCCTTACCCAAAACTTGAAAACTTCACAACACAAAACTTAACAGAAAACTCGTAAGCTCTGTTAGTATAAGAAAAATAAATCACCACTTCAAGGTACTGTAGTGAACTCATTATTTATTTATATTGGTGTTAAACCTACTGTATTCCAACTTCTCTATGGTTTATAAACTATTTTACTAGCCATCTATTCATCAAAATAAGTAAACAACACATGAAAAACAGAATCTGACAAAAACAGAACAGTCTGTAGTAATCTGGATCGAACGTATACTTATGGAACTCATAAAATTCTCAAATAAACTGCTGGACCTGAGGAATTTATATATTAATCATCTGAAAAAAATAATTAACTAAATATCACTCTCCAATAAAAAATGGCAGCAGTTCTCGTGAGTGCTAAAGTTTCTATTTTTTACAGCAAGATCAACAAGACTTTCCCCTAGTCTTCCCAAAGGTTCTACTTGGCACAAACACTAACTAAAAGCATAAAACCTCATCTAAACAGAGGCTAGATGAATTATTTATTACTAAACAGGAACAAAGAACAAGGAATAAAAATAAAGTTGGGTTGCCTCCCAACAAGCGCTATCGTTTAACGCCCCTAGCTAGGCATGATTATTTCAATGATGCTCACATAAAGGATAAGAATTGTAACATAAAGAGAGCATCATGACAAATATGACTAGCAAATTTAAGCCTAACCCTCTTCCTATGCATAGGGATTTTGTGAGCAAACAACTTGTGGGAACAAGAATCAACTTGCATAGGAAGGTAAAACAAGCATAACTTCAAAACTTTAAGCACATAGAGAGGAAACTTAATATTATTGCAATTCCTACAAGCATAAATTCCTCCCTCATAATAATTTTCAGTAGCATCATGAATTAATTCAACAATATAACCAGTACCTAAAGCATTCTTTTCATGATCTACAAGCATAGAAAATTTATTACTCTCCATATAAGCAAAATTCTTCTCATTCGGAATAGTGGGAGTATCATAGGAAACTCGAATACTATAAATTGTTTCCACATTAAAAGAGTAATGTTCAGAGAAGGGGTAATCATAATCATGACAAGTTTTATAAATATAATCACTACTTTTTATAGCATAAGTATCATCACAATAATCATCATAAGTAGGAGGCATGCTATCATCATTATAAACTTGCATATCAAAACTTGGGAGACTAAAAATATCATCTTCATTAAGCGTAGCATCCCCAAGCTTGGGACAAACATTAATCGCAGAAAATATATTCTCAAAAACAATATCTTCATCAAACATAGCATCCCCAAGCTTGGGCCTTTTCATATCATAAGCATAATCACTCTCATCATTAATAGTATGGATAACACCAATAGTATAGCAATTATCATATTCTTCCAAGCAAGTGCCAAAAAGATTTTCAAGATCATAAGAAGTATCATTATCTTCCACAATTATATTTTCATGAGGCACATTAGTAATAGGAGCACCATTATTTGGGAGGGGTACCTTTTTACCTCTCTTCCTTTTTCTTTTCTTCTTCTTCAGCACATCATGTGTGGGTTCAATCCTCTTTTTGGAGCTCCTTATTAATGAGATTGGTTGAATAGGAGGCTCCTCCTCGTTGCTTGATTCATCATAAGAAATAATAGGAGGATATTGGGATGTCTCTTCCCATTCATTAGTATTCTCTTCATCTTCTATTTGTTTTCTTTTCTTTATGTAATTGGCAATATAAGGATTTTCAATGTAATTTACCGCACAATACATATAAATTTCCTCTAGATCAAGGCCAAGCAGTTTATAACGGGCAAATTCTGGAAGATAATTAGTTATACGTTTCATTTCTTCGTAACTCATAAGAAAACTAAGTTCATTATGATGTGCAAGGGAAATCAAGTCATCACAATTTTTGGACACGATACGATCATGAAACAATTTCCATTGGGTATTGAAATGATCATGTTCATTGCAAAGTTTACAAGTATGGCCAATATAATTTAAATTTTCAGCACATTCATTTATCCTTTCTTGCAACAATTTAGTTTCTAAGTACTTATGCCTCTTGCAATATCTATCTGCCCTATTTAGTGTGTTCGTACAAACCCAATGTACTCCACAAAAATTGACATGTTTATAGGAGACATCATAACTAGTGCAATCATCATTAGTATCATGGATATTCAAAGAATTCGTACTAATAACATTGCAATCATGCTCATCATTCAAAGATTTAGTGCCAAACATTTTATAGATTTCTTCTTCTAGCACTTGAGCACAATTATCCTTTCCATCATACTCACGAAAGATATTAAAAAGATGAAGCGTATGAGACAAACTCAATTTCATTTTTTTGTAATTTTGTTTTATAAACCAAACTAGTGATAAAACGAGAAACAAAAAGATTCGATTGCAAGATCTAAAGATATGCCTTCAAGCACTCACCTCCCCGGCAACGGCGCCAGAAAAGAGCTTGATGTCTACTACACAACCTTCTTCTTGTAGACGTTGTTGGGCCTCCAAGTGCAGAGGTTTGTAGGACAGTAGCAAATTTTCCTCAAGTGGATGACCTAAGGTTTATCAATTGGTAGGAGGCGTAGGATGAAGATGGTCTCTCTCGAGCAACCCTGCAACCAAATAACAAAGAGTCTCTTGTGTCCCAATTACACCCAATACAATGGTAAATTGTATAGGTGCACTAGTTTGGCGAAGAGATGGTGATACAAGTGGTATATAGATAGTAGATAATAGTTTTTGTAATCTGAAAATATAAAAACAGCAAGGTAACTAATGGTAAAAGTGAGCATAAACGGTATTGCAATGATAGGAAACAAGGCCTAGGGTTCATACTTTCACTAGTGCAAGTCATCTCAACAATAATAACATAATTGGATCACATAACTATCCCTCAACATGCAACAAAGAGTCACTCCAAAGTCACTAATAGTGGAGAACAAATGAAGAGATTATGGTAGGGTATGAAACCACCTCAAAGTTATTCTTTCCAATCAATCCGTTGGGCTATTCCTATAAGTGTCACAAACAGCCCTAGAGTTCGTACTAGAGTAACACCTTAAGACACAAATCAACCAGAACCCTAATGTCACCTAGATACTCCAATGTCACCTCAAGTATCCGTGGGTATGATTATACGATATGCGTCACACAATCTCAGATTCATCTATTCAACCAACACATAGAACCTCAAAGAGTGCCCCAAAGTTTCTACCGGAGAATCACGACGAAAACATGTCCCAACCCCTATGCATAGGTTTATGGGCGGAACCCGCAAGTTGATCACCAAAACATACATCAAGTGAATCACGTGGTATCCCATTGTCACCATAGATACGCACGGCAAGACATACATCAAGTGTTCTCAAATCTTTAAAGATTCAATCCGATTAGATAACTTCAAAGGGAAAACTCAATCCATTACAAGAGAGTAGAGGGGGGAAGAAACATCATAGGATCCAAATATAATAGCAAAGCTCGCGATACATCAAGATCGTATCACCTCAAGAACACGAGAGAGAGAGAGAGAGAGAGATCAAACACATAGCTACTGGTACATACCCTCAGCCCCGAGGGAGAACTACTCCCTCCTCGTCATGGAGAGCACGGAGATGATGAAGATGGCCACCGGAGAGGGGTTGCCCCCTCCGGCAGGGTGCCGAAACGGGTCTAGATTGGTTTTCGGTGGCTATGGAGGCTTCTGGCGGCGGAACTCCCGATCTATTGTGCTCTCGGATGTTTTTAGGGTATATGAAGATATATAGGCGGAGGAAGTACGTCAGGGGAGCCACGAGGGGCCCACGAGGGTGGAGGGCGCGGCGAGGGGGGGTGGGCGCGCCCCCCTACCTCGTGGCCTCCTTGAAGCTTCCCTTACGTGGACTCCAAGTCTTCTAGGCTTCTTCTCATCCAAAAATAAGTTCCGTGAAGTTTCAGCTCAATTGGACTCTGTTTGATTTTCCTTTTCTGCGATACTCTAAAACAAGGAAAAAAACAGAAACTGGCACTGGGCTCTAGGTTAATAGGTTAGTCCCAAAAATCATATAAAATAGCATATAAATTCATATAAAGCATCTAAGGTTGATAATATAATAGCATGGAACAATCAAGAATTATAGATACGTTGGAGACGTATCACTCAGCTGGACCTGGGTTGAAGTCAATCCCAAGATCCTTCATGTTTTGGGCAGCAGAGGTCTTGGCGAACTGATAATTGGCTTCAAACAAGTCATCCTATTGACACCATCGTAGGCTGGATGGGTCGGTATTCTGAGGCATTGGCCCTCTGACAATGCAAGGAAATAAGCCTTTTTGAATGGCTTCAACCTTGGTCTTGGGGTGAATCTTGCGGTACACTACGTCAGCCCAAGGTGGCTTCACATCGTTCTTGTCAGCATATTCATGAGTCAATTGTATAGAAACCACTGCTCTGCTCAGTGCCTGTGAATCCATTGAACTCACGATTTGCGCTCTGCATATGATTCGTCAGGATCAGACTTGTACATCTCAAACACATCTGGAGGTAAATATTTTGCAGTGTTATCATGGCGCTGTCTGCCCCTTTCTTTGCAGATTTACCACTTGCCATTGGCTTCACAAGACTGATTGACTTCACAAAGGTTATAGGCTCTGCTTTACTGTGACAACATTAGAGATGCAAGGGAAGTAGGAGAGTTCATATGCATTCTTAGAGGATTTTGAAGATAAATTTAGTTTGAATACATTCACCTCATAGTGGGAAGACGTTCACTTATAGAGATAAGTTGGTTCCAGATTTATACTAATCCACAAATAGGTACAAGTGAGGAATCAAACTAGCTGTGAAGCATAAGTGAAAGTACTTGCACATAATGATATGGAGAGAAGGAAAGATCCACATTTGGAAGTGATAAAACAACTTTCTGAAGATTTAGAAAGTTCACCGGATCGAATAAATGGTAAAAAGTAAGCTTTTATTTACTGCTCAAGAACAGATGAAGAACTGCTAGACGAGGTGGGACGGAGGCCAAGCAGTTCGATCTCCCGCGCCCTAACTTGGCAGCGAAAGACAGCTACGGCGGCGACGGGGTGAAGAAACCCGCGATCGGCGTGAAGGCGACGTCGGAGAAGTTGTGGCAGCGAAGCGCTTCGTCTCCGACAACGATGAGAGCTGGCGATGACACTAGGATTTTGTTCGAGACAGTGAGGGGAGTAAGGAAATAATGATTGCAGCGACTGAGTATTTATAAGGAGGGAGGTGGAGCAGTGAAATTACTCAGCTACCCCTGGCGTTATGCATCTGGACGACTTGTGGCACGGATGCAACAATTTATAAACTGTGCCACGACCACACGAACACCTGGTATGATAGGCGGTTGTTCCGTCTTCTCTGGATTCCGGCATAAAGGATAAGGATATTAAATGCGTTTTAAAAGTTTATCTCTTAATCTTCGACTGACAACGACATAGTGAAGACAATCGACACGTGTCAACAAAATGCATATGGAGATTTAGAGAGAGTAGGAGAGATAAGCACAGGTGCGGTTAGGGTCCGATCACATTCACTTAGTGCAGAGAAAGGCAACTTGAAGACATAGCTATAAGTGAATGATGTAGAGGACAGAGCATATATATATATACACACACACACACACACACATATATATATATATAGTACGGAAATGCAACTTGGCTCTCGGGTACAGATGCTCCCGCAGTCTGGACCACACATGTGCCTCGCGATTCACGCATAGAAAAGTATTCTCCTGCATATTCAGATTTAGAAAATGTACCCTGGCCCACGCACGAAATCACGTGGCTTGCTAACGCCATTTCGGTATAGAGCGAGGATGACGGACACGTACGTTCTGGACTCTTCTCCCCCATCAGTCTACCTCCACCGCCCACCCCGCACCACGCGATGCTCCCCATCTCCCCCGCCCACGCCGCCTTGATCCCTCCTCCGAGTCCTCCCCCCAGGTCCAGGCCGGCGCCGCCTTCTTCCCCCATGCTGCGCCGCCGCTGCCTGGTTCCAGATCTAAAGCTTGGATTTTGCGCGGCGGACCAACGACGCATCCATCCCCAAGTGCCCCTGGCCATGGCGGTCGTCGTTCATGTCCACCTCCACTACCATTACCTTCCCCTCCTCCGTCTGTCGCCTCGCCGACCCAGCCTCTTCACCTCGCTATGGCGCTCCCCACACCCCGCGCTCCTGCCTGCCCGCCTCCGTGACCCCTCCCCGCCTGCACCTGCCCCCTCGCCGTCACTAGCACAGATGAGCGGGAGGCAAATGAGGAGTTTGTGGTGGCCACATACACAAGCTGGTGCCCGTCGACGACCCCCGCGCACAACTCCACTTCTTGTAGGTCGGTCCACTTCTCCCTTGGGCCATTTAGTTTCAGTTCACTTCACTAGATTTGGGATATCTGATGAAAGACTGGATTTTTTTACACATTGCATCTCTCCTATACCAGGTTAGGAAGATTACTTGGATGCTTTTGTAACGCCCTCAATGCGGCTATATCTCCTACGTGTCAAAGCACGACTTAGAGGCATAACCGCATTGAAAGCAATGTCGCAAGTAAGGTAATCTTCACAACAACCCATGTAAATAGATAAAAGGGGTAAAGGTACATAGTTGGCTTACACTCGCCATGTCACACAAATACATGAATAACATTACAATCATCCAGTACACTCATGGTCCGACTACAGTACCAAAATAAAAAGATCAACCCCCACATGCAACACGGTCCCTGATCGCCCCAACTAGGCACCACTACTGATCATCTAGGAAAGACACATAGTAACAACGAGAGTCTTCATCGAACTCCCACTTGAGCTCAAGCGCATCGTCTAGAATGGTCACATCGGTCCCTGCATCTGGTTTTGGAAGTAAACTGTGAGTCACGGGGACTCAGCAATCTCGCACCCTCGCGATCAAGACTATTTAAGCTTATAGGTAAGGCAAGGTAATATGTGGAGCTGCAGCAAGCGACTAGCATATATGGTGGCTAACATACGCAAATGAGAGCGAGAAGAGAAGGCAAAGCACGGACGAATAACTATGATCAAGAAGTGATCCTAGAACAACCTACGTCAAGCATTACTCCAACACCGTGTTCACTTCCCGGACTCCGCCGAGAAGAGACCATCACGGTTACACACACGGTTGATTCATTTTAATTAAGTTAAGTTTCATGTTATCTACAACCGGACATTAACAAATTCCCATCTGCCCATAACCGTGGGCACGGCTTTAGAAAGTTCAAATCCCTGCAGGGGAGTCCCAACTTAGCCCATCACAAGCTCTCACAGTCAACGAAGGATATTCCTTCTCCCGAGACATTCCGATCAGACTCGGCATCCCGGTTTTACAAGACATCCTCGACAATGGTAAAACTAAACCAGCAACACCACCTAGATGTGCCGACAAATCCCGATAGGAGCTGCACATATCTCGTTCTTAGGGCACACCGGATGAGCAAGACGTCGGGTAGGCCAACCCAGAGTTGCCCCTGGTAGCCCCGGACATCGCTCAGTTGGACCAACACTTAGAGAAGCACTGGCCCGGGGGGTTAAAATAAAGATGACCGTTGAGTCTGCGAAACTCAATGGAAAAAGGCTAGGTGGCGAAAGGTAAAACCAATGTTGGGCATTGCTGGAAGAGTTTTATTCAAGGCGAACTGTCAAGGGGTTCCCATTATAACCCAACCGCGTAAGGAACGCAAAATCTATGAACATAACACCGATATGACGGAAACTAGGGCGGCAAGAGTGGAACAAAACACTAGGAAAAAGGCCGAGCCTTCCATCCTTTACCAAGTATATAGGTGCATTAAGATAACAAGATAATATAGTGATATCCCAACAATAAACAATGTTCCAACAAGGAACAATCTCCAATCTTCACCTGCAACTAGCAACGCTATAAGAGGGGCTGAGCAAAGCGGTAACATAGCCAATCAATGGTTTGCTAGGACATGGTGGGTTAGAGGTTTGACATGGCAATTTGGGATGCATGATAAGCAAGTGGTAGGTATCTTAGCATAGGCATAGCAAAATAGCAAGCATCTTAGCAAGCAAAGATAGAAGTGATTTCGAGGGTATGATCATCTTGCCTTCAAAGTTGTCAGAGTTGACTTGATCCTCGTAAGCAAACTCAATGGGCTCCTCGTTCGCGAACTCGTCTCCTGGCTCTACCCAAACAAGACAAACAAGCAAAAGGAACACAATCAACCACGTGCAATGCTCAAACAACATGATGCAAACATGGTATGCGATGCGGGATGCGATATGTGATGCATATGCAAGATTTGACAAGGAATGATTGAACCTAGCCTCAACTTGGAAATCCAAGAGTCCCACTGGAAAGGTGAGGTGATTTCGGTTGAAATCGATATAAAGATCACCGGAATCAGATGCACAGTTTGGAAATGGCAAGCAAAACAAATATGGCACCGGTCTGCGATAATCACCAAGTAGCCATCTAAATGCATCAAGATAAGTATGATACAACACTCAAACATAACAGAAAAAAACATGGCAGGGATCCACTCATAATGCTTGACAAAAGCTGAACACTGAGCTACGGCTAATTCATCCTTTAACAGGTTCAAACAAGCATGGCAAAAGTGCAAATGATAACAGGTTTCAGACTTAGTGAAATTAACACAAGTCTGGAATTTAACATCAGGAAGCACACTTTAGAGCATGAAAACTACATGCTACAGGAACTTAACATGGCATGAAGCTACTCAAAGCACTTAACAAAAGTCCCTTAGTGACCTTGAGCCAAAAGGGATCATAAAATACAATTGCAAGCATGTGAACATGGCAAAAACATAAACAGATCTCAGACTTAGTGAAAAACTAGAGCATGCAAATCAGTTAATGAGTAGGCATGTTTACGAGCTCGATGCACTCACTACAGAGCATGGCATGACAAACTTAGCATACACCCATCAAGAATACATGGCATAGAAGCTAGACATAGCAAGAACAACAACATAGCATGCACAGATCAATAGCAACATCCTCGGCAAAATCGCTAATAAGTCAACAATCTGCCAGGATTCACGAAATAGCAAACGTAGAGCTCGATTGACTCAAGCTAGGGTGCTCCATAAATGCAAACAAAGACATGGATGGATAAAGCACCATAATATTAACAAATCATCCTCAAAAGAGGCACAGATCACTAGGAAACAACATGAACATATGGCATAACAATGAAAATCAGGACAGGGACTTGGTGAAATACAAAGTCCATGAAATCAGCATTACCGATTACGCTACTTTGAAAGCTTGTGCTAGTCACCACACATATCACAAAAATACATGGTAAGCACCTCTGTAAAGATGGCATGGCATATAACAAAACTCATGTAGAGCTCAGGAGCATATCATGCACACATTAATCATGGCAAAAATGACAAATATCTATTTGATGAAACAGATCTGCCAAGTTTATCACATAGCCCTCTTCTGACAGCATATCGGGCATCAAGATGAGCTCGAATGAAAATGATGCAATGAGATGAAATGATGTTCTCGTTGATACAAACATTTTGATATGCTACACGCGCAAATCGAAGCTACGGATGCGGAGTTACAACATGATGAAGATTGCAAAAAAATAAGGGGAGAGGGGGAAAGTCAACCCAAATCCAGATCTAGGGTTCCTCGTGAGCGCGTGAACCGAGGCCGGATCTTGAGCTCGCCGGAGCTCTCGCAGGAGAAGTCGGGCGGTGGCGGCCGGAGTGGGCGGGGAGGATGAAGGAGAGGCCGCCCAGGCGAGGGAGGTCGCCGGAGACAGCACGGCGGCGCGGTGGCGAGGTCGGCGAGGGGCGGCGCGCTGTAGCCGGCCGGAGCGCTACGGCAGCAAGGCGGGCGGCGGCCGGAGCGCGGCGGCAGGGGCGGCGGGTGCGATGCGCGGCGAGGAGGCAGACGGCAGCGGGCGACGAGCGGGTTCGGGGGCCGGCCGTGGGCCTGGCGGGCCGCGGCGCGGGATGGAGCGATGCCACGTGTCACGCCCTGGTTGGCGCGACGGCGGCGGCGGTGCGTCCGGCGCGGCCGGACATGTCCGGCGCGGACAGATGGAATGGAAGTTAGGGTTAGGGTAGGAAGAGACCCGGGATTTTCGGGAGAGGATCTACATATAGGCATAGAGGGAGCTAGGAAGCTCCAAATGAGGTGCGGTTTGCGGCCACGCGATCATGATCGAACGCTATAGATGATGGAAGGGTCTTTGGTGGGTTTTGGGCGAAATTGGAAGGGTGTTGGGCTGCAACACAAACGAGGCCTTCTCGGTCCCTCGGTTAACCGTTGGAGTATCAAACGAAGTCCAAATGGTACGAAACTTGACAGGCGGTCTACCGGTAGTAAACCAAGCCCGCTTGGCAAGTCTTGGTCCAATCCGGAAATGTTTAAACCCCACACACGAAAATAGGTATAAAGGGGCACCGGAGGAGATAGGAGCGTCGGAATGCAAAACGGACAACGGGGAAAATGCTCGGATGCATGAGACGAATACGTATGCAAATGCAATGCACATGATTACATGATATGATATGCATGACAAAGGCAACAACACACGGAGACAAAAACCCGAACCCGAGGAAATAAAATAACTTAGGCCGGAAACGGCAAGAGTTGGGATACATATAAGGTAAATTACATCCGGGGTGTTACAACACTCCACCACTACGAAAGGATCTCGTCCCGAGATCTAGGACTGGAAAAACGCCGGGTACTCAGAACGGAGGTGATCCTCGCGTTCCCAGGTGGCTTCACGGTCGGAATGGTGTGACCACTTGACTTTGAGGAATTTGATTGACTTATTGCGAGTCTTGCGTTCAGTCTCTTCAAGAATAGCAACTGGGTGCTCATGATAAGAAAGGTCTTCTTGGAGATCAATGTCTTTGATGTTGACGGTGCGGTCAGGGGTCTTGAAGCACTTGCGGAGCTGAGAGACATGGAACACGTCGTGCACATTTGCAAAGTTGGAAGGAAGCTCGAGTTGATAGGCGAGATCGCCTCTCTTGCTGACGATCTTGAAAGGACCCACGTATCTAGGGGCAAGCTTCCCTTTGATACCGAAGCGACGAGTACCTTTCATTGGAGAGACGCGGAGGTAAACATGGTCTCCGATCTCGAAAGCCAAATCACGATGCTTACTATCATAGTAGCTCTTCTGGCGCGATTGTGCTGCTTTGAGGTTATCACGAATGACTTTGCACATTTCCTCTGCCTCTGTGATCAAGTCATTTCCAAGAAGTTGATGTTCACCGGTTTCTGACCAGTTAAGAGGAGTACGGCACTTCCTACCATAGAGAATTTCAAATGGGGCCTTGCCCAAACTCGCTTGAAAGCTGTTGTTGTAGGAGAACTCGGCATATGGAAGACAATCTTCCCACTTCATACCGAAAGAGATAACGCAAGCCCTGAGCATATCTTCGAGAATCTGATTGACACGCTCGACTTGACCGCTAGTTTGAGGATGAAAAGCTGTGCTGAAACGGATGTTGGTGCCCATGGCCTTCTGAAAAGAATCCCAAAACTTGGAGGTAAAGATGCTGCCACGGTCTGAAGAGATCAACTGTGGAATGCCGTGCAGAGAGACAATCCGAGAGGTATAAAGCTCCGCCAATTGAGCTGCAGTGATAGACTCTTTGATAGGCAGAAATGAGCCACTTTAGTGAGTTTGTCGATGACAACGAATATAGCATCATTGCCACGCTTGGACTTTGGAAATCCCGTCACGAAGTCCATCTCAATGTGGTCAAACTTCCATTCTGGAATGGCAAGAGGTTGGAGGAGACCAGCTGGTCGTTGGTGTTCTGCCTTCACTCTTCTGCAGACATCACATTCATTCACGAACTGAGCAATCTCGCGCTTCATTCGAGTCCACCAATAAGCCTGCTTGAGGTCCTGGTACATCTTCGTACTCCCAGGGTGGATGGAGAGGAGTGAATTGTGAGCCTCGTTCATAATGACTTTACGAAGGTCACCTTTAGGCACAACAATGCGATCCTCGAAGAAGAGAGTATCCTTGTCATCAAGGCGATAGCACTTGTACTTGGGTTGACTCTTGGCAATCCCAATCTTCACCTTCTTCACCATAGCATCAAGAAGTTGAGCCTCGCGAATCTGATCTTCCAAAGTAGGAGAGACTTGAAGGTTGGCGAGGAAACCTTGAGGAACAACTTGCAGATTGAGTTTGCGGAAAGCTTCACAAAGCTCGGGTTGGTAAGGCTTGAGAATCAGACTGTTGCAGTAAGCCTTCCTGCTCAATGCGTCAGCAATTACATTGGCCTTGCCTGGAGTATATTCGATGCTCGGATTATACTCTTGAATCATTTCGACCCAACGAGTCTGCCTGAGGTTGAGATTAGGCTGAGTGAAGATGTACTTGAGACTCTTGTGGTCAGTGAAGATGTCCACTTTTCTTCCCAATAAGAGATGTCTCCAAGTCAAAAGAGCATGCACAACTGCCGCCAACTCGAGGTCATGAGTGGGGTAGTTCTTCTCGTTGGGCTTCAACTGGCGAGAGGTATAAGCCACAACTTTCTTCTCTTGCATCAACACTGCACCAAGACCTTGAAGAGAGGCATCGCAGAAGACCTCGAACGGTTTGGATTCATCAGGAGGAGTCAGAACTGGAGCAGTGACTAATTTCTCTTTCAAGGGTGTTGAAAGCGATGTCACATTCAGGAGACCAAACGTACTTGACGTGCTTCTGGAGAAGGTTTGAAAGAGGCTTCGCGATCTTTGAAAAGTTCTCAACGAACCTTCGACAATAGCTTGCGAGACCAAGGAAGCTGCGGAGTTGCTTCACGTTCTGAGGTGGTTCCCAATTCACAATTGCAGACACCTTCTCAGGATTCACCGCTATGCCCTTGGCAGAGATGATATGCCCAAGATAGAGAACCTCATCGAGCCAAAACTCGCACTTTGAGAACTTGGCGTAGAACTGATGTTCTCTGAGCTTATCGAGCACCAAACGCAAGTGCTTGGCATGATCTTCCTTGTTCTTGGAAAAGACCAAAATGTCATCGAGGTAGACCAAGACGAAGTCATTTGTGTAGGGTTGAAGATGAAGTTCATCATGCGAGAGAAAGTCGGCGGAGCGTTGACGAGGCCAAAAGACATGACAGTGTATTCATATGAACCATAGCTTGTTCTGAAAGCCGTCTTGGGAATATCTTGCTCACGAATTCGAATCTGGTGATAGCCCATACGGAGATCAAGCTTGGAGAATACTTGAGCACCTTTGAGTTGTTCAAACAGCTCGTTGATGTTGGGAAGTGGGTACTTGTTCTTTATAGTCTTCTTGTTCAATGGACGGTAGTCAACACAAAGTCGGTCCGTTCCATCCTTCTTCTTCACAAAAAGAACTCCACAACCCCACGGAGAAGAACTAGGTCGGATGAGACCCATTCGCTCTTGAATATCGAGTTGCTTCTTCATCTCTTTCAACTCTTCAGGTCCAAGCTTGTAAGGACGTTTGCAAACAGGTTCCGTGCCTGGCTCAAGATCGATGACGAATTCAACTGGCCGGTGCAGAGGCATTCCTGGAAGCTCTTCTGGAAAGACATCTTGATATTCGCAAACGACTGGAATTTGAGAGATGGCATCCAGTTCACCCTTCCCATTGAGAGAAAACAGACAGATGGTATCGTCACGAGCGGCAAAGACAATAACATCCTCAGACGAATGAGTCAATTGAATCTGCCTGGCAGCACGATCAAGCTGAGCCTTGTGCTTAGAAAGCCAATCCATTCCAAGAATAAGATCAATATCCGAGTCACCAAGAACCGTAGGAGAAGACAGAAACTTGTAGTCACCCAAAGTGATAGTAACATCCGGAACAATGGAGTTAGCATTCATGCGCCTACCGGGAGAGACAACTGCTATCGGTCTAGGCAAAACTTGCAAAGCCAACTCATGCTTAGATGCAAAAGGTCTTGAGATGAAACAATGTGATGCACCAGTGTCAAAAAGAACTTTTGCAGGAATATCGTTAACAGGAAGGTTACCCATGATGACATCTGACGAGTCCTCTGCCTGAGCTGCATTCATCAAGTTGACCTTGGCGTGCTTGGGGTTATGCTTGACCACAGCTGTACTTGCCGATCTCACAGGAGGAGGAGGAGGGAGACGCCTCTGATTGAAGCATTTGTTGGCATAGTGACCCTTCTGTTGGCACTTGTTGCACATGACCTCTGAAAGCGGACGGTGATATGGAGCACTTGATCTTGGAGTTTGAGACGAAGTCTTATTCTGAAAGCCAGGGTTGGGTGGGTGGAAAGATCCACTGCCACCTTTGCTCTTCTGCTGATAAGGCTGACGGAACAGAGGAGGAGGAAGCCAATACTTCTGCTTCTTAGCCACTTGAGTTGAGGAAGAAGGAGTAGCATCTCTGACTCGCTTCTTGGAAGCATCGCACTTCAGTTGAGCAGTCTCTTGCTTCATTGCCATGTTGTAAAACTCATCGTACCTCTTGGGCTCAAAGAGAACGAGAGCTAGCTGGATTTCTTCTCTGAGACCACCCCTGAACTGGTATATCATGCTCTTCTCGTCAGGGACGTCTTGCTTAGCAAAACGGGCGAGCTTCTGAAACATCTTGTTGTACTCGTAAACAGACATAGAGCCTTGCTTCAGGTTGCGGAATTCCTCACGCTTGCTTTCAACCACGCTCTGAGGAATATGATGAGCTTTGAAGTCTTGACGGAATTCATCCCAGGTAATCACACGGCCTCCTCTGGAATCTTTGTACTGCTGAAACCATTCTGCAGCTTGGTCTTTGAGTTGGAAGGAAGCGAACTTGACAAAGTCCTCAGGCCTGACGTTACTGCACTCGAAATGCTTGCATATGTCCACGAGCCAATCATCAGCGTCTGTTGCCTCAACACAATTGCTGAAGGTCTTTGGCTGGTTAGCAAGGAACTGGTTGAGTGTAGCAAAGTGATTCTGATTGTTGCCTTGGCCCTGGTTCCCTTGGTTGCGCTCTTGAAGAAGTTGCATGATCAGCTGCGTGTTTGCATTGGTAGCGGCCATCACAGCTTGCCATGCCTCCGGAGGTGGAGGTGGTGGTGGCGGATCAGGATTCGGAGTCGTGCGCGTTGGAGGAGCCATCCTGAAGAGGTTGACATCCATTAGCACATTGACAGACAAATATTGAAGCTGAATCAAACGGGTTGAAATTGCAACATATAGTCTTCACATCCGAACAAAATGAACGAATGCATTCCAATTGAAATGGTCACATATCCATAAATTGAGAAGCCACTTAGAATTGAGGTAGAAGAAAAACAACAAGGTACGGAACAAGAACGAATACTTGGTGAGGATTACCCAATCCCAAACCAAATATCCGCGGAAGAAGAACTAGAGCTACAAGAATTCCCACCTATGAAACTCCCGAACCTTTCCGGTTATGCAATCAGGTGTTGGGGATACAGGGGAAGCATAATATCTCACCCAAATCTAGCAAATCCTACATCCAGCTGTATCCATCCTTCAACACATAACCGAGAAAACTTCGGAAATCATCTACCTCAACCTTCGAAAAGCATCCGTTATACAAGTTATGGCAATACTCCCGAACTCCCGCCCCAGTACTGGGTGGCGTCGAGGTTATCTCACCAACAACTGCATAAAAGAGATTTTCGATGTCGGCGAAACTCAGGTATTCCAGAATCTCAACGATAAAATTGTGACGACAACACCTCGGAGCTCAACTCCCCGGGACACTGCCACAACCCCTAAATGACAGGAGGCACCAAGAACAATGTTCTCGTCACAAATCGATCGGAACGATTCCAAGATACCCGCGTGATCCTAAATTTTTTTAGTGAAATTTGAGAAGAGAAGAGTCAAAACTCTACGTCAGGATGCCTTACCAGAGCGATGAAGGGACTGGGGAGTAAAAAGAATTCCTAAACTCTCCGATATATATAATCCTAAATGACTCAAAACATTTTTCTAGACTCAACAACGCCAACGATTCAATCAAGCAGGGGGCTCCTAAGGTCGGGGAAGGCTCTGATACCAACTTGTAACGCCCTCAATGCGGCTATATCTCCTACGTGTCGAAGCACGACTTAGAGGCATAACCGCATTGAAAGCAATGTCGCAAGTAAGGTAATCTTCACAACAACCCATGTAAATAGATAAAAGGGGAAAGGTACATAGTTGGCTTACACTCGCCACATCACACAAATACATGAATAACATTACAATCATCCAGTACACTCATGGTCCAACTACGGTACCAAAATAAAAAGATCAACCCCCACATGCGACACGGTCCCCGATCGCCCCAACTGGGCACCACTACTGATCATCTGGGAAAGACACATAGTAACGACGAGAGTCTTCATCGAACTCCCACTTGAGCTCAAGCGCATCGTCTGGAACGGTATCATCGGTCCCTGCATCTGGTTTTGGAAGTAAACTGTGAGTCACGGGGACTCAGCAATCTCGCACCCTCGCGATCAAGACTATTTAAGCTTATAGGTAAGGCAAGGTAATATGTGGAGCTGCAGCAAGCGACTAGCATATATGGTGGCTAACCTGTTCGCAAAAGAGAGCGAGAAGAGAAGGCAAAGCACGGACGAAGAACTATGATCAAGAAGTGATCCTAGAACAACCTACGTCAAGCATTACTCCAACACCGTGTTCACTTCCCGGACTCCGCCGAGAAGAGACCATCACGGTTACACACGCGGTTGATTCATTTTAATTAAGTTAAGTTTCATGTTATCTACAACCGGACATTAACAAATTCCCATCTGCCCATAACCGCGGGCACGGCTTTCGAAAGTTCAAATCCCTGCAGGGGTGTCCCAACTTAGCCCATCACAAGCTCTCACGGTCAACGAAGGATATTCCTTCTAGCCGAGACATCCGATCAGACTCGGCATCCCGGTTACAAGACATCCTCGACAATGGTAAAACTAAACCAGCAACACCGCCCAGATGTGCCGACAAATCCCGATAGGAGCTGCACATATCTCGTTCTCAGGGCACACCGGATGAGCAAGACGTCGGTAGGCCAGCCCAGAGTTGCCCCTGGTGGCCACCGGCATGCTACAGTTGGACCAACACTCAGAGAAGCACTGGCCCGGGGGGTTTAAAATAAAGATGACCCTTGGGCTCCGGAAACCCAAGGGAAAAAGAGGCTAGGTGGCAAATGGTAAAACCAAGGTTGGGCATTGCTGGAGGAGTTTTATTCAAGGCGAACTGTCAAGGGGTTCCCATTATAACCCAACCGCGTAAGGAACGCAAAATCCGGGAACATAACACCGATATGACGGAAACTAGGGCGGCAAGAGTGGAACAAAACACTAGGCAAAAGGCCGAGCCTTCCACCCTTTACCAAGTATATAGGTGCATTAAGATAACAAGATAATATAGTGATATCCCAACAATAAACAATGTTCCAACAAGGAACGATCTCCAATCTTCACCTGCAACTAGCAACGCTATAAGAGGGGCTGAGCAAAGCGGTAACATAGCCAATCAACGGTTTGCTAGGACATGGTGGGTTAGAGGTTTGACATGGCAATTTGGGAGGCATGATAAGCAAGTGGTAGGTATCGTAGCATAGGCATAGCAAAAGAGCGAGCATCTAGCAAGCAAAGATAGAAGTGATTTCGAGGGTATGATCATCTTGCCTGCAAAGTTGTCAGAGTTGACTTGATCCTCGTAAGCAAACTCAACGGGCTCCTCGTTCGCGAACTCGTCTCCCGGCTCTACCCAAACAAGACAAACAAGAAAAAGTAACACAATCAACCACGTGCAATGCTCAAACAACATGATGCAAACATGGTATGCTATGCGGGATGCGATATGTGATGCATATGCAAGATTTGACAAGGAATGATTGAACCTGGCCTCAACTTGGAAATCCAAGAGTGCCACTGGAAAGGTGAGGTGATTTCGGTTGAAATCGATATAAAGATCACCGGAATCGGATGCACGGTTTGGAAATGGCAAGCAAAACAAATATGGCACCGGTCTGCGATAATCAGCAAGTAGCCATCTAAATGCATCAAGATAATATGCTACAGCACTCAAACATGACAACAAAATACATGGCAGGGATCCACTCATGATGCTTGACAAAAGATGAACACTGAGCTACGGCTAATTCATCCATTAACAGGTTCAAACAAGCATGGCAAAAGTGCAAATGATAACAGGTTTCAGACTTAGTGAAATTAACACAAGTCTGGAATTTAACATCAGGAAGCACACTTTAGAGCATGAAAACTACATGCTACAGGAACTTAACATGGCAAAGCAAGGCATGGCATGAAGCTACTCAAAGCACTTAACAAAAGTCCCTTAGTGACCTTGAGCCAAAAGGGATCAGAAAATACAATTGCAAGCATGTGAACATGGCAAAAACATAAACAGATCTCAGACTTAGTGAAAAACTGGAGCATGCAAATCAGTTAACGAGTAGGCATGTTTACGAGCTCGATGCACTCACTACAGAGCATGGCATGACAAACTAAGCATACACCCATCAAGAATACATGGCATAGAAGCTAGACATGGCAAGAACAACAACATAGCATGCACGGATCAATAGCAACATCCTCGGCAAAATCGCTAACAAGTCAACAATCTGCCAGGATTCACGATATAGCAAAAGTAGAGCTCGATTGACTCAAGCTAGGGTGCTCCATAAATGCAAACAAAGACATGGATGGATAGATCACCACAATGGTAACAAATCATCCTTACTGATCATCCTCAAAAGAGGCACGGATCACTAGGAAACAACATGAACATATGGCATAACGACAAAATCAGGACAAGGACTTAGTGAAATTCTAAGTCCCTGAAATCAGCATTACCGATTACGCTACTTTGCAAGCTTGTGCTAGTCACCACACATATCACAAAAATACATGGTAAGCACCTCTGTAAAGATGGCATGGCATATAACAAAACTCATGTAGAGCTCAGGAGCATATCATGCACACATTAATCATGGCAAAAATGACAAATAGCTATTTGATGAAACAGATCTGACAAATTTATCACATAGCCCTCTTCCAACAGCATTTCGGGCATCAAGATGAGCTCAAATGAAAATGATGCAATGAGATGAAATGATTTACTCGTTGAGGCGAACATTTTGATATGCTACACGCGCAAATCGGAGCTACGGATGGAGTTACATAGATGAAGATTGCAAAAAAATAAGGGGAGAGGGGGGAAGTCAACCCAAATCCAGATCTAGGGTTCCTCGCGGGCGCGTGAACCGAGGCTGGATCTTGAGCTCGCCGGAGCTCTCGCCGGAGAAGCCGGGCGGTGGTAGCTGGAGTGGGCGGGGAGGATGAAGGAGAGGCCGCCCACGCGAGGGAGGTCGCCGGAGACAGCACGGCGGCGCGGCGGTGAGGTCGGCGAGGGCGGCGCGCGGTGGCCAGCCGGAGCGCTATGGCGGTGAGGCGGGCGGGCTGGAGCGCGGCGGCGCAGGCGGGCGAGCGCGATGCGCCGGCGAGGAGGCGGACAACGGCGGGCGCGGGAGCGGCGGCGGGCAACGAGCGGCTTCGGGGGCGGCCGTGGGCCTGGCGGGCCGGCGGCGCGGGGACGGAGGCGATGCCACGTGTCACGCCTTGGTTGGCGCGGGACAGCGGCGGCGGTGCGTCCGGCGGGACGGACGATGTCCGGCGTGGCAGACGAATTCTAGGGTTTCGGGGGGAGAGGCCCGGAATTACGGAAGGGGACTATTTATAGGCATAGAGGGAGCTAGGAAGCTCCAAATAGAGTGCGGTTTTTCGGCACGCAATTGTGATACGAACGCTCTAGACCGATGGGAGAGGTTTTGTGGGTTTTTGGGCCAAATTGGAAGGGTGTTGGGCTGCAACCAAACGAGGCCTTCTCGGTCCCTCGGTTAACCGTTGTATTATCAAACGAAGTCCAAATGGTACGAAACTTGACAGGCGGTCTACCGGTAGTAAACCAAGGCCGCATGGCAAGTCTTGGTCCAATCCGGAAATGTTTAACCCCCACACACGAAAAGTGGTAGAAAGGGGCATCGGAGGAGATAGGGGCGTCGGAATGCAAAACGGACAACGGGGAAAATGCTCGGATGCATGAGACGAACACGTATGCAAATGCAATGCACATGATGACATGATATGAGATGCATGACACAGACAACAACACACGGAGACAAAAACCCGAACCCGAGGAAATAAAATAACTTAGCGCCGGAAACGGCAAGAGTTGGGATACATATAAGGTAAATTACATCCGGGGTGTTACAGCTTTTCAGGCTTCTCCAACATTAACCGGGCATGCTCTCTAGTATGAAAAATCACTTGTTTAGGTACGCTCAGTTTAGTACCTTCACACATTTAGAGCTGTTGATATTAACACAACAACCTGTCAGGATTCAGTACCTTTAGGTTTGTGTCAAAGTTGATGTGGGTGCATTCAGTACCTCGACAAATTTTAGAGTTGTTGATATGGGTGGGGGTACTAGTTTCAAACAAGATCTCAACAAAATGACAATGGTAGTTTAACTGAATCAGGGAGAGTTGTTTGAAAATTGGAACTGCGAAATGAAATTCTAGTGAACCTAGACTGAATCATGCACACACAGAAATGAATGAAAATTGACAGTTAAGTTTAACTTGTCATTCTGGGCGAAACTTGACTAAATCACAATATGTACTGCAAAATCAAATTCTAGTGAAACTTGACTGAATCATTCATTCAGTGACAATGACAATGATATGGATGAAACTTGAGTCAATCATGCAAACACATTCAGTACTTCACTTGTTCTCATCTCACTTTAATTGCAAACGGCATTTCTAGTGAAACTCAAGAACCATTGCTTGTTTGCTGGTTTGATTAGCCAGCAGAAACTTTATTTGCTGAAACCACAATGACAACGACAATTCTTGTGGTTGTTCTGATCTCACTACCACTCAATTCTTGTACTGAAACCACAATGACAATTTGGTTCTGCATAACCTCTGCTGTATATGTGCACTAGGATGTACTCTTGCAAGCCAGGACCAACTCAAGAAGTAAATTTATTAGATCTCAGATTTTTTAGAATTGTAGATTTTTGTTGTGAGTTCAGTAGTTCATTAGCATAAGTTCAGTAAATTCAGTCACTATTTTCACACTCTTGACTGTATATTCTCTGTATATTTGACTGTATTCAGATCATGCAAGGACACTCCTGACTGCACAACAATAATCCGCGGCGCCGGCAACCGAAGCGGACGAAGTGGCTGGTCCTGCGAGTGGCGGTGGTGGTCGCCTACGTGGCGCAGGTGGGTGGCGGTGGTCATCCCCATGGCAGCGGCGCAGGTGGGTGGTGGCACTGAGCCCGACGATGGATGCACTGGTTGCTCCCGTGCGTGGTGGTGGGTGAGGTGCGCAGGTGGGTGACGGTGGTCGAGCTGTCCAGGTGGTCGGTGGTGGTCGCCTCCGTGGCGGCGGTGCGGGTAGGCGGCGTCATTGGACCTGATGGTGGCTCGGGCGGTGGTGTTGGATGATTTTTCTTTTTGTTGCACAAATTATAACGAACTACATGTGCGACAAGCTTTTCTTTAGTTTTTATATCTTGACTCGTACTCTATCATGTTTTTAATTTATTTATTTGAATCAGAAACCGAATCAGTATTTTTATCTGTCATCCTTTATTAGTTTCACCTGACATGTGGGGATGGCTGACGCGGGGGCGTCCAAACAAACTATTTATACCACGTGACCAGGTACAGGTCCAGGGTACAGATGCGTCAGAGCCCTTAACAGAGCCAACGTCCGTCCGCTCCCCCGTCATGAATCATCTGTACGTACACTATGACCCTGCAGTGTATAAATCTTTTTCAATTCTTGTATTCCTTCGACAGTGACCTGTAGCACACATCCCCATGCTTGTCTAGGCGGCTCAGATTTCGGGTTCACCTGGACCCGAGAGCCAAAATGCCACTCCCTATAGATCCCAGGATCAAAATAGTTATTTGGATCCTGTTTGGACCTATATAGGGCACGACTAGTTGTTCCCGAGAATTAGAAAAAAATGACCAACCCGCAGCTGCACATGAACTCGTCCCCAACCTCCATCCCACGACCACCCGTCCCCTGCGCTGGCCGCCGGCGCAATCACCCCCTCCCCCACGCGTCGCCGCAACTCCACGCCCAACCTCGCGCTCCTCCGTCGCTGCCCCACCCCGCGCCGCCTCCTACCTCGCCCACCCCACAGGCCGCCGCCGCAGCCCCACCGCGCATCACCTCCTACCTCGCGCACCATGAGCCGCCGTCACCGCCCCACCCCGCGCGCTGCCGCCGCCGCCACCCTACCCTGCCCCGCCACCACGGGATCCCCCATGCGCGTCGGCCGCCACCCGACGCAAATCAGTCGCCGCCCCAGCGATTCTCCACTTCCCCGTGCTATCCCTCGATGCCGGTCGGGCGCCTCCGACAGGATGCGTCGCCATGGTCCAGTCACCGGGGGTTGCTCTCCCTGACTCATAGCTGAAGGAGACCGGCAGCTTCCTCGATGGAGCACTGCAGAAGGCCATCGAGCCTACAACCACAACTAGGACGAGCCCCTCAATTTGCTAGTTTCATTTTTATTGCAATCGCAAACTCTGTTTGCCCCTTCCTTGATCCAATCTTTTGTTCTTGCTACTCCACATCGCATCCACATGCCGACGCGCCGCCCCCAACCCATGAACCTTCACCTGCTGGTTGACCTCGCAAAGCCCACCTCCACCTTCCGGGGATCTGGCTCGCAGGGTGCACGCAATCTCGTCCTGGCCAGCTGCTGCTGGGTGAAGCTCCACCAGCCTGAAGATGCAAGAGGTAGCCTTTCTTGCTAATGCTACCACTACGCTTTCTGCCAATGCTAGTTTTGTTTTTCTCCTAATGAAGTCAACGCCTTGATTTTGATGGATAAGCAAGAATAGAGGGAGATACAGAGCATGTGTAGTATATGGACTGCTCGCACGCGCTGCCACGGACTGCTCGCACGCGCTGCCACGAACTGCTCCACCCAGCGCCTCCACACCCCGGGCGTCGCCTGCGTGCCACACCGTAGCCACTTCTCCCACACGTTGATGAAGAGGTAAGCCGTCCATCTGTACTCCAGCTTCACAGTGACACACAAGGAGCAACAACTACTGCTAGCACAGTCCTGCCACCTCCCTTTCCAATCTACTCTTGCTCGCCTCCTTCCCTATGTTTCTTGCGCCAAACCAAAAGGTGCACAAGACATGTTTGATAAAATGGCTAGCTGAAGATAGAACTGTTGTGTAATCGTGTTTCCCTTTGGTTTAATTTTTCTTTGTTCATGTTCTATTATTTGCCCAATTATTTACTGCGCAAAATACCTCCATCCCAAGCACTTATATCGTGGAGTGGGGAAAAGTTGTAATTTTTCTATAAGCACTTTATAATTGGCTAGAAAATAGGAAAAGAAAAAGAGAAAAAAACGAGATGTAGCAGTGCATTGAAACACAACATCTACTAGTGCTTCTGTTTTGATTTAGATATTCCCAGCATTTCTTTGCCTAGGATGTGTTTGCGTTCATATATGTAAGAAAACTATTGTAGCTAAGTGTTCACTTTGATTTTCCTTTGCTTCACGCTGTGACATACATAGTCTGATGTGCTTATATTTTTTTTTGCTGAACTTATAAGTAGATGATTCATTGTATTCATCATCTTATAGTGCTTGTTGCCAGGTCTGTCTGTCTTTCCTCCCCTGCTCACCGTCCTGTGCGGCAGTGGACGCGACTACTTGAGGGAACAAAGCCCGGCTTCCGAACACCGGCAGTCTCCCTGCACCCTACAAAAAATTAAATAAATCGCAAGTTCAGAATCAAGAAACCATGAAGTTCAAAGACAACAAAGTACTACCCGATGTTGTTCGCCAACGATCTTTAGTTTCTTTAGCAGTTCGTACACATTTTGCCAAAGCTAGTATGTTCGGAACCGTAAGTTGATAGCTGACCGACAGGGACAACAATGTTGATGGCGATTGAAGAAGGATCCCAAAATATTATTATTGGGACCGAAGGCCAAGTTTTATGCACGGTGTGAGAGGATTTCAGGAATTGTTCTAAAGCGATCGATGGCTTTCGAGAGATGCGATCATATCTCACAAGTTTCTAGGGGGTTCAAGATCATTTATATAAGAAGGAAATGTCAAAGGTTCAGATGGCAGCACACTTAAAAATACTGGTGAAAAATCTGAACATGTGTAGTGCAATTATGGGGAAAAGCTTGAATTTTTATCGCTTAACCTCTATTGATCTCTCCTATAGTTTTTGTTATGCGTTCTTCATTGAGTGGTACAACTGAACATATCCACGGGAGATCCATGCTATGGTACAGATTTGTGAAATTAGTTTGTACTCATTAGTATTATTTCATTGTGGTTAACGGGCGCATGACCTCATGTGTTCACTATTTATTTCTTTGCTTGATTTGTACCCAAATTATTTATTAATATTGTGATTCGAGTGCCTCGTGCATGGATGTCATTTGTAGCACACAAAGGTGCTTGTGTTAATACATACGAGAGGAACATTCTGCTAGTGATAAAACAAAGGATCGAATGCTAAAATAATTTGTTTTCTGTGTTTCTAAAAAATTCAAGAAGTTCAAATTAAAAATGATAGGGTTGTTCAATGTTCTTAAATAATCCAATTATTCCAGTTTCTAAGAAAACTGCAAGTTCAAATAAAAAACAAAGTACAAAAGAAAATAATATTTTTGTTACTACAATGAATGAATCCAAGAAGATCAAATTAAAATAACTAACTAGCTCAAAAATGAATTTTCCCCTTTTTTTATAAAAAACTAGTAGTTCAAATTTAGAAAATAGAACAGTTTGATGTTTATTACAAAACTCAGATTCCTTGAGTTACTAAAAGATAGACCAAGAAATTCAAATTAGAATAACAGAGTAGTGCGATGTTTATATACCACAAAGAAAACAAAGCATCACCTAGAAAATATTAACTCTAGAAGTTCAAATTTAATAAATTGGAGAGTTTAAAGAAAACCCAAATTCTTTCTATAAGTAGGAAAAAAAATTAAAGTATGAAGTTCAATTTAAAAAATATGTTTGATTCTTATTTAAAATTTATATATTTTCTAAGAATAAAACCAAGAAGTCCAATTTACAAAAATAGAGAAGTTCACTATTTATAAAAAACTCACATTTTCTTAGTACTAAAAGAAATAAAATCTAGAACTTCAAATTTTCATAATTCTAAAAAACACACACAAAGAAGTTCAAATAAAAAAGTTAGAGCGGTTCGGTGTCTATAAAAAACTCAGATTTTTCCCTTACTAAAGTGAAACAGGGAGAAGTTCAAAGTGATAACAACCAGAAGTTCATGTGCTGCACGGTGTGTGTTTCATACGAGAAAAAAGAGTAAAAAGGAGAAGTCTAATTTTTTTGCTAGAAGTTCAAGTGATCTTCCCTCGGATGTTCAAAAGTTCTTGTTAGAGAGGTTCAACGTGTGTTTACATGTTCAAAAAACACAAAAAAGATGTTGTGTCTCATGTTTTAAAATAATTCTATCAATCTATTACAAATTTGGAACAAAAATACTCTAGATGAAAAAAGTTATTTTCTATTCAACAACTTTCCAAGGGGTGTACCGTATATTCGAAAAACAAATGGTTAATATAAATTGATGTATGTTGTTCAAAAATAAAAGCTTAACCGTTTTAAAAAAAGTTGCGTCTTTTCAACAAGTCTCTAAGGATTTATCATTAGTGGAACTCTGAGGAACGGGCGACAAATTACAAACAAAAATATGTGGCCGAAGTTCAATATGAAAACAACAAGCAATTCAACTACTATACGGAATGCATTTCAGATGAGAATAAAAGAATATAAAATTAAAAGCCTAAAACATTTGTTGCAAGAAGTTCACGTGCTCCACCCTGCACGATTCAAAGATTATATTACGAGACTCTGACCTTCAATTATATGTTAAAAAAAGAGGAAAAAACAACAACATTTTTGCCATTTTTAAAACTGGTCTCAAACATCAATGAATTCGTAACACCTGTCTACATGAAAAAGTTGCTCCTATTCATAAGCTTTCCAACGGTGTATTATATGCTACATTCCGATGTACGGTTTAAAAGTTTCATGTATACCAATTAAAACACGTTTTTATGTATTGAAAAAAATTCTTTTGAACCATCACGAGTATGAAAAAAATGATCAACGCGGAAAAGTTGCGTGTTTTCAACAATGTTCCATCGGTATGTCATTTGCTCAATTCTGGTAAGTGGTTGGGAGTTACGGACAAAAAACAGCACGTGAAAAACAGAGTGAAGTTCAAACAGAACAGCTCTAGAAGTTCAACCTAAAAGTTTGATCTCAGAAGGCAGAACGTATGATCTCAAAAGTTCAGATTGATAACTGCCAGAAGATCACGTACTACACGGTGTGCATTTTGTATAAAAAAATATTGAAAAAGCAAAGCCTAAAAGTTTTGTTGCTAGAAGTTCAAGTGCTTGGCCCGAGAAAGTTCAAAAATTCTTGTGAGAGAGATTAAACAAAAATAGGTGATAGAAGTTCAAAGTGAAAACAACGAGAAGTTCAACTACTACACGGAATGCGTTTCAGGTAAGAATATAAGAATAAAAAATAAAAATCTTAAAAAGTTTGTTGCAAGAAGTTCACGTGCTTTGTCCGGGGAAGTTCAAAAGTTCTTGCGAGAGAGATTCACCTTGTATTTCCATGTTCGAAAACACAAAAAAGAATTTTTTTTGCACTTTAAAATAATTTGATTTCACAAAATAGGTGATAGAATCCACAAAGAAGTTGAGTTATTATTTGGGAGCAATTTGATTTCAAAAATAAAATAAAAAATTCAGATTACAAAAATGGAAAAAGTTCATGTACTACATGGTGTGTGTTTAATATGAGAAAAATGAATAAAAATGCAATATCCAAATTTTTTGTAGTTATAAGTTCAAGTCATCGTTAGGAGAAAGTTAAAAAATTATTGTAAAAGAGATTTGTACAAAAGGAATATATTTTGTGTAACACTGACAAATGGATGAGAAACTTACAAACGAAAATACATCACAGAAGTTCAACGTGAAAACAGTAGGAAGTTCAACTACAAACCTGTATGAATTTGAGATGAAAAACTTTTAAAACCGTCGCGAGTATGAAAAAATGATCAACACGGGAAAGTTGCGTGTTTGCAGCTTTCCACCGGTATATCACTTGCTCAATTCTGGTGAGTGTTCTCGTGAGTGGATGGAGAGCTACGGGCAAAAAAACACATGAAAAACAGAGTGAAGTTCAAGTAGACATGCCGAGAAGTTCAAGTTCTTCACGCGATGCATTTTGGAAGAATCTGTTTCGCGATAATGACAGAATGAATGATCCTGCCGTTTTTGAAATTACATGAAAACCGCCAGGAATAAGAGAAAACCATCAACATGAAAACGTTTCGCATTTTCCATAGCTTTTCAACGGTATATTATTTGTGCCATCCCTACAATGTGTGTAGAAATTACGACAAAAATATGTTTTAAGCCATTTTCGAAACTAACTTAAAATCGTAAAGAATTGGGAGAAACAATATATAACAAAAAGTTTCGCATTTGTTTAAGCTTTTCAACGCCATATCATTTGCTGCGTTCGGACGTATGATTAAAAAATTAGCTCGAAAATACGAACTCGGTGGAACTTGTACCGTTTTCTAAATTACTTTTAAACCGTTCAAAATTAGGAAAAAAGTTTCAACATGAAAAAGTAGCACATGTTCATAAGCTTTCCAACGCAATATCATTTGCCTCAATTGGATTAGCCGTTTAGAAATGACATCAAAAATACAAACTCGGCTCTTCGGTTTGTGAAATTTTATGATTTTCCAAATTACTCTTTAACTATAGGGAATTAGAGAAAACTTTCAACATGTGGAAGGAGCGGTTTTGCAGCAGCTTTCCAACGCCATATTATTTGCCTCATCCCGATAAACAGTTTGGAAATGCGATCGAAAATACAATTCACGTTTTTTGTATGAAGAAGAAACGGTTTTCAAAACTGCTCTTAAATCGCTTACATTTTGCCCGAAATTTAACTTGGATCATGATACTCATGTCCATAGCTTTCCAACGGTACATAGCAAGCCCCATTTGGGCAATGTTGGCCGAAGTTCAACCTAGCACAGGGGAAGTTCAGGTCGAACAACTCAGGTAGTAAAATTACAAGAAACGCGAGTTCATCGTGACACGAGTGCAAAATCCGCCAATGAGCGAGATTCCTATTTAAAATGGGTATTTAGTTGCTAAAAAACGTTTCTAGATTACACTAACATCATATAGAACATGACTAATCACAATAATTCGCGCGGGGATACACAGTTACGTAGATAGCCCGAAGGTCGGGTTCGTACAGAGGGAAGTTCAGGCGCGTTACTCAGGCAGGCCAGGTTGTGATCAGAATATTATTATGATCCCATGATCATAATATATATAGGGTGGGTCTATTCTAATAACACCCTTAAGAGTCTTATTCTAATAACACCTGCTTATTCTGATAACACCCACCGACCCGAACACCCCGCACCGCCGGAACCCCGCCGAACTGCAAAAACGAAAAAAACCACCCCAGTCGGCCACCCCCACGCACCCCACCCCAATCGAACCCACATTCTTCCCCGATCAATCCCCACCCACCTATCCTCAATGCCCACGCCCCATCGCCACCACCCCCAATCCCTAGTCCCCACCCCCACGAGCATGGCGCTCCGGCGCGGCGCAGGATCCGGATCGGGATCGGCCCCCCTAGCGCCCCACTCCTCCTTTGTCTGCCCCCGCACCCCAACCTTCCTTCAACTCTGCTGGCAACCACGGTAGCCGCTGATGTGTCGCCGACCTGCCATGACCCACCATGGAGTGCGCCTTGTCCCATATCCGCCGCCTCCCCGCTCAACTGGCTTCCTCCCTCTGGTCAACCGCCATGGCTGCCTCCATGGAAACCAGCGCCGCCACCTTCAACCACCGCTACCAGCTACCTTCGGATCCGGTGCATCGGCTCCCTGGCCCGCCAACCACTGCGCCACGTACGCGGATCCACCGGATCCCAGGCTCCGCCCTTCCCCCAACCTTCTCCTTCAACGGCGGTCAACCCGCGGCAACTAAACGGGCCCCTTCCCCAATGGTGGCGGCGCGAAGCTTCTGCAGTTTGTGGCATGCGCGGCTGCAGTGCAGCAGGTGCGTGCTTGCAGTCCACCAGCGCGACAGCCCGATGGATGCACTCCGACCTCTACCATCGACCTTCACGAGCGAGATGCGCGCGCCGGCGGGCAAACATAGCCCGCCCAACCTCTCACCCCACCCACATCAGCGAGCAGGGAGGGGAGGGCCAGCAGCACGCACATGCCTCTTCCCATCCCCATCCAAGCTCCGCCAACGACTTCCGGCGTCGTTGCATCATCAGGATCCGGCGTTAAACCTCCTGCGCGCGACCAGACTGTGTTGGCCTAGAGCAGTCGCTTCCTGCACCTGTAGTACATCCAACGGCGCCGTGCAGTGCGGCCAACGATGATTTGCCGGACCACAAACGACGGCTTGCACACCCGTGTTGCCTTCGGGCTCCTCTTGCTCTTGCTACCTCTCGTCTTCAAGCTCCTCCGGCCTTGCCGGAAGTGCGTTGACATGTTCTTCCGGTGCTACCATATGTGTTCAGTTGGCGGGCCCGTGCAACTCGGTTGCCACCCCGTGCAGCTCGGTTGCCACCCCCGTGCAGCTCGGTTGCCATGGCCGGCCTCCAAAGCCTCCCCCCAACCCCGACACTGGACGGCGCCGCCCCGCCATCCCTTCGCCGCGATGCACGTGAGATACACCACCCCAAGGGCCGTCTCTCCTTCCACCGGCGACGGTCGCGGCAGTGCACTCGTCCCTCTCTTTCACTGGAGTTTGCTTTGCGTTGATCTTCCGGTTGAATTTGCATGGTTTTTTTAGTTAATTTTTTAAAAGGAAATCAATTCCTTTACATGAGGTGTGCAGTTTACTTGTGCATATTTCCATATAATTTTGCACTTACTCCTGTAGTGCACTCGATGCGGTCCGCTCTGACCATGCCCGGAGTTTAGATGGGAGCTTGATGAGGTTCACATTCAAATGTACTACTCGACAGTGGTTCAGCAACTCATCCCATGCAGCTCGGTTTGCACAGGCGTGCGGTTTGGTATATCACCCCGTGCAGCTTGGCTGTGGTGGCGTACAGTTTGTGCACGTTTTTTTACTGCAAGTTGTGCATCATGCGGTTTGATCTGGAAAGGCGTTGACCATACAGTACTCAGATAATGTATGTCTCATGCAGTTCGGCAAACGTGTGAGTGCAGCTTGGCATGTAATTTCAGTGGGGGTTGCATTTTTTTGAATTTGTTGTGCCATGCGATGTGTGGTTGCTGGATGTACTTCTTTTCGAAGTACTATTGGTTGTGTCTAGAGGTTCATTTCATCTTTCTCAAGTGGTTCATTTTGATGAAAGAAAAAAAAGATAGGAAATGAAACAAATGCAGTGCACTAGCCTCTACTCTGGAGTCCCGACGCGTTAACACAAAGAAGAAAAAATGGACAAAACAGAAGAATGCAGTGCACTTGGTTCGTCACTACAATCCCAAAACATGTTAATGAAAAACACTATCAGCAGTAACTCATGCGATTCAAAGAATAAAAAAAGATAGAAAAATGAAAATAAAAGTAATGTGGTTCAATTGTTATGGTATTTTGAGGTTCACTTATGCCCGATGTGAAGCGCACTTCACTTCTTCGTCTGAGAAAAATTTACGCCCGACAAAACAAATCATGAAGTTCGCTTGACTGTTCGATGCAGTGCGTTCTTCTGTCTGATGACGTACACACGGAGATTTGTGTGTGTCGCAAAAAACAGAGTGTCTATGTTTCGGTATTTTGTTCGCGAAAAACAATGTGGTTCACTTTGATATATGTCGCGGCTCACTTGCCCTTGTCTTTGCTGTCCACTCTAGTTCATAAAAAAGTTGAAAAAAAGACAACAAAACCAAAACACGTTTGGGAAAATTTACGTCCCACAAAAAAAATCATGCAGTGCACTTGTCGTTATGATGAAGTGCGGTTTTTAGTCTGAAAGCAGTGCGGTTTTCTTTCTGATGCAGTACACACGACGATTTTGGGTCGCGAAAAAACAGTGTCCGCATTTCGTTGAAAATCAAAATTGCTGTTAAATCGTAAGGAATCAGAGATAGTGTTCTACACGAAAAAGTTGCGTCCTGTCAATATCTATCCAACGGAGTATAATTTGAACCATTTCGACAAGCGGTTTGAAAAATTTTCATGAAAAACGGCCGCTGCCTCTCGCCATCAGCCACACGATTTTTAAAATTAACTAAAAACCGTAAGGAATCTCAAAAACATTTCAACATATGAAAGTTGTGCCTTGTCCGTAGATTTCCAACGGTGTATCATATGCTTCATTTGGACAAACGATTCAAAAACTGGAGAGAAAACAGTACCGAAAATTTCAAAAAAATTAAAAAACAGAATTCCGCGATTTAGTAAATTTGAAACTGCTCTTAAATCGTAACGAATTAGAGAAAATAATAGATACGTAAAAGATGCGCCTCGACGATATATATCCAACGGTGTATCGTTTGCTTCATTCCGGCGAGCGGTTTAGAAAAAAGCGCGAAAAACGCTCGCTGCCACTCGTCATGGGCCGCACCATTTTCAAAACTGCTCTTAAACTGTGAGGAATCTTGAAAAGTGTTCAACATGGCGAAGTTGCGTATAATCCATAGCTTTCCAACGGTATATCATACGCCTCGTTCTGATAAACGGTTAAAAAACTAGAGCAAAAACAATACCGAAAAAACACTGCGTACAGTTTTTTAGACACGAAGTTCACTAGTGTGTATTGCAGTGCTTTTGCTACAGAAAGTGCAGTGCGCCTGCGTTGAGCGTGCAGTGCGGAAGTGTTATCAGAATAGTTATTCTGATAATATTATCAGAATAGACCGGCTATATATATATAGTGGCACTATTCTAATCCTGGGATTACAATAGTTATTTGGATCACAGCCAGCCCTATAAGGGCCCGATCGCATCTTACTGAGATCGCGCAAGCAAAAGAAAAAACCCAAACGCCCCGCCCTGTTTATCCCCTTGTTGCTCCACCACCACCCCCCGACCTCTGGCCGCCGCCCACCCTGCTCCGGCGCGCCTCCCACCCCGCCTCCTTCCGGGCGCTCCGCCGGCCCCGCCTCCTCCTGGCGTGCTGCCACCCCCACCTCTTCCAGCGCGAGGTCGCCGCTACCGCCTACTTCCTGGCGTGCCGCCAGCCCCGCCCCCTTCGGCGCGAGGCCGCCGGCCCCACCTCCTCCTGGCGCGGTGTCGCCCCCTGTACCTGACGCACCCCCCGCTGCTGCCGACCCGCATCCCGCCGCCCAACACCTTCCCGTCGCGCGCCTCCCAACACCGGGGCGCCGCCGCCCACAGGTTCTGTAGATGCTGACCTGCCACTGCACCGCCGCTGCAACCTGCAGCTCACTCTTCCTCGCACATGTGTCAGCAACACAAAAGTGGGTCGCTGCAGTCCACCTCCTGCTACAGCAGAAGGATGACTCCTTCAGGATGCATCTCACACTCATGGAGGCAGTGCTATCTCCGGCGAGCTCCTCCATCCCTGAGCGCGATGCTTCCACTACCGCGTCCTCCTCACGTTCCCTTCCCCATCCTTGTGTATGCCTATTTCGATGTGGAAAACTCCACAAACTAGTTCGCATCACGTATCAGGGCGCGGCCATAACATGCTAGCAATATTATGCTTTGGCTGCTAGTAATGTGTTTGTGCTAATGTCTAGTAGGAACTCTAGTTGTACTGATAAAAGAGAACCAAACCATCATATAAGGGAAAAGTCGCATCTCTCTATCCTTGATCTCTCTATGATACAGATATGGACGTATATGCAATTAGTAAAATTCCTCTTTTATATTGCTTGTTCATTAATCATTCACGCATCATGTCCTAAAAGAAATACAGTGTGCTCTGTTTGAAAAAGCATGTGGTCAGCACATGTTTGTTATTATATGGATCTGAAGGTTTAACAAACAAACACATTCAGATTTCTCTTTATTCGTATAAAGGTTGGAGTGAGGTAGCGCTTATTTCCTATATAGCTACTCATTTTGGATGCAGTTTTAACAATCAGGCTAGGGAGGTGGTGAGCGTGGGTAGGCTAGCCAAACCTTCCCTCCACTGGGTCAACCGGCAGCGTCGCCCACCACCGTACTGTCCTACGGCAACAGCCCCAACCTGGGCAGGCGTGCTTTCTGCGACTTGCTCCTGCACATGGATGTCTTGGTGAGGTAGAAACTTCTGTTAACTTAACTTAGCTACCTCAACTGATTGAACTGCAGGGGTTGTGTGCAGTCTGATGTGGTGCTAGTGTTTGGTTAATGCAATTTGGAAGAACTTGTGTATCTAAAATTCGAACTCTGCATTTTGGTGTATTCTTATTTAGAAGTTCAGGTCATCATAAGTTGCTTCGGTTTAGCTAGTTACTGTTGTAAAAAAGTTCAGCTCGTCATATTTGAACATCGGCAGAAGAGCTGCTATAGTCTCCTGCTATATGCTTGTTATATGCCTAAATAGTACATGCTCAACCAAAGCAAGTAGTTATAGTCTCCTGCTATATGCTTAAATAGTACATTTTTCTGTATTCTTGTTCGGAAGCTCAAGTCATTCAAAGAGAGCAAATAGTACAGGCTCAACCAAATAGTGAAAAGTCTACTAGAGTCGAAAAAATATAATGACACAAAAATGCAACTCTGCACTTTCCTCAAAATGGTCATCATATTCTTAAGAAGATCGGAATTGCACTATTTGGTTGAGCTAGTACTACCAGACTGAACAAAATGCAGAGTTGGATTTTAGAGCCTGGACATTTTCAGACATTTTCAAAAGTGGTCAATTGAACCTGAACCAAAAAGAGGACCTGAAATTCGTTTGGGCTAGTTACTACCAGGCTGAAAAAATTGTAATAGGTGGATAAGTGGTTTTGTACTATTTTCTATTGTGTGGTAATGCTCGTACCCCATGGCCATGGAAGGTTCAGATGTTGTGCTCTTCTTTTCTAGCTGATTCATGTTCTATTTTGTAGCTTTAATGATATTCTATACACTGATGGCGAGAGTTCAACCATGGCTATACGCCAAGTTCTACTATGGCTATATGTCGGCCATCGTGAAGTCCTACTATAGCTATATGCCAAGTTTAATTATGGTTGTATGCGTGTGCTTCCAGGCTACTATTGAACGTGTCTTGGCCTTCATTTTTATGGGTTATAGTCTCCTGCTATATGCTTGCTTTTGCTATCAGCATGTTCATGCAAGTGCCTCAATAATTTGAAATTTAAACTTAAACCTAAAACTGAACTTCTACCTCTTTGCTACAGCTGCGGTCGTCGGAGTCCTTTAAGCGCTTGCACTAGTGCTTCTAACTTGGCCATGAAGGCACTGCATGGTGTGCCATCTCCCGTCTGCCGCCGCAGCTGCCATGTGTCCTCGCGACCTCTGCGGCCAGTCACCAACGCCCTATGAGTGCGCCCTAAGTCTGGCATGGGGAACATGCTAATGTGTGTGTTTCTGCACTGGTGTGTGCGTGCATGCTCACATTTATGCGTGCACTGGGTGTGCTGCTTCTGTGCTGTGATGTATGTTGTATAGATTTTTATGAAGTTCATGTTGTGAACCCAACTTAATTAGAACACAAAAGTTTAGATCGCAGCTGCTTTGAATTATGTAGTGTTTCTAAATAGCTTCTTGTCTGAAGTTCAGTCGTACATGTGGGTGCAAGAAAGTTAGTGTCAGAGCCAAAAAAACTGACTTTGAGCAACTATTGGGTATTTATATAAAACATTGTGTGTAGCAATTCGTTGTGTTTATTGAAAAATGAAAAGACAGAAGTTCACCATGCAAAATTTTCACAGTCCAATTGGTATTAAGAAGGCAGAAATATAAAACAACAGTGAAGTTCAGTAAAAATGCAACTTTTCACATTGCAAAGAAACAATAATTAACTTCTCAGTGTACAATTTAGTTTTTGTTTCTTTTTTCCAAAAAAAATAGGAATAGAAGTAATATGTGGAAGCTATTTGTGTTTATGTCTCAAATTAGAATAATTGGAAGAATTGCCTCTATATGTGTTGTGTGTTACACACCTTTCCGAATCAAAAGAGATTAGATTCATCCGTGAGTAAGGTAGGTACAATTATTTTTAAACAGTTCAATTGCTCGATAGATGTAAGTCCAGAAGAATAAAAGATATTTCAACACAATATAAACCCATGAGATTGCAAAAAAAACTTTGGAGTTAAGTGGATGAGAACCAACAAGTTCATATATGAAACCTTGGGGAGTTCAAAAAAAAGTTAAAAAGGTTCGATGTTTGTTGCGAAGCTAGGATTTTCTTCATTACTAATGAATAAATCAAGAAGTTCAAATTAAAAAAGGATGAGAGGTTCGATGTTTATTAGGAACCTAGAATTTTTTCCGTTACTAAAAGAAATAATACCAACAAGTTCAAATTAAAAAAATCGAGCAGTTTGATATTTCTTTGAAAACTTGAATTTTTCCGGTTAGTAAAGAATAAAACCAATAAGTTCAATTCAAAATAACGAAGAAGTTCAATTTGATATTCATTTAAAAACTCATTTTTTTCAGTTACTAAAGAATAAGACCAACAAGTTCAATTCAAAGTAACGAAAAAGTTCGATGTTTCTAACAAAACTCCCATTTTCACATTTCTAAAAACTCCAATTTTAGGTCAGCCCAATTTTTGTGTGGATGTGTTGTGCATGTGCTTGTGCATAGTACATTTAATAGAACAAAAAAACTATTATGGGTGCCCTCTAAATGTTTGTCCTATTGCTTATGAGAATTGACCCAAATTTTCCTATTGTTTTTGCACATGTTGGATTCAAGGGAAAATGTGTATAAAAAGGTGTGATTTCAGAAGTTCAGGTGTAACGAACATCGAAGTTCAAACTGAAAGAATGTAAACAAAAAAATCATGGAATTCAAAAGAATAAAAACTATCGAGTTTCATGAAAAAAATAGCACACGAAGTTCATGTTTCAAAAAGTTCGAAGTTCACGTGTACCACATACAAAAGAAAAATGATCAAATGAAAAAAGGGACCGCATAGGCCATTTCACCGAAAAGCAAAAAATGCATAAAATGTCATGACAAAATTCTATAAGAAGTTCAAATTTAAAAGCCAAAGTAGGTCAACGTTAAAGAAAATGAAGTTTTAGTATCTAAAAGAAAATTTTGGAAGTTCAACAAATTTGTGCAAGAAGTTAAAAAAAATTAGTTGAAAAATATTTATAACGGATTTTCCCCGTTTATAAAAAAATCAGAGAAGTTCAAATTAAAAAGAGGAGCATTTCAAAAGATTGTATAAAAACTGATTTACTCAAAATATATAAAGGTGAAGTTCAAATTGAAATAACAGAGATGTTCGGAGTTTATTAAAACCTAGGATTTACCTATTCGAAAAATAAAAAACGCAACACCATTTTTTGCACTTTTAGAGACAACTCATAAACGAAAAAATGGTTGCTGGAAGTTCAAGTGCTCGGCGAGTAAAAGTTCAGAAAATTCTTGTAAGAGAGGTTCACCGTGTGTTTAGATGTCCAAAATACATAAAAAATATGTTGTTTTTTGTATTTTAAAATAATTCTCTCAAACCAGAGAGAAGTTCAAAGTGATAATAGCCGGAAGTTCACGTACTACATGGTGTGTATTTCATATAAGACAAATACAATAAAGTGAAACAGACTGAAGTTCAAACGGACATGCCCTAGAAGTTCAACTACTTCACGTAGTGCAAAAAAACAGCACATCAAAAATATAGTGAGGTTCAAACAGACATGCCCGAGAAGTTCAACTACTTCACACAGTGCGTTTCCATTCGCAGTGAAGGCAGAAATCATGATCTCGTCATTTCTCTAATTTACTTCAAAACGATAGGAATATCATTTGTGTAAGTTCAAGTCCTCGGTCGGATAAATTTAAAAAAATATTGTGAGAGAGGTTTGTACAAAAAGAATATCATTTGTGTAACACTGACAAAATGGATGAGAAAATTACAAACAAAAAAACATCACAGAAGTTCAACGTGAAAACAACAGGAAGTTCAACTACTATAGTGAATGAATTTGAGATGGAAAACTTCTAAAATCATCGCGAGTATGAAAAAACGATCAACACGGGAAAGTTATGTGCTTATAGCAGCTTTCCACCGGTATATCACTTGCTCAATTCCGGTGAGTGGATGGAGAGTTACGAGCAGTGGATGGAGACCTACGAGCAAAAAAATCACGTGAAAACAGAGTGAAGTTCAGGTACATGCGCCGAGAAGTTCAGGTTCTTCACGTGGTGCATTTCGAAGAATTTGTTTCGCGATAAAGGCAGAACGCATGATCTCGCCATTTTCGAAATTACTTGAAAACGGCTAGGAATCAGAGAAAACCATCAACATGAAAAAGTTTCGCATTTTCTGTAGCTTTTCAGCGGTATATTATTTGCCCCATTCTGATGAAGTTTGTAGAAATTCGGCGAAAATATGTTTTTCGCCATTTTCAAAACTGACTTAAAACCATAAAGAATTGGGAGAAACAATACATACCAAAAAGTTTCGCATTTGTTCAAGCTTTCCAACGCCATATCATTTGCTGCATTCGGGCACACGGTTAAAAAATTAGCTCCAATATACGAACTCGGTAGGACTTGGACCATTTTCTAAATTACTCTTAAACCATTCAAAATTAGAAAAAAACTTTCAAGATGAAAAAGTAGCGCATTTTCATAAGCTTTCCAACTCCATATCATATGCCTCCATTGGATTAGCCGTTTAGAAAGGACATCGAAAAAACGAACTCAGCTGTTAGGTTTATGAAATTTTACGTTTTTTCAAATTACTCTTTAACCATAGGAAATTAGAGAAAACTTTTAACATGTGGAAGGAGCGGTTTTGCAGCAGCTTTCCAACGCCATATTATATGCCTCTTTCCGATAAACGGTTTAGAAATGCGATCGAAAATATGATTCACGTTTTTTGTGTGAAGAAAAACGGTTTTCAAAACTGCTCTTAAACCACTTATATTTTGCCAAAAATTTAAGTTGGGTCATGATACTGATGTTAATAGCTTTCCAACGGTATATCGCAAGCCTCATTTGGGCAATGTTGGCGGAAGTTCAACCTAGTTCACAGGGACGTTCAATGTACTACTAGTGGGGCAGGTCAGGTTGTGATCAGAATATTATTCTGAACACGTGATCAGAATAGTGTTTATGTATATATATATATATATATATATATATATATATATATATGATAACACCGAAGCCTTATTCTGCTAACACCCGAACACACGGCGAGCCGATCAACCCTTCCTCCCATCTCTCCCATTCCTTAGCGCGGATTCAACCGCCGGAGATGGGGCGCATGATGGTGGACAGATCCACACACACTTGCCCCGGCGACCTCCTCCACGGGATCGACCTCCTCCGCCGCGGTCCTCCCGCCGGCGTCCACCGCAGGACCGACCTCCTCTCCGTCCCCCTGCTGCAGTTTACTTAAGACTAAATTAGCCCCTCCCCCTTGCAGCCTAGATGCCCTAGACTTGCAGTGCGCAGGGCACGCGATGCAGTTCGGCGTGCCTGGCTGTGTAGTTGATGGCTCCGACAACATTATGAAGTACGGAAGGGCGTCGCGTGCAATTTGGGCTATGCTCCGCTGTGCAGGTGGGAATGCAATCCGGGGAACCTCTGCAGTTTGGGCTGTGCTCTGATGTGTAGATGGAATGAGCAGACAAGGAGCCACACATGCTAGATGTTGATGGTGGTGGTGGGAACTCGCGCGGATCTCATCGGCGAACGGCGGCCACGCGTGCATGGCAGCGTCGAGCAGAGGAAGAAGGCTGGAGGCAGGGAGAAAGAAGGTCCTCTCGTGCATCTGTAGCCGACGTCCATCTTGGCGAGGATCCCCTCTCCTCCCACAAGCACGCGGCCCATCGCCATGGGCTTCCCCGTGCATCCCTCTGATGTCGCTTGAGATGTGTCGGTGTTTCCCCGTGGAATAAGGGAGGATGCAACACAACAAAGGTAAGGTATTTCCCTCAGTGATGAGACCAAGGTTATCGAACCAGTAGGAGAACCACACAACACTACGTAAACGGTACCTGCACACAAATAACAAATACTTGCAACCCGGCGCGTTAAAGGGGTTGTCAATCCCTTTCGGGTAATGGTGCCAGAAAGTGACGTAAGGATAGGATAAAATTGTAGTAGATTGATAGATGCAAATAAAAGTAAATAAAACACAACAAGGTATTTTTGGATTTTCGATAATATTGATCTAAAAAGAAAAGAAGCAAATAAAAGAAAAGGCAATTGGAAATATGGATCTGAAAGTATATGATAGGAAAATAGACCTGGGGGCTGCAGATTTCACTAGTGGCTTCTCTCGAGAAAATAGCAACGGTGGGTAGACAAATTACTGTTGGGCAATTGATAGAAAAGCAAATAATTAAGATGATATCCAAGACAATGATGATGTATATAGGCATCACGTCCAATATTAGTAGACCAACCCCTGCCTGCATCTACTACTATTACTCCACACATCGACCGCTATCCAACATGCATCTAGTGTATTAAGTTCATGGAAAACGGAGTAATGCAATAAGAACGATGACATGATGTAGACAAGATCTGTTCATGTAGGAATAGACCCCATCTTCTTATCCCTAATAACAATGATACATGCGTGCCTTGCTGCCCCTTCTGTCACTGGGAAAGGACACTGCAAGATCGAACCCATTACAAAGCACCTCTTCACATTGCAAGATAAATAGATCAAATTGGCCAAACAAAACCCAAATATCGGAGAAGAATACGAGGCAATAATAATCTAGATTGGATATTAAATCAAGGCAAATCTAATCATAAACTCACAATTCATCGGACCCCAACAAACACACCACAAAGAGTCATTACATCAAATAGATCTCCAAGAGACCGTTGTATTGAGATACAAAGAGAGAGAAAGCCATCTAGCTACTACCTACGGACCAATAGGCCTGAGTTGAACTAATCACGCATCATCGGAGAGGCACCAATGAGGATGATGAACCCCTCTGTGAGGGTGTCTAGATTGGATCTGTGGTTCTGAAACTTACAGCGGCTGGAATTGTTTTTAGTCGACTCCCCTAGGGTTTCTGGAGCAAGGAGGTATTTATAGAGCAAGAGGCGGTGTGGGAGGCCACCGAGGTGGGCACAACCAACCTGGGTGCGCCTGGGGGCCCAGGCGCGCCCTGGTGGGTTGTGCCCCCCTCGGGGCACCCCCAAGGTACTTCTCTGGCCCATCTGGGGTCTTATGGTCCAAAAAATTCCACAAAAAGTTTCACTGCATTTGGACTCCGTTTGGTATTGATTTTCTACGATGTAAAAAACAAGCAAAAAAACACCAACTGGCACTTGGCACTATGTCAATAGGTTTGTCCCAAAAAATGGTATAAAATGATTGCAAAACATCCAAGAATTATAATATAACAACATGGACCAATAAAAAATTATAGATATGTTGGAGACGTATCGGAATCCCCAAGTTTAATTCCCGCTCGTCCTCGAGTAGATAAATGATAAAAACAAAATTTTTGATGTCGAATGCTGTCTAACATGTTCATCACATATTATTTTCTTTATATCATGGACAATTGGACTTTTATATGGTCCAAAGCAATAGTCTAGTTTTGACATGAGGACTTTAATACTCAAGCACATCAACAAACAACCGTGCCTTTCAAAATATCAATACTAAAGCAAGTTATCCCTAGCCCATTAAGCTCAATCATTGATCCATTCATGAAACACACTCGCATATTAGCTACACCCAATGCTCAAGTACGACCATAGTGTCCCTTAGTTGGTGCTTTATAAGAGAAGATGGAGACTCAAGTAAAAATACAAATTGCATAAAGTAAATAGAAAGGCCCTTCGCAGAGGGAAGTAGGGATTTGTAGATGTGCGAGAGCTCAAAGCGAAAAGGATAGAGATAAAACATTTTGGGTGGCATGCTTTTCCTGTCAACGAAAACGACCAAGTAGTTCCCAATACTTTCCATGCTAGATATATCATAGGCGGTTCCCAAACAAAAAATAAAGTTTATTCCTTTTTCCACCATACTTTCACATTCCACGGCTAACCGAATCCACTGGTGTCGTCCATACCAACACTTTCCAAGGAGTTTATTATTTGACAACATAAAGTAAATTCATTTTTCATTTCAGGACTGGGCATCCCTAATACCTTTGCCTTACTCTCATGCAATGACAAGTGAATAAACACTCATCTTGAGAATAACACATCTAGCATGGAAATATATTAGCCACCCCTACTGTTTCATGAGCGGTACGAGCACACAACAGAGAAATTTATTTTGAAAATTAGAGATGGCACATACAAATTTGCTCAGAATGGCAAAAAGAATACGGCATATAGGTAGGTATAGTGGACTCATGTGGAAAAAAACTGGTTTAAAGGATTTTGGATGCACAAGTAATGATCATACTTAGTGCAATTAAAGGCTAGCAAAAGATTGAGAAGCATCCAACCAAGAAACGAAAAATCTCGTAAGTGACCATTAAGCATAACTAACATCGAATAATGCACCACAAGTAGGATGTAATTTCATTGCATAACTATTGACTTTCGTGCTTGCATAGGGAATCACAAACCTTAACACCAACATTCTTACTAAAGCGTAATTACTCATCAAAATGACTCACATATCACTATCATCATATCTCAAAACTATTACAAATAATCAAGTTTATTTTCTCCAATGATCTTCGTGAATTTTTTTATTATATCCTCCTTGGATATCTATCACTTTGGAACTAGTTTCATATGTTGCTTTTAATAATCTCAAACAAATATAAGTGAAGAACATGAGCATCATATTTCTTTCTCTCAAATTAATCTAAGTGAAGCATGAGAAAATTTCTTCAAAGATAACAAAGCACATCGTGCTTAAAAAGATATAAGTGAAGCACTAGAGCAATTCCAAGGCTCTGAATTTTTTAAGTGAAGCATAGGAGCAAGCATAGCATAATTTGGCTCTCCAAAATAGGTGTGTATAGCAAGGATGATTATTAAAAATTAAAAAGAAAAAGAAACAAAGACTCATATCATACAAGATGCTCCAAGAAAAACTCATAATATGTGATGAATAAAAATATAGCTTTAAGTAAAATACCGATGGTTATTAGAAGAAATAGGGGATGCCACTCGGAGGCATCCCCAAGCTTAGTTGCTTGATACTTCTTGAATATTATCTTGGGGTGCCTCGGTCATCCCCAAGCTTAGCCTTTTGCTAATCCTTATTCCTTCATCCATCGTGATCTCAGCCAAAACTTGAAAATTTCAATCACACAAAACTCAACAAAACTTCATGAGATCTGTTAGTATAAGAAAGCAAATCACTACTTTTAAGTACTATTGCAAACCCATTCATATTTTGTTATTGTATTATATCTACTATAATTTAACTTTTCCATGACAAAAACTCTTCAAAGGAAACCATAAAATCATCAAAACAAGCACACAGCACAACGAAAACAGAATCTATCAAATACAAAGCAGTATGTAGAAATCTGAATATCTCGAATACTTCCGTAACTCCAAAAAATTCTGAGAAATTAGGACAACATATGAAATTTGTATATAAAAATTATGAAAAAGAATCACTCTTTTATCGTGCTTCTGTTAGAAACGACAATTATTTTCCTGGGCACAAAAGTCTCTGTTTTTCAGTAAGATCAAATCAACTATCACCCAACATGATCCCAAAGGCTTTGCTTGGCACAAACACTAATTTAAACCACAAAACACATCTAAATAGAGGCATAATTGGGCAAACACTCAAGAACAGAAAGAAAAAGACACAAATAAATTTTATTCATTGAGTTGCCTCCCAACAAGCGCTATCGTTTTATGCCCTAGCTAGGCAATTATAATTTTAATGATGCTCACAAAAAAGATGGCAATTGGAACACAAAGAGAGCATCATGTAGAATGTGAAAAAAAAACAAGTTTAAGTCTAACATACTTCCTATGAATAGGCATTTTATACGCAAACAAATTATCTAGATAAGCAAAAACTAGCATATGCAAGGAAGAAGAAAGAAACAATAGCAATCTCAACATAATGAGAGGTAATTTAGAAACATGAAAATTTCTACAACCATATTTTCCTCTCTCACATTAATTACATGTAGGATCATAATCAGATTCAACAATATAGCTATCAAATAAAAAATTTCTTTTTATGATCCACATGCATGCAAACTTGACACTCTTCCAAAATAGTGGGATCATCAAATAAAGTCATGACCTCCCCAAGCCCACTTTTATCAAAAAATTCACAAGGTTGATCATTCTCCAAATTAGTGGGATCATTATTACCTAGAGTTTACACTCTTCCAAACCCACTTTTAATATTACCGCAAACATATTCATCATGAGGCTTAATTGAATTTTCAAGATCAAAAGAAGAATCACCCCAATCATGAACATTGCAATAAGTAGTGGACATATCGAAATTAGCATCCCCAAGCTTGGGATTTTGCATATTATTAGCATAATTGATATTAATAGAATTAATAGTAAAATCATTGCAATCATGATTTTCATTCAAGGAGCTATCATGAATCACTCTATAAATTTCTTCGTCACAACTTTCAGATTCACGAATCTCCAGCAAAACTTCATAAAGATAATCTAGTGCACTCAACTCACTAGCAATGGGTTCATCATGATTGGATCTTTTAGAAAGATTAGCAAGTGGATGTGGATCCATATCATTAGATTTTTAGCAAGCGAAGATGCAAGCCAATAGAAAGCACATGGCAACACAAGCAAACAAAAAGAACGAACGAGAAAAAGGCGAACAAAAAAAAGAAGGCGAATAAAACGGCAAATTTTTGTGAAGCGAGGGATATGAAAACCAGAAGAAAATGGAAAATAATGTAAATTGCAAGGAGATGAGATTTTGATTAGGAACTTGGTATATGTTGATGATGTCTCCCCGGTAACGGCGCCAGAAAGTTCCTTTGATGTCGCTTGAGATGTGTCGGTGTTTCCCCAAGGAATAAGGGAGGATCCAGCACAACAACGGTAAGGAATTTCCCTCAGTAATGAGACCAAGGTTATCAAATCAGTAGGAGAACCACGTAACACTAAATAAACGGTACCTGCACACAAATAACAAATACTTGCAACCTGACGCGTTAAAGGGGTTGTCAATCCCTTTCGGGTAACGGTGCCGAAAAGTGACATAAGGATAGGATAAAATTGTAGTAGATTGATAGGTGCAAATAAAAGTAAATAAGACGCAACAAGGTATTTTTGGATTTTTGATAATATAGATCTGAAAATAAAAGAAGCAAATAAAAGAAAAGACAATTGGCAATATGGATATGATAGTATATGATAGGAAAATAAACCCGAGGGTCATAGATTTCACTAGTTGCTTCTCTCGAGAAAATAGCAACGGTGGGTAGACAAATTACTGTTGGGAAATTGATAAAAAAAGCAAATAATTATGATGATATCCAAGACAATGATCATGTATCTAGGCATCACATCCAAGATTAGTAGACCGACTCCCGTCTGCATCTACTACTATTACTCCACACATCGACCGCTATCCAGCATGCATCTAGTGTATTAAGTTAATGGAAAAATGGAGTAATGCAATAAGAACGATGACATGATGTAGAAAAGATCTATTCATGTAGGAATAGACCCCATCTTTTTATCCTTAATAGCAACGATACATGCATTCCTTGCTGCCCCTTCTGTCACTGGGAAAGGACACCACAAGATTGAACCCATTACAAAGCACCTCTTCACATTGCAAGATAAATAGATCAAGTTGGCCAAACAAAACCCAAATATCAGAGAAGAAATACGAGGCTATAACAATCAAGATTGGATATTAAATCAAGGCAAATTTGATCATAAACTCACAATTCATCGGATCCCAACAAACACACCGCGAAGAGTCATTACATCAAATAGATCTCCAAGAGACCGTTGTATTGAGATACAAAGAGAGAGAAAGCCATCTAGCTACTACCTACGGACCCATATGTCAGAGTTGAACTACTCACGCATCGTCAGAAAGGTACCAATGAGGATGATGAACCCCTCTATGATGGTGTCTAGATTGGATCTATGGTTCTGGAACTTGCGGCCGCTGGAATTGTTTTTTGTCAACTCCCCTAGGGTTTCTGGAGCAAGGAGGTATTTATAGAGCGAAGAGGCAGTGCGGGAGACCACCGAGGTGGGCACAACCCACCTGGGTGCGCCTGGGGGGCCTAGGTGCGCCCTGGTGGGTTGTGCCCCTCTCGGGGCACCCCCAGGTGCTTCTCTGGCCCATCTGGTGTCTTCTGGTCCAAAAAAATCCACAAAAAGTTTCACTGCATTTGGACTCCATTTGATATTGATTTTCTGTGATGTAAAAGACAAGCAAAAAAAGCAACTAGCACTTGGCACTATGTCAATAGGTTAGTCCCAAAAATGATATAAAATGATTGTAAAACATCCAAGAATGATAATATAACAACATGGAACAATCAAAAATTATATATACGTTGGAGTTAGAATCCCCAAGTTTAATTCTTGTATGTCCTCGAGTAGGTAAATGATAAAAACAGAATTTTTGATGTGGAATGTTGTCTAACATGTTCATCACATATTCTTTTCTTTATAGCATGAAAAATAAAAAAAATATAGATACGTTGGAGATGGATCACCCTCGCGGCAGTCCTCCTCTCTTCTCGCCTTTACTGCGAGCAGTGCAGTGCAGTCCCTGGCACCGGAAGAATGAAATCCTACTCCGGTGGCATGGGATGCAGTACTTGGGCATGCGATGTGCGGTCCACAGTGTGAGCTAGTTTAGTCCGTCGGTGTTGTGCGTGCAGTGCCCTTGTTGGGCGTGTAGTGATTCCATTGCAGTGCCGATGACTTGATTCTGCTGTTGATTTTGGTGAATTTTGTGCAATATAAAATCTCTAATGCAGTTTGATTAATACCCAATGCAGTTCGTTGGACGTTTGTGTGTGGCTCACACTAATGACCAGCATGATGATGAGGGCTACCCCGAGTCAACGCTATTTCGTCTCCTCTGTCGCGTGCAGTTTGTCGTCTGCTACACCGCCTGAGATCGCCTCGCAGTCCATATTTCTAGCCCATGCAGCTCACAGACTGCCTATGTGCAGTTCGGCAATGTGCGCTTGCACATCAGTCTCTCTCTCTCTCTCTCTCTCTCTTTCTCTCTCTCTCTCTCTCTCTCTCTCTCTCTCTCTTTTCAATCTTCTTTCTCTCTCTCTCTCTCTCCAATCTTCTTTCTCTGACACCCGTCCACTTTGTTGGCATGTAGGTGGTACAAAGGCAAGCGAGAAAAGCTCCAACGATGGACATAAATGCAATGGCCAGAGCCACCCACAGTGAACTGAATCAATTTAGAAAACAAGCTGCAGCCTACTGGTTTTTGTCTTCTTTAAAAAAATAAAAGTGCACTCTAGTCATTGTGACGCCCCCGATTCAATCGTACACTAATCATACACGCAAACGTGTATGATCAAGATCAGGGACTCACGGGGAGATATCACAACACAATTCTACAAATAAAATAAGTCATACAAGCATCATATTACAAGCCAGGGGCCTCGAGGGCTCGAATACAAGAGCTTGATCATAGACGAGTCAGCGGAAGCAAAAATATCTGTGTACGGACATAAGTTAAACAAGTTTGACTTAAGAAGGCTAGCACAAACTGGGATACAGACCGAAAGAGGCACAGGCCTCCTGCCTGGGATCCTCCTAAACTACTCCTGGTCGTCGTAGTAGTAGTCATCGACAGTGGCGTCTGGCTCCTGGGCTCCATCGTCTGGTCGCAGCAATCGGGTATAGAAAGGGGTAAAAGAGGGAGCAAAGCAATCATGAGTACTCATCCAAAGTACTCGCAAGCAAGGAGCTACACTACATATGTATGCATTGGTATCAAATGGAATAAGGGTATCATATGTGGACTGAACTACAGAATGCTGGAATAAGACGGGGGTAGCTAGTCCTATGGAAGACTACGCTTCTTGCCACCTCCATCATGCAGCATGTAGAAGAGAGTAGATGGTAAGTTCACCAAGTATCATCGCATAGCATATTCCTACCCGATGATCCTCTCCTCATTGCCCTGTTAGAGAGCGATCACCGGGTTGTATCTAGCACTTGGAAGGATGTGTTTTATTAAGTATCCGGTTCTACTTGTCATAAGGTCAAGGTACAACTCCAAGTCGTCCTGTTACCGAAGATCACGGCTATTCGAGTAGATTAACTTCCCTGCAGTGGTGCACCACATTTCCCAACACGCTCGATCCCCTTTGTCCGGACACACTTATCTGGGTCATGCCCAGCCTCAGAAGATCAACAAGTCGCAGCCCTACCTAGGCACAACAAAGAGGTCAGCACGCCGGTCTAAATCCTATGGCGGAGGGGTCTGGGCCCATCGCCCATTGCACACCTGCATGTTGTGTACGCGACCGGTGAGCAGACCTAGCCTCCCTTATCAAAGAGCACGCGTTCCAGTCCAACCCGGCGCGCGCCGCTCAGTCGCTGACGTCATGAAGGCTTCGGCTGATACCACGATGTCGAGTGCCCATAACTGTCCCCGTGTAGTTGGTTAGTGCGTATAGGCCAGTAGCCAGACTCAGATCAAATACCTAGATCTCGTTAAACGTGTTATGTTGAAATAACCACGGACGCTGACCAGGGCCAGGCCCACCTCTCTCCTAGGTGGTCTCAACCTGCCCTGTCGCTCCGCCTCAAAGTAACAGTCGGGGGCCATCAGGAACCCAGGCCCACCTCTACTGGGATGGAGCCACCTGTCCTTCCAGCCCCCTCATCAGAATCACTTGCGGGTACTCAACGAGCTGACCCGACTTTAGTCGCCACCTATGTCATGTATATAAAGTATATAGTATATACCCGTGATCACCTCCCGAAGTGATCACGGCCCCTTAGTATAGCATGGCAGATGGACAAGAGTGTAGGGCCACTGATGGAACACTAGCATCCTATACTAAACATTAGGATAGCAGGACATGCTATGCATCAGAATAGGATTAACGGAAAGCAGTAACATGCTACACTACTCTAATGCAAGTAGTAGAGAGAAGAATAGGCGATATCTGGTGATCAGGGGGGCTTGCCTGGTTGCTCTGGCAAGAGAGAGGGGTCGCAACACCGTAGTCGTACTGGGTAGCAGCGGCGTTGGTCTCGGTGTCTAACCAGAGAAGAGGGGGAAGAAACAATAAATATAATGCAAACATAAGCACGACGGTGCATGACAAGACAATGCGTGGTGCTAGGTGTGCCCTAACGCGGTAGGAGGTGATACCGACGAAGGGGGCAAACATTCGGGAAAGTATCCCCGGTGTTTCGCGTTTTCAGGCAGATGAACCAGAGGGGGGAAAGTTGCGGGTTTGCTATGCTAGGGGTGTGTGGCGGACGAACGGCCTGTGTATTCAGATCGTCTCGTCGTTCTGAGCAACTTTCATGTACAAAGTTTTTCCATCCGAGCTACGGTTTATTTTATATTGATTTTAAAAGATTTAATTCATTTTAGGATTTATTTAATTATTTTAATTTAGCATTATCTAGAACAGTGCCTGGTGACATCAGCATGACATAGAGGTGACGTCAGCGGTTAACGGTCCGCTGACCAGAGTCAAACCTGACCGGTGGGTCCAGTGGGACCCACCTGCCATAGTCTGAGACTAACTAATCAGGTTTAATTAGTTTAGTTAATTTACTAGGTTAATTACTGATTAGATTAATCTAAATACGATTAATTAACTTAATTAATTCCTTAATTAATTATTGTAATTATTAATTAATTTTTTATTTATTTACTTTAAAAAAACGTTCTGGGGCCGGGCCCCGGCTTTCATTGGGCCTGGGGCCTTAACAGGCGTGGGTGGAGGTTACGGGCGCGGGCGCCAGCCCGTTAGAGCGCTCGCCCATGCCAGACGCGGGGCGGGACTGGCGAGGCACGGCGAGGCTTAGCCGCAGCGATGTGAGGGTGGTCGCCGGAGGCCCGTGGCAGGGGTGACGGCGGCGTAGCAGTGCTGGGGCGCTGTGGGCATGGCCGTGGTGCGCGATGGAGGACGCCGGCGAGCGGGTGGCCTAGCGCGCGGACGCGGCCGGTGGAAGCAGCAGAAGGGGGGGCGGGGAGCGCGCGGCTGTTACGGGCGCATCGGGACGGCGAGCGCACGACCATGGTCGCCCAGGCGATGGCCACGGCGGGCAAACGGTAGGCACGGCCACCGCGCGTGTGAGGCGGTGCGGGGCGAGCAAGGCGTGCGTGCGGGTCATGGTCGGCGGGAGCAACAGCACGGAGGAAAGGGGAGGAGAGGGGAAGCTCACGAAGGCCGTAGGGAAAAGGCAGCGGGCTCGGGGTCGGCCGATGAGGAGGAGGCCGTGGACGGGGCGGCGCCGACGAGCAGAGGTGACGCGAGGTGGATGACGACTCGATCCAGCTGACTTGGGGATCTCCAGCTTGAACGCGTGGTCGGGGAGGAAGTAGAGGTCGTCGGCGGTCCTTCTGGCGCTGTCCTAGGCGACGGGGAGGCGACTGGCCACGGTGGTGGTGCGACGACGGCAGCGAGCGCGTCGGGTGATGGAGAAGTTGCCCCCCGATCCAAATCGGGGGGAGAGGAGGCGAACGTGGGGGAGTGGGGCGGCGGGATAGGGGAGCTGGTGATGTGGGGTGATGGCTCGGGGCAGTTGCCCGATCCAGATGGGGAGGAGAAGGGGATCGGGGAGAAGGGGGGGTAGTGGCCGCTAGGGTTTGGGGACAAGGGATAAGGGAGTGAGGGAGGGCGGCCTGGGCCGGTTTGGGCCTGCCCTCCAGCTGGGCCAGTGGGCCAAGGCCCTTGGGGAGCCGGGGGGGTTTCTTTTCTTTTGTTTTGTTTTTGCTTTTTATTTATTTTTCTTTTCTGTTTTATTTCTAGTTTCCTTTTCATTTAGTTTTTTATCTAATATTAAAATGATCCCTAATTTAGTAATACTTTAAAACCCACTACAATAATAGGTTTTACCCCAAAGCAGTTTAGTTTAGTATTTTGTTAATTATAAAAGCATTTAAATATTGGTTTTTGCTACTGTTTTATTCACCTAAGGGTACTTAAACATTTTATTGAAATGGGGTTTCTTAACCATAATTACCTATGCATTATTTGGCACGTTTAGGGCATTTTAGTTTTAATGTTTGGAAACTTTTATTGGTTGACTTTATTTTTAAAATTTGAACTTGGTTTCGAACTAACGCAAGATTAGCAACAGTAATCGAGGTGACGTGGCATCATTAGCGGAGGTTACTGTAGCTTGATTATCCCGGCGTCACAATTCTCCTCCACTACAAGAAATCTCGTCCCGAGATTTAGGAGGGGAGTAAGGGGGAGAGATTGGTTACGAAATTCTAACGGGTCTTCTCGGTGTTGGTTGCTCTTCTCGAATAGGTCAATCAATATATTGATGTCTTCATACTTCTGCTTGAGGTCAAAATGATGAAGTCGTCATCCTTTCTCCGGGATCTTCATCGTACTTACGAAAAGGATATGGGGGAAGACTCGGGAAGGGCGGGCCTTACCAGGTTGACTATCTGGTAGATAACTCAAGGAATGTGGTAGAAAGTAACTCTAGAATTGAACTTAAGAAAACATCAAGAGTTAAGTTAGAAGATACCTTAAGAAATTTCAATAGGGAGGCAATCATTCGATGCCCGAGACAAAGGGTGAAAGGCGTTCAGAGCAACGGGAATAAGTATTGCGTATAATACCAGAATAGATTACAAAGAAGGTGACCCCATGAATTACCAACGAAGTCAAGCGCGAGGAATAACTTTAGAAACCGGGGGTGTACATGAGAGTTAGGTTTCGATCCTGTGGAACTGTGGGTTATTGGCCCACCATGTGGTTAAAAGTAGGAAACGCGTTGATATCTTGCACGGTTATGATAGCAAGACATGTCATAGGGTAGCCTATCAGTTATGTTGGCAACACTGTCGATACCAAGGGTGAGGGACGAAGAGAACCATTTTCCTGCTCATTGAACGAGGCGGACCATTAGGCAAAGTTCTCGTCCATCGGTGACTACCGAAATATCATCAGTTATAGTAATAGGGTCTTACTGGCAGAGTTGTACCACGAGGTGCTTACATAAGCAGGGAATTACCACAGCTCAGCTAAGTGAGATTACAAGAAAGGATAAACAAAACAATGGAAAGGAAAATGTGTTTGAACACATATATCAGGGGTATATCCTTCCCAAGGACAAGCAGAGCATGATATCCATGACAGGATATAACGTAGAAAACCATTTAGGTTAGGGGAGAGGAAGTTCATGACATTTCCCAAACATCAGTGTTTGAATAATTGATAAAGTAAATTTAGCATGGCCCTTCAAATGTTCTTATCGATGATCAGAGTGCCACAGACATGCATCGAGATAGCATTGACATCGTCATCAAGCGAAGGTCAGACTTTGGATACAGGAAGGATCCATCAGGAACAACTTGTAGAATAAGTCTTACAATTTCCTCATGGGAGAATGGATAACCTTGCTAATAAGGAAACTATAATAGTAGGTCCTCCGGCCAGGTGTGCTGGGCATGGCATCACCTTATCGGGTCATAAAAGATCAATGTTATAACTCTTGGGAATATGTCCCAACCATCATATTTGACCGAGATTTAGATCTGATTAGTGCCAAGATACCTCAGACTCGGGACGCCTGAGAAGAAAAGGTGCAACACAAATTGACAAGATGACAATGTAAGATCATCAGGAAATGAACTATGGAAGCGAGTTCCGAAACAAGAGTTCATCATTAACCCAAGGAGAGGTTGAGGAGGTGGCTGATGGACTTAGGGACAATTCATCAAGATTTCCAAAGGATGGATTTCCACCATTAAATATTGAACGCAAATGCACCTGGAAATATGGACCAAGTAGGACGGTCAAAGTTAGAATGGTGATTCGATAATGAAACTATCGGCCATTCACTTCAAAACAATAGGGTTGCTAGAAGTTTTGAATTCACGCATCATAGTTCAATTGTTGGTATTCAAGTTAGAAACAACACGGGGATCAAGAAAAGAAGGGTGATGGTGATAAGTATCACTTGTATCAAGAATTCTGAAGAAACGGTGAAATTCCCATGACATCCTTGACATAAAAGATGGTAATACTCCAAGGTAAAGAAGAACGAATGCTGGATAGCAGGGATCTCAAGGTATAACACAAAACACAAATAGGTTTGTGTTGAACGGAAGGCAATAAAGTGGTCAATGATAACACAAACCATCGAAGGGCGAGGATGGTATTTCTCATCAAGAATTCGATATATATCTTGGAAGAGCTCAGGATGTTGATGATGAACACGGCACATTTGTCGAGAGATTTCATGAAGATGTAATCGGTCGGCGATGCCATCCAGTCAAATGATGATGAAGCGAAAGGTTATGGGAACCAAGGGTACGACATAAACTCGAAAACAGGTTTGATGTTCAAGGAGAAATGACAAGACGAGGAAGGTCGACGTAAGATTAGCTCAATGTCGAAATTTGTGCTCCGGGAAGAAGGACCAGGTAGCACAGTTAAAACCATGACGACAGTGATATAGCCAAACAGGCTAGGAATGACATGATCGGGTACAAACCCATAAGTAAAGAAGATTACCAAAAGTTGTTGAACCGTAGTGCGGACTCGGTTCAGTTATCGGTGTCCCTTTAATAACTTAGAACGCGTGAAAAGTGGAATCAGTGAGAATGCAGTACTTGATGAAGAACTCATAAGTTATGTAGTTCATGATAATCTCGAGATACCAGGGGGTAATACTCGACGACAGATCAAAATAGAGGTCGGACTAGGGTATTGCTCTGCAGAAGACAAGTGCTTAAACTTACACGTGAAATGGTATTTAAATGGGAACATGGTCGGAACCATGATTGTAAAAGGCTAGATCCCAGATATAAGATGAACTTATACCAAGGGAATACTTAAATAAAGATAGGCTTTAATGATAGGATCTACATCGTGTCCATGGGCATGAACACAAAGGTTCAAGGTTGACTCCCACTTCTTCAATGCATAACCTTTCATTCGCTGCTCTCGAATTTTGAAAATGACATTAGTTGTTGAAAGTTTTTACCTTGTGCAATACCAGATAAGTATGACCCGTGCAATCTTTCGGGTTCACACAAATTAGGAAAGGCGTAGGTTCAACCCATCAGGGCATCTTAGGAACATATACCACAAATTTCGGAGTAAATAATACAAGCTCAAAAGTAGAGCATGGTTCACAAAGCAGAGGATACAATTTACCAAAAGCATTATGTAGATGAAAGCTCACAATGTTTAATGAATATGAAGGATGGTGTCTGACAAAATCCAACAAAGGATCTGGTGGTCCAAAAGGGGTCTGATGGGAGTATTGGTACTCAACCAGAGGAAGAAAGAATGCAAGGAGATCAGATTATAGAAACAACTGACTAAATCAAAGCTCAAATGCAAAGGAATTATGAATTCCAAGACAAGGGATCAGAAGCAATGCTCTGATTAGGGATGGATAAGTTGTATAGCCTTAGGGGTATAATCGATGGCAAATTGATTGGTCGAGATCCAGCTCATGTTTAAAATGACATCTGAGCTAGGAGGATGAATTCTAGGATCTGATTGAGGATTACGAGCATTCACGACATAATTAATTAACGGACTCAAAATGCTAATGACAAAGGATGCCAATAAGATTACCAGACTTATGGGATTAATCATAATGCAAGCAAGCAAGAATTTCAGGAGCAATAGGTTGCTTAGGATTTTCGGAAGACCGAATGGTATTTTGGAGACTCTTGTGAAATAGATGAATCATCTGGGGATGAGCGGATACTAGGTAAGTGTGAGGAATTATCCGTAGGGTATTGAGGTGGCAAGGAACTGCAAGGCAGTAGGCACAAGTATTCTCGGAACAATGGAGAGAAATTCGAGGTATCTTGTAATAACAAGATCAAAGGGTATTGATTGTATGAATGGAAAGTGTAGGTAGTCATCCATAAGGATACGGTGGTAGGGAATTGCAAAGATTATGGGTACAGGTGTCTCAGGAGAACTCGGAATCTTCTGGAGCGGCAGACGATCATCTGTAATAAGGGGCTCTCCGGAAGGAAGTAATTACGAGAACCTAAAGTTAGAGTTAGCAAAATATTTTAACCCGAATAGAAGAGAGATCAGAGTCCCAGAGTATAGACGAGGAATAAAAGATCCTAATACCACCAGAATGGCGACGTGGGCCCGTAAGCCACACAGCCATGTTAGTAAAAGATTTGTAATGACTAGAATCAACTTCGGCCAATGAGTATGGAAGGGGGATTCCTACAGGCAGTCGACTCTGATACCAACTTGTGACGCCCCCGATTCGATCGTACACGCAAACGTGTACGATCAAGATCAGGGACTCACGGGGAGATATCACAAGACAACTCTACAAATAAAATAAGTCATACAAGCATCATATTACAAGCTAGGGGCCTCGAGGGCTCGAATACAAGAGCTCAATCATAGACGAGTCAGCGGAAGCAACAATATCTGGGTACAGACATAAGTTAAACAAGTTTGCCTTAAGAAGGCTAGCACAAACTGGGATACAGATCGAAAGAGGCGCATGCCTCCTACCTGGGATCCTCCTAAACTACTCCTGGTCGTCGTCAGCGGGCTGCACGTAGTAGTAGGCACCTCCCGAGTAGTAGTAGTCGTCGTCGACAGTGGCGTCTGGCTCCTAGGCTCCATCGTCTGGTCGCAGCAATTGGGTATAGAAAGGGGGAAAAGAGGGAGCAAAGAAACCGTGAGTACTCATCCAAAGTACTCGCAAGCAAGGAGCTACACTACATATGTATGCATTGGTATCAAATGGAATAAGGGTATCATATGTGGACTGAACTGCAGAATGCCGGAATAAGAGGGGGTAGCTAGTCCTATCGAAGACTACGCTTCTGGCCACCTCCATCTTGCAGCATGTAGAAGATTATAGATGGTAAGTTCACCAAGTATCATCGCATAGCATATTCCTACCCGGTGATCCTCTCCTCGTCGCCCTGTTAGAGAGCGATCACCGGGTTGTATCTGGCACTTGGAAGGATGTGTTTTATTAAGTATCTGGTTCTAGTTGTCATAAAGTCAAGGTACAACTCCAAGTCGTCCTATTACCGAAGATCACGGCTATTCGAATAGATTAACTTCCCTGCAGGGGTGCACCACATTTCCCAACACGCTCGATACCCTTTGTCCAGACACACTTATCTGGGTCATGCCCGGCCTCGGAAGATCAACACGTCGCAGCCCTACCTAGGCACAACAGAGAGGTCAGCACGCCGGTCTAAATCCTATGGCGCAGGGGTCTGGGCCCATCGCCCATTGCACACCTGCACGTTGCGTACGCGGCCGGTGAGCAGACCTAGCCTCCCTTATACAAGAGCACGCGTTCCAGTCCAACCTGGCGCGCACCGCTTAGTCGCTGACGTCACGAAGACTTCGGCTGATACCACGACGTTGAGTGCCCATAATTGTCCCCGCGTAGTTGGTTAGTGCGTATAGGCCAGTAGCCAGACTCAGATCAAATACCAAGATCTCGTTAAACGTGTTATGTTGAAATAACCGCGGACGCCGACCAGGGCCAGGCCCACCTCTCTCCTAGGTGGTCTCAACCTGCCCTGTCGCTCCGCCTCAAAGTAACAGTTGGGGGCCGTCAGGAACCCAGGCCCACCTCTACCGGGATGGAGTCACCTGTCCTTCCAGCCCTCTCATCAGAATCACTTGCGGGTACTCAACGAGCTGACCCGACTTTAGTCACCACCTGTGTCATGTATATAAAGTATATAGTATATACCCGTGATCACCTCCCGAAGTGATCATGACCCAGTAGTATAGCATGGCAGACGGACAAGAGTGTAGGGCTAGTGATGGAACACTAGCATCCTATATTAAACATTAGGATAGCAGGTAAAGGTATCAACAGTTGTAGCAACAATGACAGGCTATGCATCAGAATAGGATTAACGGAAAGCAGTAACATGCTACACTACTCTAATGCAAGTAGTAGAGAGAAGAATAGGCGATATCTGGTGATCAAGGGGGGGGGGCTTGCCTGGTTGCTTTGGCAAGAGAGAGGGGTCGTCAACACTGTAGTCGTACTGGGTAGCAGCGGCGTCGATCTCGGTGTCTAACCAGAGAAGAGGGGGAAGAAACAATAAATATAATGCAAACATAAGCACGACGATGCATGACAAGACAATGCACGGTGCTAGGTGTGCCCTAACGCGATAGGAGGTGATACCGGCGAAGGGGGGAAACATCCGGGAAAGTATCCCCGGTGTTTCGTGTTTTGGGCAGATGAACCGGAGGGGGAAAATTGCGGGTTTGCTATGCTAGGTGTGTGTGGAGGATGAACGGGCTGTGTATTCGTATTCGTCTCGTCGTTTTGAGCAACTTTCATGTACAAAGTTTTTCCATCCGAGCTACGGTTTATTTTATATTGATTTTAAAAGATTTAATTCATTTTAGGATTTATTTAATTATTTTAATTCAACACTATCCAGAACAATGCCTGGTGACGTCAGCATGACATAGAGGTGACGTCAGCGGTCAACGGTCCGCTGACCAGAGTCAAACCAGACCGGTGGGTCCAGTGGGACCCACCTATCATAGTCTCAGACTAACTAATCAGGTTTAATTAGTTTAGTTAATTAACTAGGTTAATTACTGATTAGATTAATCTAAATATGATTAATTAACTTAATTAATTCCTTAATTAATTAATTATTGTAATTAATTATTATTTATTTATTTACTTAAAAAAAGTTCTGGGGCGGGGCCCCGGCTGTCATTGGGCCTGGGGCCTTAACAGGCGCGGGTGGAGGTTACGGGCGCGGGCGCCAGCCCGTTAGAGCGCTCGCCCAGGCCAGACGCGGGGCGGGACTGGCGAGGCGCGGCGAGGCTTAGCCGCGGCGATGCGAGGGGTGACGGCGGCGCAACAGTGCTGGGACACTATGGGCATGGCCGTGGTGCGCGATGGAGGACGCCGGCGAGCGGGTGGCCTAGCGCGCGGACGCGACCGGTGGAAGCAGCAGAAGGGGGAGCTGGGAGCGCGCTGCCGTTGCAGGCTCTGCAGCGAGCGCGGTCCGGTGGCGCGGGGTGTGGCGGGCGCAGCGGGACGGCGAGCGCACGACCATGGTCGCGCAGGCGATGGCCACGGCGGGGCAAACGGTGGGCGCGGCCACCGCGCGTGTGAGGCGGTGCGGGGCGAGCAAGGCGCGCGTGCGGGTCATGGTCGGCGGGAGCAGCAACACAGAGGAAAGGGGAGGAGAGGGGAAGCTCACGAGGGCCATAGGGAAAAGGCAACGGGCTCGGGGTCAGCCGGTGAGGAGGAGGCCGTGGACGGGGCGGCGCCGGCGAGTAGAGGTGACACGAGGTGGATGACGGCTCGATCCAGCTGACTTGGGGATCTCCAGCTCGAACGCGTGGTCGGGGAGGAAGTAGAAGTCGTCGGCGGTCCTTCTGGCGCTGTCCTAGGCGACGGGGAGGCGATTGGCCACGGTGGTGGTGCGACGACGGCAGCGAGCGCCTCGGGTGAGGGAGAAGTTGCCCCCCTATCCAGATCGGGGGGGGTGGGGGTGGGGGGAAGAGGAGGTGAACATGGGGGGGAGTGGGGCGACGGGATAGGAGCGCTGGCGATGTGGGGCGATGGCTCAGGGCAGTTGCCCGATCCAGATGGGGAGGAGAAGGCGATCGGGGAGAAGTGGGGGGGAGTAGTGGCCGCTAGGGTTCATGGACAGGGGATAAGGGAGTGAGGGAGGGCGGCCTGGGCCGGTTTGGGCCTGCCCTCCAGCTAGGCCAGTGGGCCAAGGCCCTTGGGGAGCCGGGGGTTTCTTTTCTTTTGTTTTCTTTTTACTTTTTATTCATTTTTCTTTTCTGTTTTATTTCTAGTTTCCTTTTCATTTAGCTTTTTATCTAATATTAAAATGATACCTAATTTAGTAATACTTTAAAACCCACTACAACAATAGGTTTTACCCCAAAGCAATTTAGTTTAGTATTTTGTTAATTATAAAAGCATTTAAATATTGGTTTTTGCTACTATTTTATTCACCTAAGGGTACTTAAACATTTTATAAAAATGGGGTTTCTTAACCATAATTACCTATGCATTATTTGGCACGTTTAGAGCATTTTAGTTTTAATGTTTGGAAACTTTTATTGTTTGACTTTATTTTTAAAATTTGAACTGGGTTTCGAACTGACGCGAGATTAGCAACAGTAATCGAGGTGACGTGGCATCATTAGCAGAGGTTACTGTAGCTTGATTATCCGGGCGTCACAGTTATTGTCTTGCGGTTCAGTTGAAAAGAAATTGTAAAACATCAGCGTGCGGTTTGGTGTTTTTTTGCAGTTCACTACTCTCATTCGTGTCACTTTGGACTCTGTTTTTTTTTGCCTTTTTGGATTGGAATCTTCAGTGCACTGAAGTTTCCTATCCGCTGTTCTTGCGATTCAGCTTACCAATTTTTATAGGAGATGGGGGCAACAAAAAGAGAGAAAAATGAACTGTGACTCCGGGATGCCTCTACTTCGATGGTATAATGCGGATAAATACTGAATCAGCTACAGTACACTACATTCGAACAAACGGTCCAGATGCGTTTATAAGAAGTTCAAAAAATTAATGGAGTTCACTACACTCACCACGCAGTCTTGATGCATTTATAAAAAAGCTAGTGGAGACAAATATTTTTGCTGCATTTTGGATGTGCAGTGCACCTGGATCCCGCAAGCAGTGTGCGGCGCACCCCGGTGTGGTTCATCCATGACCATTGCCGACAAATAAAATCATGAACTACGCTTGACCTTCGAATGCAGTGCGGTTTTCCCCTAAAGCAGTGCGGTTTTCTATCTCATGTAGTTCACTCGTCGATTTTGATGTCGCAAAAAACAATGTGTGCGCATTTCGTTAAAATCAAAACTGCTCCTAAGCCGTAAGGAATTAGAGAGAGCATTCTACATGAAAAAGTTGCGTCTCGTCGATATCTTTCCAGCAGCGTATCATTTGAATCATTCCGACCAGCGTTTTGTAAAAAAATTGCGAAATAACGTCCGCTGCCACTCGTCGTCCGCCGCACGATTTTCAAAATTAACTTAAAACCATATGGAATCTCAAAAATATTTCTACATATGAAAGTTGTGCCTCGTCCGTAGCTTTCCAATGGCGTATGACACACCTCGTTTCGATAATCAGTTAAAAATCTAAAGGGAAACAGTACGGAAAAAATTGCAAAAAAATGAAAAACCTTTATTATGCAGTCCGTCCTTTTTATTTCTTTGCCATCACAAGTTCTTACAACACTTATTTTCACTTGTAATAAAAGATCACATATATTTTAGGAGCAAATTTTATTGATTTTTGCACCGATGAGAACTTACTTGAAGGATCTTATGCAATACATAGGTAGATATGGTGGACACTCATGGCAAGAAACTGGGTTTAAGGGGTTTTTTGATGCACAAGTAGTATCTCTACTTAGTACGAATTTTTGGCTAGCAAAGGATCCTAAGAAAACACCACATATTGGAGGATCCATAACAGTATAACTTCTATGCAAATATACACAACCATAACTCATTACGTTGTCTTCCTTGTCCAACTTCAACTAATTTCCTCAAGTTTGAAAATAATCAATGGGTATTCACAATCATAGAAGATGTCCAAGATAATATATTTGTATGTGAAAGTTCTCTTAGTACTAATCATTCATGAATTGCTTGTATGGCCAATATTGTGATTGTCAAGATTCAATAGATTTCACTTTCTCCCAATGTGAAGCTACTACTCGGCATGATATGAACATATAATTTCAAGTTCATGATATTCAATTCATTCAACAATTTACTCACTAGATATAAGTGAAGCACAAGAGTAAATGACAAACTAATCCAAAAAGATATAAGTGAAGATGAATCGAGTAGTTAAGTAAATGGATAGCTATTCGAGGACTCTCTCATTTGAAAATTTTCATATATAAGTATTTTATTAAAACAACAAGCAAAACAAAATAAAATGACATTCCAAGAATTGCACACATCATGTGAAGAAGCAAAAACTTAGGCTCAACCGATACTAATCGATAATTGCTGATGAAGAAAGGTGGGATGCCTACTGTAGTACGCGGGAACAAAGCGTGCTCGCATGACATCCTTCATTTGATCCCATGTTGTGATGGGTGGGTCACCTCTTGATTCTCGCCTCTCAGTGACTTGCTCCCAGCAATTGAGGACATAGTCTTGGAACTCAAGAGATGCCATGGCGATCTTCTTTTCGTCGTCATAGTTCTGCAAGCAAAAGATCTTGTAAACTTTTAATGCCCATGAAAGATAGTCTTCTAGATTGTCGATTCCGGAGAACTTAGGCATGGTGAACTTGAGCTTGCCGTAGTGTTTCTTGTCATTTCATAGTTGTCGAGGAGGTTGACGCTCTTGCCATGGTGGAGGATCTTGAGCCGCTTGCTCCTTGTGCACTTCATGATTAGCATGATGTTGAGGACGTCAAATTCTTGCATGGTTCCTCATTTCTTGGCGCTCCTCAAGGCGTGCAGCTTCTTCTTGTCTCTCTCGGCAGGGGGGCTCTTCTTGTCACTCTCGGCAGGGGGCCTCTTCTTGTAGACGTACTTGGCGGTTGCGCTCATTGACGACTTTAGTTGATTCACTTAGAGCACATTGGGCTTCAAGTGCTTGTTCCTCATGACGGTGTTGCTCTTGTCGAAGGGTATCTCCATCTTGATGTTCTTGTTGATCTTGGCGTATTGGAGCTTGCTCTTGTTCCACTTGACCATTACTTTGGCGACTTAGTCGTTCACGTTCCCGGAGGCGGCCTTGTAAACCATTGCCGTGAAATGGGTTGTGTGGAGCTTGATGATCTTCATGGTCTTGGCGATGATGTGAATGAGCCTTAGGGGGACTTGAATCCGAAGAAGATTGCGATGAATGACGACCTGAGTGACTCCGTCTTGAATAGGACTAAGATGTAGAATAAAGGTTGACCAACAAGGCACGAATTTCCTACATCCTTGCATTGTTCTCCTCCTTTTGTGTGGAAAGCTTGTTGTCGAAGTAGTACTCTCTTGTACGTTTCTTGGATTGTCGCAAGTAAGTAGTGAGTAGGTCGATGCGGTCGCCCAATGCTTCATTCTCTTGATGCAAAGCTCTTTGCACACGGAACAAGTGGTTCTTGGTGACGTAATTATTTGGGTCCTCATATTTGCTCGATGAAGAGTGGATTCGAAGAAGAAGTAGTTGGCCTATCCATCGTCGCAAGAAAATTTGTGAGTGGAAGAAAGGAAAGAACTATACCAAATGTACCATATCCGATGTTGAGAATGGATCAACGATCACTCAATAATGTAACAAGGAAATAGCACAATTGGTACCGGATCTTGTCGATTCTCACACCTACAAAAGTAAGGATTTTGGAGTAGCTTGGTTAGGATGGTGGCACAAAATTTATGCAGTTCTTTGTGAGATTCAAATAATTTTGAAAAAGATTTGCAAATGCAATAAGTAGACCAATAGCAATATGTGGCACATGGAAACACACGCACACACACACAGGTAGATAAATGGGGTCGTGCAACCAAGGAATGAGCTGAAAATGTGGAATCCAAGGAAAATGCTCTTGTTGCACAACTCTAGAGAGACGCTAGCACGATTGCACAATAGGCGGATACAACACTTGTGCACAACCTATGAAGCAAAAATGCAACGACTTCCTATCCCAAGTATGTTATATGTATTATGTTCCGGTGATATGATCCAAGGTGATTGAGTATGACAACATTTATGCAATGTGGTATGATTCTAAGGCACTTGCTTAAAAGCTCTTTGCTTGTCTTTCTCTTTTGCTTAAAAGCTTGTTGGCTCTTTCTCTTTGAGCTCTTTCTTTGGCCTCGATGCAAAACTTCACAAACCAAGATAGCAATTGTGTATGCGGGAACAAGGATGTTGCACTAGTGATGACAAGATGATACCAATATATGGATACCAAGGTGATATGATATATGCAATGGGACGATGATCACTAATGTGCACAAGTAACATTGCCGACAATACTCAATGGCTAGTCTCGATAGGTAGTGACGCAAAAGGAAGGCTAGGAGGTTACCAATGCAATGGAAAGGGAGAATATACGAGTGTCGTCGAGGTTATAGCCCTTGCTTACGGTTGAATGGTGTCAAAATGGTGAAGTGGTTGTTGTCGATGATGAGCCCATGGCGAAGATGAGCGGCGGTGATGTCATTGTTGAACCGTCCCTAACTAGCCGAAACACATTAGGAAACGAAAACTGCAACTCAAATTCTCAAAGCAAAAATGTCAAAATTGTCGGATGAGGTAGCGTGTGAGCTATGGTGGTTGCGGAAAGCGATGGTGGTATGCGGAAGTATTGGTAGAAACCCGGTCGATATTAGCAAAAGTTAGGCAGAAGGAGTAGGGGATGAAGTGATGTTGCGGGAGGCCGGATGTACGGGCTTGCGGGCCGGATGTCTAGGGGCCACGAGCCAGATGTCCGGGCTCCAAATCCGTGATGAACTCGGTGGATCTCATGGGAAAAGAAAATTTTCGGGGCAAAATTCGATAGATTTCGTGGATGGAATTGGTGGAAAAGTGAGGGGAAGCTAGATCTACAATTAACACATCAAATCCATGGATCCAATTCAACAAAACATCATCACACCAACAAATCACAAAATTTTTGGGAGGGCTATTTTGTGGGGATTTTCAAAATTGGGAGAAAACACAACAAAATTAGGCTAGAAAATGAAGAGGGAGACTCCAAAATCGTGATCAACCATGGCTCATTATAACAAGATGATGTAGGGTGGAACCCTATAGGCTGATCCTTCATGATTGGAGCAGATCCCACGAAGAACACGAAGAACACACGAGGGGGAAACACGAGGGAAACAAGAGGAAAACACTCAAATCAACAAGATTTGATTACACATGTGCTAGATCCGAGTACAAAACGAGACACACAATCCAAACACAACATGGGACGATACAAACGATCGGTAGTTCTTCCCAATCCATGAGGAGATGGGGGCTTGAATACACGAGGGAATGTTCCCTAGACGGGGTCTTGAATCCACTTGGGGGATCTTCTCCTAGGAGGCTTCAGTCTCCAATTGTGACGCCCCAAGACCGGCGCTCCAGATGCCTTCCATGGATTTCGAGTTTCGTCGTGTGATTTGTTTGGTTCATTGCATTCATCTTTGCATCATGTGCATTGCATCATGTCATCTTGCACCCTCTTTTTAAAACTCAACTAAACAAACCGTATGGATCTTTGATCCATTTAAACCGAGGGAACTCCCATGGGGATTTCTCTTTATAACATATCCTCCCAATATTATGGAGCTATATCAAATATTCCATTTTTCGGAATCACCCATAAACACACTTGCAAATATTCCCCATGTCTTTTCTACTTCAAGTTTGACTTCAAAACCTTGTGCACATTTCTCTTCCCATTTGCCGAGGTTCCTCCAAAAATTTCAACATTTTTGGACACTTCAAATACCAAGTCCTAGTTCAAACCCATTTGAATTAAATTCAAATGAGTTTGAATTTACATCTTTCAATCTTGGCCATTTCTATTTTCTCGGATCTAGCACATTTTTGTGGGTCCGGGAAAACTAATCGCATGTCCAACTTCTTCCCCTAACACCTCCTTCCTTCTTCTTCTCTTCTTTGTTATTTTCTGTTTTAGAAAATAAGAATGAGGGAGAGAGAGAGAGAGCCACTGCCAGCCCTCTAACAGGCCGGCCAACCAGCAGCCCAACCGCACCGCGTCGGCCCATCTACTCCTAGGCCCACCTAGGACCAGCCGCACTAACCCTAGCTGCGAGGGAGCCCGTTCCCATCTCTCGGTCTCTCCCCTCGATCACATCTCCTTCCCTCGCGCCGCCAGAAACCCAGTGCCCGATCCCGATCCCCTCTCCCTCGCGAGCACCTCTCCTTCTCCTTCCCGTTCTCGAGCGCCCTCCACCTCACGACCTACCACCCCGATGAACCTCTCCGCTGGCGACCACCCAGGACGGAGCTCCTGCCGCTGCGCCATGGATGGCCCCGACCTCCTCGTCCCCACCATCTGGCCTCCGCGCCCGCATAGACCTCGCCGCTTGTCTCCTCTGCGCCAAGGCCACGGCCTCACCGGCCAGCCATCAGAGTCGCCGCCCGGACCGTGCCTCCTCCCGCCTGCGCCTCCTTCCTACCGCGCGCCTCCCTCTCCTGCAAGGCCGCCCTGTAGCACACACGATGCGGCTATATCTCCCGCGTGTCAAGGCACGACTTAGAGGCATAACCGCATGGTGGTTTAGTCGCAAGTGGGGTAATCTTCACACAATCCCATGTACTGAATAAGAAAGGGATAAAGAGTTGGCTTACAAACGCCACTTCACACAAATAACAAGTTAAACATACATCATCCAGAGTACAATCAAGGTCCGACTACGGAACCAAAATAAAAGAAGACAACACCAAATGCTAGATCCCCGATTGTCCCAACTGGGCTCCTCTACTGATCATTCGGAGAAGACACATAACAACGACCAAGATCTTCATTGAGCTCCCATTTGAGCTCGGTTGCGTCTCCTACACTAGTATCATCGGCACCTGCAACTGTTTGGAAGTATCTGTGAGTCACGAGGAGTCAGCAATCTCACACCCGCGAGATCAAGACTATTTAAGCTTATGGGTAGGGTAAGGTAATGAGGTGGAGCTACAGCAAGCATTAAGCAAAATATGGTGGGTAACATACGCAAATAAGAGCGAGAAGAGAAGAAACGCAACGGTCGTGAAGTTAGAAGTGATCAAGAAGTGATCCTGACACTACTTACGCACAACCATAACACAAGAACCGTGTTCCCTTCCCGGACTCCACTGAAAAGAGACCATCACGGCTACACACGCGGTTGATGCATCTTAATTAAGTCAAGTGTCAAGTTCTCTACAACCGAACATTAACAAATTCCCATCTGCCACATAACCGCAGGCATGACTCTCGAAAGTTTATACCCTGCAGGGTGTCCCAACTTAGCCCATCACAAGCTCTCACGGTCAACGAAGGATATCCCTTCTCCCGGAAAGACCCGATCAGTGTCGGAATCCCGGTTGCAAGACATTTCGACAATGGTAAAACAAGACCAAGAAAGCCGCCTGATGTGCCGACAAATCCCGATAGGAGTCGCACGTATCTTGTTCTCAGGGCACACCAGATGAACACTACGTACGACAACCGAAGATACCCCAAGTTGCCTAGGGGCGGCACCACAAGTGGCTCTGTTTTGGACCAATACTCAGAGGAGCACTAGCCCGGGGGTTAAAATAAAGATGATCCTTGAGTCTGCAAAACCCAAGGGAAAGAGGCTTAGGTGGCAAATGTAAAACCAAGGTTGGGCCTTGCTGGAGGAGTTTTATTCAAGGCGAACTGTCAAGGGGTTCCCATAACACCCAACCGCGTAAGGAACACAAAATCAAGGAACATAACACCGGTATGACGGAAACTAAGGCGGCAAGAGTGGAACAAAACACTAGGCATAAGGCCAAGCCTTCCACCCTTTACCAAGTTTATAGATGCATTAATTAAATAAGAGATATTGTGATATCCCAACATATCCATGTTCCAACATGGAAACAAACTTCTGCTGCACCTACAACTAGCAACGCTATAAGAGGGGCTAAGCAAAGCGGTAACATAGCCAAACAACGGTTTGCTAGGAAGATAGGTTAGAGGCTTGACATGGCAATATGGGAGGCATGATATAACAAGTGGTAGGTAGCGCGACATAGCGGTAGAACGAACAACTATCAAGCAAAGATAGAAGTGATTTCGAGGGTATGATCATCTTTCCTGAAATCCCGCAGGGAAGATGAACGAGTCCATGAAGAAGACAAATGGACGAAGTCGAACGAATCCTCACAAATGCGACGTTATCATAACTAACCCGAAGAAGCAACACTAGAAAGAAGCAAACAACATGGTAAACAACCATCCATAAACATGGCATGATGCACAACCAAGTATGATGCATGTCCAGTTTAATGAGGCATGGCATGGCAAAGTGCAACAAACAACACTACAAATTAAGTGGAGCTCAATATGCAACGAGTTGCATATTAACGAAACACCACATGACTTATTTAGTTCTTTCTCATTTAGGTACCCATCAATATTAGATGTACTTAAACATGGCAAGAGGTTATGCATAAGTAAAATACACAATTAGGCATTTTCAATGAGGCCGGAAACATCAAACAACAATTCCGGTAAATCCTCATGTGCATCAGCAATTTAATGCAATAACAATTTTAAACATTTTAAATGTTGTTATCATGATGCAGATGACATGTGCAAGTTTTATGCATTTTTTAAAAAAGTTGACATGAGCATGATATGAAGCATTGTCGCCATGGCGGAAGGAAAAGGGGGCCACGCCAACGAATCCGAAAATGATGCCCCAGCAACATATCGGTTCTGGTAGCTCTGGAGATAGCGGTGCAAAAGGAAGTGTGGCGGAAGCGTGCAAAAGATGGTGGGGTGATCCCGGTTACCGGGTTCCCATGAGTCGATGGCATGGAACCGAGAGACACTCCGGACACGGTGCAGAGAAACGGTGCATCTCATACAACACAATCATTCGTTCTCGGACGGTCGTCTCGAGGTTATACCTTTGAAGCGTGCGTTTTCGAAGCGTATCGAGTTCGTCGAGGGAAGCAGAGGAAGTAGTCGTTCCGCGACAGTAGTAGAAGTAGTGGTACTATCGGTCCTCGACGGTAGTGATACACGTTTTCCTGTAGATGTTCGGGTCAACGAGGGGGTACTTGGCGCAACATAGGTCTCCGGGGTCGTCGGGTACACGTTCACAAAGTAGTCGTACATGTCGACGGTAGTGGTTCACTCAACGGCCTGCAGCAACGGTAGTGGTACATGACGAGGAACTTGATGTCCATGGTGCCTTCGAGGGTCGATGGTAGAGGTACTCGTTGCATCGCCGGGCGTAGTTGTACACTTGGTTTTGTCGGATTTGTGACAACGGTAGTGGAACTTGACGCTTGAGGTTCGAATACGGGGTCGGATGTGTAGACGTTCATAGTCAAACTTGGCGCATCCGGGTCGTGTACTTGGCGAGTTCGCACGTAGAGGTACTTGGCAGTTTCCTGTAGACGAACTTGAGGTACTCTGGGGCAGAGATCTCAACGTTGCAAGGGTGGACTCGACGCATTCAGATCGAAGCAAGGCCAAGGGGCCTCGGGCATCCCAGATTGAGGCAGCGGCGGGCGCTCGTCTCCTGCTCGAAGCAGAGGCGAGGCCGACGGCACATGGCTCGGTGGCGCGTGGGAGGATGCAGGGGAGCGACGACGACTCGCCAGCGGGGAAGCTGAAGGGCGGAGCAGGTCCAGGTCCATTGGGCTGCTCCGACGAGGTGGAGGCGGCGCGCGGCTGGATAGCACGGAGGCCAGAGGTGGTCAGGCGCGGGGCGTGCAGGGCGCAAGACCACTGCGGCGGCGATGCGGGAGACGGGAGGAACGGAGTGAAGGACGGGCGGCTCGGGCGGCAGGATGTGCAGAAGGGAGCAGGGCGCAGCGAGCCATGGAGGCCAACGGTGCCATGGCCGTGCGGGCAGGCGAGCTCGCGGGGTCGTGGGGTGGCAGGGAGGTAGCAGCGAGGCGAGGCGCTACGGGGTGAGGGAGAGAGCGAGAGGAGGGAGGAGCGTGGCGATCGAGCGCGGGGCTCCTCCCTGGCGGCACTGCGGGAACGTGGGAGAGAGTGAGATGGGGATCGGGACGAGCGAGGGAGATGCTAGGGTTACAGCGGGGCGCGGCTGGGCCTTAGAGATGGGTGGGCCGGCCTGGGAGTCAGGCTAGAGAGGCCAGCGGGCTAGCTCTATTTCTCTCCTCTCTTCTATTCCCTCATATTTTCTTTAACAGAAAACAATAGAGAAAAGGGAAGGAAGAGGGAGGTTTAGGGAAAAGAATTTGAACTCGGGGACAATTTTCCTGAACTGACAAAAATGAGTTTGACCCAAGAAAATTAGAAATGGCATGATCGAAAGATATAAATTCAAAATCATTTGAATTTAATTCAAATAGGTTTGAACTAGGACATGGTAAAAGGAAGGTCCATAAATGTTCGGATTTTTGGAGGAACCTCGGTAAATGGGAAGAGAATTTTGGGCAAGGTTTTGAAGTCAAACTTGAAGTAGAAAAGACATGGGGAAAATTTGCGAGTGTGTTAGAATATTTATTATAGCTCCCTAATATATTGGGAGTATATGTTATATAGAGAAATCAGCATGTGAGTTCCCTCAATTTAAATAGATCAAAAATCTATGCATTTTATTTAGTTGAGTTTTTTTAAATGAAATGTCATGATGGCATGATGACATGATGCAATGCACAAGATGCAAATATGAATGCAGCAGACAAAACAAATCACCCGACGAAACTCGGAAAACAAGGAAGGCATCTGAAGCACCGGTCTTGGGGCGTCACATGCCCCTCGCCTTGCCGCCGTCGAGCTGCGCTGCAGCGCTGACCTCGCCCCTCCCTTGTAGCTGCTGCTTCACTGCCAAGTCCCGCTCCTTCTGACTCGGACTCGAGTGCGAGGAACGAGCGCCACCAGCCCTCCCGCGTCGCCGAAGCACCCTGCCGCCACGCCTGGTCCCGCCATGAATGCAGCCGCTCGCCCTACCTTCGTTGCCGATCTTGAGAGACACGGTTGCGGCTTGTCCCCTCCCGCTGGTTTCATGCACTTCCACTACCGGTCGCATGGGCGCCAAGACCCACAGGTCTCTGTACGGGCCTCCGGTTAGTTTCACCGCCACCATGGCTTCCTTCACTGAGGGTTGCCGTTGTCTCGCCCCGTGAATCCATCGGCCATACCTGCCTTTCGGCGAGCCGACCAGAACCGCCAAGACCGTCCAGGATTTGCGAAGTACCGGTTTGAGTACGACTACCGCGGATACCCCAAGGACACCGAGTACGACTACACAGGATGATGCATCAAGTTCCACGGCTGTTTACATGGAAGTACCACTACCGTCGCCGTGGATTCGACAAGACCCGTATACCACTACCGTCTCCGAAGAACCGTGTAACGGAACCGTCAAGTTCGACTATGACTCATGTACGACTACGCGGGATTCCCCGGACGCCAAGTTCAACGATGCGTCAAGTTCCTCGTTGTGACCCTGAACACCTGCGGAGTGTGTACAGCTATGAAGCGTGAACAACTACTTCCACTATGACCATCGCGAGAACGTCTACTTCCCTTTACGAACTCGATCCATCTCGAATGCACGCTTCGAAGGTATAACTCCGAGATGACGCCCGTGAACGAATGCATGTGTGATGTATGAGATGCCCATGTTTTGCTTCGTGTTCGAATGGTCGCTTTCATGTTCCTCCTTGTTGCCATGCCATCGACCTGTGGGAACCCGGTAATTGGGAGCACCCCACCATCTTGCTCAACTCGCTCACGCCCTTTCTTTTGCCACGACATCTCAATCGAGTTGCCGGATCATTGGAATGTTGTTGTGGTACCATTCCCATATTCACCGCCATGGCACCATTTTCGTTGTCGTTGCCATGGCACCCCTTTCGTTTCTGCCACGGTGACAAATGCTTCATAACCTACTCATGTCAACATTTTCATAAAAATTGCATAAAACTTGTTTATGTCATTCGCATCATGATAACAACATTTAAATGCTTAAAATTGTTGTTGCATTAAATTGCTTAATGCACGTGGGAATTTACCGGAATGGTTATTTGTCGTTTTCGGCCTCACTTAAAATCGCCTAAAATGTGTAGTTTTCTTATGCTTCACCTCTTGCCATGCTTAACAACATTTAATTTGCTAGTTGCAGGTGCCTTGCAGTTTGCTCCATGTTGGAACATGATTATGTTGGGATATCACAATATCTTTTATTTTAGTTAATGCATCTATATACTTGGTAAAGGGTGGAAGGCTCGGCCTTATGCCTGGTGTTTTGTTCCACTCTTGCTGCCCTAGTTTCCATTATATCAGTGTTATGTTCCTTGATTTTGCGTTCCTTATGTGGTTGGGGTTGTGGGACCCCCTTGACAGTTCGCTTTGAATAAAACTCCCCCAGCAAGGCCCAACCTTGGTTTTACATTTGCCTAACAACCTAAGGCTTTTTCCCTTGGGAGTCGCAATCCCGAGGGTCATCTTTATTTTAACCCTCCCGAGCCAGTGCTCCTCCAAGTGTTGGTCCGAACTGGGCAAATTCCGGCGCCCCCTGGGCAACCAGGGTCTATGCCAACCCAAAGTCTTGCCCATCCGATGTGCCCTGGGAACGAGATATGTGCAGCTCCTATCGGGATTTGTCGGCACATTCGGGCGATCTTGCTGGTCTTGTTTTACCATTGTCGAAATGTCTTGTAACCGGGATTCCGAGTCTGATCGGGTTGTTCTGGGAGAAGGAATATCCTTCGTTGATCATGAGAGCTTGTGATGGGCTAAGTTGGGACACCCCTGCAGGGTATAAACTTTCAAGAGTCGTGCCCACAGTTATGTGGCAGATGGGAATTTGTTAATATCCGGTAGTAGAGAACTTGACACTTGACTTAATTAAAATGAATCAACCACATGTGTAGCCGTGATGGTATCTTTTCTGCGGAGTCCGGGAGGTGAATTCGGTTTGGGTTATGTTTGAATGTAAGTAGTTTCAGGATTACTTCTTGATCATTTGTAGTTTCACGACCGTTGGGTTGTTTCTCATCCTACTCTTGTACTCATATGTTAGCCACCATATTTGCTTAGCGCTTGCTGCAGCTCCACCTCATTACCACATCCTACCCATAAGATTAAATAGTCTTGATCTCGCGGGTTTTGAGATTGTTGAGTCCTCGTGACTCATAGATTCTACCAAAACAGTTGCAAGTGCCGATGATGCCAGTGCAGGTGATGCTACCGAACCCAAGTGGGAGTTCGACGAGGAAATTGGTCGTTACTATGTTTCGTTTCCTGATGTTCAGTAGTGGAGCCTAGTTGGGATGATCGGGGATCTAGCAGTTGGGTTTATCTTCCTTTTCTTTTGGTGGTCCGTAGTCGGACTATGAGTGTACTCTGAATGATGTATGAATTATATGTTCATTGTGTGAAGTGGCAATTGTAAGCCAACTCTATTTATCCCTTTCTTGCTTAGTACATGGGATAGTGTGAAGATGACCCTTCTTGCGACAAAACCACAATGCGGTTATGCCTCTAAGTCATGCCTTGACATGTGGGAGATATAGCCTCATCGCGGGCGTTACACCAATGGAGTAGGGGTACAAGTGGATGAGAAATGCTCTAATCTCCTAAATGAGTTATCACAATGCTAACCCTAAAATGGTGGTGGAGGAGGAGTATATATAGTCTAGGGGGTGAAGGGGTACATTGGATTTGATATGTCTCTGTCGTATCTATAATTTTTGATTGTTTCATGCCAATACTATACAACTTTCGCATATTTTTGGCAACATTTGATATGAATTATTGGACTAACATATTGATCCAGTGCCCAGTGTCAGTTCCTGTTTGTTGCAACATTTTTTGTTTTGTAGAATATCCATATCAAACGAAGTCCAAACGTGATGAAAATTTACGGAGAATTATTTTGGAATATTTGTGATTTTTGGGAGGTGGAATCAACGCAAATAGAGGCCCACAGCCACCACAAGACACCAGGGTGCGCCCCAAGGCCCAAGCGCGTGGTGGCGGGTTGTAGTCACCTCGTAAGGCGGTTGATGCTCTACTTCGGGTGCAAGGAAGCTTATATCTGAAAAAATTGTGTTAAAATCTCAACACAATCGGAGTTATGGATCTCCGGATATTTAAGAAATGGTTTTCGGCTAGAAAAAAATGCGAAGCAGAAGAGAACATAGAGATAGATCCAATCTAGGAGGGGCACTTGCCCCTCCGCCTCCATGGAGGCCATGGACCAGAGGGGAAACCCTCCTCCCATCTAGGGCAGAGGCCATGGAAGAAGAAGGAGCGGGGCTCTCTCCCCCTCTCTCCTAGTGGCGCTGGAGTGCCGCCGGGGCAGGGATCGTGACGGCGATCTACATCAACAATCTTCCTACCGTCAACACCAACTTTCTCCCCTTGTATGAAGCGGTGTAACACCTCTTCTCCCCACTGTAATCTCTACTTAAACATGGTGATCAACACTATATATTATTTTCCAATGATATGTGGCTATCCTATGATGTTTGATTAGATCTGTTTTGTCCTATGGGTTGATTAATGATCTTGATTGGTGTGAGTAGTATGTTTTATTTTGGTGCTGTCCTATGACGCCCTCCATGTTCGGCAAACATGAGGGGTCCTCGTTGTAGGGTATTGCAATACGTTCATGATTCGCTTATGGTGGGTGGCGTCAGTGACAAAATACACAAACTCGAGTAAGTGGGTTGTTCCGTATGGGAGTAAAGAGGACTTGATAATTAATGCTATAGTTGGGTTTTACCTTAATGATCTTTGGTAGTTGCGGATGCTTGCCAGAGTTCCAATCATAAGTGCATATGATCCAAGTAGAGAAAGTATGTTAGCTCATGCCTCTCCCTCGTATAAAATTGCAATAATGATCACCAGTCTAGTTATCGATCACCTAGGGACAAATGACTTCCTTGTGTGACAAAAGCTATCTACTTTTATTATCTTGCAATTTATTAGTAGTTTTATTCTTGCAAAGTACTTCTAGTTTTATTCTTGTTCTAAGTAAAGTAAACGTCAAGTGTGTGTAGAGTTCTATCGGTGGTCGATACAACTTGGGGGAATATTTGTTCTACCTTTAGCTCATCATTGGGTTCGACACTCTTATTTATCGAAAAAGACTAAATACGACCCCTTATACTTGTGGGTTATCAAGACCTTTTTCTGGTGCTGTTACTGGGGAGCAATAGCGTGGGGTGAATATTCTCGTGTGTGCTTGTTTTCTTTATCACTAAGTAGTTTTTATTTCCTGTTCTAAGTTGTTTTACATCTTTTGTTATGGATATGGAACACAATATACAAAAAAATAGTCGTACTTGCTACTCATGGAGATGGGTAATCTCCTAAAACCCTCGATGCTCGTTATGTGCAAAATATTAAACACTAGTTTGATAATCCTGAGAAAACCCCATTAAACTTGATAATGGGAGTAACGTTGGATCAACGTGAATACTTTAGGGATTATCGCTTGACTAAAAAAGGAAAGCTTTTATGGGATCAAATTGAAATGTTGCAATGGTATGCTTGGAATTTATGCTTGAGATATGAATATACTTATTGCTCTAAGATGAAGGCTCGACACCTTCCCTTTTCATGTGAATTTAGTGATAATGAAACCTTGGCTTCTTACGCTAATGGTAGATATGAGTACTATGATGTGGAACGAATAGAAGAATTTGGTTCTTTTGAGGGTGCTTATGAAATTGAATCTCTATTTGAAAAGTATGAAGATTATGATGATTCTGTTTATAGACTTGAAATATTTTCTATACTTCAATATTGCTGTGAAAATTATCAATACAATACCGATATTGATGCGTTTATTGAGAAAGTCTCCGCTGTCCAAGAGACTAATATTTTACAGGAAACCATGGAAGAAGAAATAGATGAAACTGTGAGCTCATTGAATGAAAAAGATGAGGAGGAGAGCAAAGAACAAAAGAAGGAAGAGCTGATTGATCACCCGTGCCACCTTCTAATGAGAGTAACTCTTCAACTCATACATTGTTTAATGTCCCTTCATTCTTACCCAGGGATGAATGCTATGATAATTGATATGATCCCGTTGATTCATTTGAAATATCCTTGCTTGTGGACAAGATGCCAATATGAATTGTGCTTATGGAGATGAACTTGCTACAGTTCCTTATGTTAAGAATGAAATTGTTGCTATTGCACCCAAACATGATAGTCCTATTATCTTTTTTGAATTATCCCAACTACACTATATCTAAGAAGTTGCACTTATTAAGGATTACTATGATGGGTTGTCTTTTATCGTTGCACATGATGATTTTGATGAATATAATATGAATGTGCTTGCTGCTCCTACTTGCAATTATTATGATAGAGGAACTACATCTCCGCCTCTCTATGTTTCCAACACGATAAAATTGCAAGAAACTGCTTATGCTATGTATTGCCCTTTACTTGATGTGCATGAATTGTTCTTTTATGACATGCCAATGCATAGGAAGAGAGTTAGACTTCGTCATTGCATGATATATGTTACTTTGCGCTTAGTACTAAATTATAAATCATTGTTAATTAAAATTGGCTTTGATATACCTTGGGATCCAGGTGGATCGATTACTTGAGCACTTTATGCCTAGCTTAATGGCTTTAAAGAAAGCACTGCCAGGGAGACAACCCGGAAGTTTAATTGAGTCATTGTATTATGTTGTGTGCTTTTATAAAGTTTTAAAACAAAAAAATATATAGGGAAACTTAAAACTTTTCAAAAATAAAAGTGAAAGTGATAAAGATGAACACCGTTGAAGTGGGGGACGTCCTTGAACTTTGTTCATGCTCATGGAAACTTTATGAATCTCGATTACAGAAACTTTTCAACAAAAATAATTATCCCCTTCTACAAATACATTGTATTATAAAAATAATGTGCCAAGATTTGCCTTTAGGATGATTAGATTTCTTGTTGGTATGTGCGGTGCAAAAATAGATACTTTGTCTGTAGTGCATGATTTTACATTTTTTGGTGGAAGTTCAAAAGTTTCTGAAATATTTACACAGTGCTGCTATGCAAAAAAATCCTAATTTTTCAGAATTTTTGGAATTACAAAAATATGGTCTATGTTCAGATTACTATAGACTGTCCTGTGTTTTTTATGCATTGTTTTGTTTATTTTGATGAAACTATGGATTGTATCAGTGGTATAAGCCATGGAGAAGTTATAATACAATATCTACAAAGCAAAAACAAAATATGAATGGGTTTTCAACATTACTTAAATTAGTGATTTGCATTATTATACTAACGGATCTTACCAAGTTTTCTATTGAGTTTTGTGTGGATGAACTGTTCAAATATCGAGAAGGTCTCAATATGAGGAGAAGGAGGAGAGGCAAGATTTGGGGATGCCCAAGGCACCCCAAGTAAATATCAAGGAGAATCAAGCGTCTGAGCTTGGGGATACCCGAAAGGCATCCCATCTTTCTTCAACAAGTATCGGTATGTTTTGGTTTTTGTTTCATTCACGTGATATGCGTAAATCTTGGACCGTATTTTGTGTTTATTTTTCAATTTTCTTTTATGCACTATGTTGGTATGAGATAGTCCATGGTTGATTTATAGAATGCTCATTGCACTTCACTTATATCATTTGAGTATGGCTTTATAGAATGCTTCATGTACTTCACTAATATCATTTGAAGTTTGGATTGCCTGTTTCTCTTCACATGGAAAACTGTTAATTGTAGAATGCTCTTTTGCTTCACTTATATTTATTAGATCATGGTCTTTTGTAGAAAGAATTAAACTCTCATGCTTCACATACATCTATTTAGAGAGTCAACGGGAATTGGTCATTTGCATGTTTAGTCATAAAATCCTACATAAAACTTGTGATCACTGATATGATATGTTTGATTCCTTGCAATAGTTTTGTGATATAGAGGTGGAATATGTGGGAGGTACTAGTAAACAGTTTTGGTTAGTAAGAATGTTGGCGTCAAGATTTGTGATTCCCGAAGCATGCACACATTGTCTCTCGTTATGCTATGAAATTGGAGCATGATTTATTATTGATTGTCTTCCTTTGTGTGCAGGTCGGGGGCACGCGATGGTTAACTCCTACCAACCTCCCCCTACGGGAATGCGTAGTAGTACTTTGCTTCAAGGGCTAATAAAATTTTGCAATAAGTATATGAGTTCTTTATGACTAATGTGAGTCCATGGATTATAAGCACTCTTACCCTTTCACAATTTGCTAGCCTCTTCGGTACCGAGCATTGCCCTTCCTCACCCGAGACGTGCTGCAGACTTCGCCGGTGCATCCAAACCCCGTGATATGATACGCTATGTCACACATAAGCCTTATAATATCTTCCTCAAAATAGCCACCATACCAACCTATTATGGCATTTCCATAGCCATTCCGAGATATATTTCCACAACTAAAAAAAAGTCACATCCGTGACATTTTGGGTCGAACGAAAAAAATTATGTCAAGCTTATGACACTTCTATGACGATAATTGTGACAAAAGCACGTATCATCATAGATGTGGTAGGCTCCTACTTCTCACTACTAGGAAAAGGCCTACTAATGGCGCACCAGTTTTGCCTACTAATGGCGCACTACTGGTGCGCCATTAGTATCACGCCACTAGTATTTCTTACTAATGGCACACCACTGGTGCGCCATTAGTATCTGGTATACTAATGGCGCACCACGCAGTGCGCCATTAGTATAGAACACCATGTGCCATTAGTAGGCCTCCCTGGGGGCCATATTTAACCATGTGCTTTGGCATACTAATGGCGCACTGTTGTGTGATGCGCCATTAGTATACTTTGGCATACTAATGGCGCACTCTATAGTGATGCGCCATTAGTATGAATATTAGGTTTTATTATTTTTTACTTTTCTAATTTTTGCACAGGTTACAAAATATATTATTTGATAGAATATAGACAGCAGCACACAGCAACAACAGATTCATCGAATACAATAGAAGATTAGTCTCCGAATACAATTCATCATATTAGTCTCCGAATTCAAAAGACCGAACAAAGATAAAACATTACAAGTCTAAAGACCGCGAGTATCGAGTTTTTCTTCACATTACAAGCCGATATCGATCATCTAAACTACCATCACATAGAAGAGAGCTGTGGTCATCACGATGAGCATCATCGCGATGAAACTGGTCTTCATCCGGTTCCTCCAACGCTCCCTCCTCTCTCCCGCTAGATAGCGGGCGTATCTAGATTCCGTCTCTGCCCTAGTGGTGTACCCTTTGTAACTGTTACCGCTGAAACGGTGAACCTATCTCTGACACTCCTCCCAGTCGTCGTAGACTACGGGAACCTTACCCTTGTACACGACATACGACGGCATCTCTATGCACAAGCCAAACAATAGACAATACATACATAAGCAATATATAAGTATGCAACAAAAGGATCGGAAGAGAAAAGCAAGACATGACATTAATAGCACGACTCATGGTCTTACTAATAAATAGCATCGATTACATCTAAGTTGAATGACTGTCCAAACCAAAGAGACATACAAGTTCATTAAAGTTTAATTACAACATGAGCCAATCAATGTTTCAAAACTACACATAGCATCACTACTATCGACTCGACTCATGGGACCGGAGCGTGGATGAAGCCGCCGTCTGTCCTGATGGTCATGAAATCGCGGGCGTTGTCAGCCTGCATTTGTAGCGTTCCGTCTATCTCCCTGTTGGACGGTTGATATCTGAGGTAGAACTGCTCCAAGGTATGAAGGACATCTTGATGGATGATGTCCGCAAACTCCGACTGGATGCGAAAGAATTCTTGTCTGATGTCCGCGTCCTGGATTGCCGACAAGCTCGCGGCCCAATCTTTGAGATTATCTGGTAGCAGAAGGTGATGATGGTCCCTTACGATCGCCCGCATGTGATGGAGGGCGTAGTAGGCATCCTTCTGACCGCTAGGTGGCTGCTTGACGCAGCAGAACTTAGTATTGTGGGCAAACACGTGCTTGTCGTACCTACGAACTGGCTTGGTGAAGGTGCCTCCAGATTTGGCATAGCCGGGGAGAACATCATCAAGAACTTTCTTGATATTTGTGTAGTCCATCTTGGAGTCACGGTTCGGGTCGAAATACGTGGCCATGGAATATTTCGGGCTTAAGAGGATGAGTGTGCAATGTGTGTCACTGCACAGAACACGGAATGTTAGAAAAAAAAAGAATAATCAAAATCCAAAAAATCATATGTTACGGGGCAATTAAGGGATGACTTACTCGGGAAAGTAAGCCACCAGGAAGTTATCCTTATCTGGGTTTGCCAGGATGACGCCTTCGAGGTGTGAACTCGCGACTTGGCGGTCCCCAGCGCTGCCCAAGAGCTTGGCACGCATGTAGAAGGGGTCGACTATCACGATGTCTGGGGTCTTGTCTCTAATGATCCGCATCTCCATACTCAGCAAAAACAGCCGAACAAAGGTGTAGTGCAGCGGATGAAGGTTAAACATTGCAAAGATGTCATCAAACCGCAGGACGATCATACCCCCGATGGTGCCATCCACAAAGCCCTTGCCCTCTGGCACCTTGGCCACGAAAACCGGGTATGCCACATCATTCTCTCTGAGACGCCGCTTCTCCAAAGAAAGAACACTGTCATGCAGACTCCGCATAGCACCAGTTGCAGCATTGAGCATATTTGTCGGTAGCATCTCCCTACTCGCCACATGCACCCTCCTCGAGATATCCTTAGGTGAAGGTGGCCCGTCCTGAGCACGGATCATACTCGGTGCCGGCTGGCTCGCACCCTTGTTACTCTTTCTTTTCCGTCCCTTCTTCTTCTGTTGTAATGGGACCGAGTTCTACTCACAGACCGCCTTCTTGAGTGTGTTGGGGCTGATAATATTTGGCACTTTGGCTATCTGAGGCTCGGTGAAGTCGGCAGCTGGAGGCGTCTATTGAGAACTGAACGCCAGACGATGCCTGTTGCAACTGGGTTTCTCCACCGTACCAGCTAGACCGCGGTCGTCTTGGTTGGGTTCTTGAGAAAGAGGCCCACAGAATTCGTCATCGTACCCATGTTCAGCAAAGTACTTATCGACGTTGCTAAATGTACGGCCGTTGTTGTTGTCGTCGTCATCCAGATCCTGTACCATATGCATGTTTGGATCCTGTGCCATAGGGATGTCCGGCATGTCTGGTAGCGTTGCAGCGGTCTTGCCATGGCTTGGCGCCGGCACGACTGGCGGTGTTGTCTTTGGGGTGGTGTCCCCCGCCCCCAAACGAATCTGGCTCTTCGGCCAAAGCAGGGGCCAGCTTAAGCAGGTGTTGAGGGTCATCAGATCATCTTCGTCGGCCCTGGCGGGTTGAATCGGAGGTAACAACTCGTCGCAGCCTGGCAGCACCCGAACCAGTTGAATCCTATACACGGTGGGTGGCATCGGTTTACCGTGGAACACGGGGTTGCCCGGTTGAACGATTTTGCCCTTGGCGACATCGACCAACTCGTCGTTCACGAAGTGCAGGAGAGTGCACGGAACGTCGGCGGCGCCCTGCGAAAACATGTAGGGCGTCAGGGATGCCCAGTTAAAGGCAAGGAGATGAAGTCCTCGGCCGAGAGGCTTAATTAGTTACCATGATGATGGCGTTGAGCTCGGCTAATGTCGAGGCACCGCCAATGGCGGGCGTGCAACTGACGGAGGGGCCGCTTGCTGGCGAGGTGCCGACCGGTGTACACCCGGGTGCATTAAGCTCCAATGCTGGTGTCGGAGACACCAATACCTCCGCCGCCGGAGACACCAATGGCGCCGCCGCTGGAGACACCAATACTGCCGCCGCCGGAGACACCAATGGCGCCGCGTGCGCGTTATGCGAGTTGCTGGCGGTGAAGCTGGGAATCGGGGGCGGCCCCTGTTGGCCACCCGCAATCCACGTCGTTATCCCATGAATCAAGGTAGGCATAATGCCGGTGAGCGTCGATCCCAGTTGTTGTTGCACTTGCTCTTGGACCATCTCCAGAATCCGCGCCACTTGCGCCTTGAGTGCTTCAACCTCGCACGACTGGCTTTCCGAGCTGGTCTTTTTCTCCTTTCGCCCACCAGCGGTATAGTATGACGACCATTTCGTGGACAAGCCTTTGCCGGCCACACGACCAGCTGACGTCGGATTACTGAGCTTATCCTTGTTTTTCATTATGTTCAATGCCCTATTCAAAGGGGTGTCGAAAGGGGAGATCTGAGACGACCCCGCGCTACTGCTTTCTTTGTCCTGCGGAAGGAACGTGAACCATTTAGAAATATTGGGGATTAATAGAATGCAACCATATGGAGCTAATTACGCGGGGGTGTATTCCTTACCAGAACAAGCTCAAGCGCCTTGGTTTTCGGATCCGTGGTAAGCTCCTTTGTTACCGGGTCCTCCTTGTACAGGGCCCTGAGAAAGTTCCTGGTCTGCTTGTCACGGTATTTCTCGAAGCGGGGCGGCAGGCCTTGCTCAACACGCTTCGCGTCCTCCTTGTCCCATATAGGCTCCGCCACTCTGTAACCGCCGGGACCGAGTTGGTGGACCCCTAAGTTCAACTGCCGCATTTCTTTCCCCCACTGACTTGATTCGGAGGTTGCGGGGCTCTCACACTTGATCTTGAACTCCTTGTAGTCATCTTCACTCATCAAAGGATATTTCGCCTTGATCTTCTCATAACTATCACCTTTGTCAATCATTGCCTTCACCGTGCTTTTCCAAGTAGACAGGGCCGTGCTCATCCTCGTGAGGGCGGCACCGTTCACTTTATTCCCCGAGAGGCGTGTGTTTGCAAACTCGGCGGGGAACTTGTATCGTTCGTGCAGCTTCGTGAAGAGGAGGCTGCGGAAATTCCCTCGGTCCTTATGCCTTAGGTTCTCGGTGTTGATCGAGACGGTGCTCCGGAGAGTGCACCCGAGCTGAACCGAGTACCCCTTGACTACGTGTTTGGGCGCCGTCGGATGCCCATCGGAGTTCACTTCAGTAAATTCATCCCTGACGGTGCCGAGCATGTTCGGGCGCCGGTCCTTTCGTTGCCTCTTCGGTTGGCTGCCATCTGTGCATGCACCGCCATCATCAGTGGTGGCATCCGCGGCGCCATCATCAGTGGTGTCATCCCCGACGCCACTAGGGGTTGTGTAGTCAGGATCGGTGTCTTCCACGGCATCCTCATAGCGGTGAGGTTCTTCCTCCAACTCCTGGGACAGCTCCCAGAATTGCTTGCCGCCCGAACCATTGGCCTCATCGTTGTGGGCCATGTTTCGCTCTAAATAGGAAAAAAGTTTGGTCAAAAAGTTGGTTATTGTCAAGGAACAAGATCATGGTCTCATCATTTAGGGTTCGTCGACACCGAGGCATCCTAAAAGCTAAGCTTTTATCATTTAGGGTTTGTCGACACCGAGGCACCCTAAAAGCCTAAGCATACATCATTTAGGTTCTCATCGACACCGAGGCACCCTATAGAAGCCAAGTTAAGTTTTCATCATTTAGGGTTTATCGATGCCAAGGCACCCTATGTTAGGCCTAATCACTTGGCACTAATCACTTGGCTCTATTGCCACCTATGTTGGGTTTATCATCTAGGGTTTATCGATGCTAAGGAGAATTCTAAGTTGGGCCTAATCACTTGGCTCTATTGCCACCTATGGTTTAATGCAGCAAGAATGGCGGGGCAGTTGATCCTACTTAACTAAGTACTAAGATACCCCGGCCCATGCATTAGTCGCAAGTACCCCATATGTCCGATATTTAGCAAAGTAATGCTAAAATTCATGGAAAATTTAAGCACGACCTTTGCTGAAAATAGGACATATGGAGTACCCGAATTTGCTGGAACAGAAGTTAATCGACATTCCGGCAAACTCAAGGGCCTCTCAGGGTACCTGCAAATTCATCACGGCACGAAGGGCCTCTCAAGGGCCTCAAGCAGCAGCAGCGTCTCCCAGGACCCCATTTTTTTGCAACAATCAGAGCAGAGAATTCAACATATTTCTATACAAGAGCACTGTAAAGATGAAGAATAGTTCTACAGCAGCCCATTTATATACAACAGCAGTACTATAGTTCAGTACCATATGCCTACATTTCAAAATCCAATCATCTCACAATCAAATAAAATTTCTAGAGGCAGAGCCACTGGACAATACTGTATCAAGGCAACAACCTAATTTCAGTAAGGAAATTAACTGAATTTAAAGAGATAAAGCTTCTTGTCTCTCCACACTCTACTCCACTGGAGGCACCAGAACTAATTTGCAATCAACCCTGAACAATAAGTATATTTCAGACATTTGGAACTAAACTAACCTAACTAATCACAACAAGGTGGCATGCATAGAAATATGGAACTAAAGTACAATCTGGATTTATAGCACATGCTGCAGCCACTATAGAAGTTATTAACGTAACAATAAAAGCCTTCAAGGGGCAAATAAAGCCACAGTTCAAGTGCTCAAACTCTCAAAGGGACATGTAGGAGCAAACCTTGGAAGCAGCAGGAGCAGCTGCAGCAGGAGCCGATGATGCACTCACCCAGAGGCCTAGCCAGGGAACCTGCATAATCAACAAACACATAAAGCAACCATGAATATAATTAAACACATACATAGGGCAGATTAATCTGCCATGCTAAGTGACAGCATACTAAGGTAGAACAGAAAGCACTACAACCCATTATCTGTTGTTTGGGCACTACCACGAACACCTTGACAGATATATATCAGAAGTGCACTGAACAAGAAACAGTAGTACTTTTCTACACAGTAATCACCTGATATCAGAAGGATACTTTTTCATCAGCCTAGAACTAGCACAAATCAACTCAGGTCTCAACCAACATACTAAAATTAGTATTGTCACCATTAAGACCTACATGGATCATTTCATTTGTGAACACATTTGATTGTCCAAACATAGTACTCCTAGCATATTCTAGTTGTTGCTAACACTACTCCTAAGTGATGTTACCATAAGAGCTAAGATAGCAAAAACTACATAAAGCACTGTAGTATTCCATCATGAGTGCACAGCTACAACAGCACAGTTGCTACTAGTTCACAAGGATACCAGATCAATCAGAGATCGGGCTCACCGTGCACAGTTATCCACCTTCCCCTTGCTCCGCTTGTCGACAATGGCCAGGATCAGCTTCTTGTTCTCATCCAGGTACTGCACGGTTCATGAATGACTGATTTATCACCAAAAACCTATCTGTTGTTCCCGAATGACTGATTGTTCCTGAAGAAGAAGGAAGGGGAAGGGGGAGGAGAGGGGAGGGGCTCACCTGCGAATATGTAGTCGAGGTCGTACACGGCGCCAGGGTTGCGTCGGCGAGCTTGCCACCCACCTTGGAGCCGGAACCCTAGGGCTCGGGGCCTACGCAAGACCACAACCAGGAGGCGCAGCCGCACGCGGACGGCGAGGTCGGTGAAGGGGGCGCGGGGGCGGCGGCACGGGGGAGCTGCGGTGGTGGGGGCACGGGGGCGGCGGGGGTGGGCTCGATCTGGGCCTGGACGGGCGGCTTCTTCGCGGGGAAGGAGAGGCAGGGAAGGCAGGGAAGAAGAAGGCGGAGAAGGAGAGGCGGCGGCGTCACTGACGGCGTGCAGGCGCGGCGGATGGAGGAGGTGGAGCAAGGCGGGGCGGCGGCGTACGGTTGGGGCGGAGGGGGCAAAGTTAGGTCGAGTGGGGATCTGGCGAGGGAGGGGAATAGGTGGAGTGGGGGGAGGGTTAGCAATGGCGCACCTCCCCCTAGTGCGCCATAAGTACGACGATACAGATGGCGCACCTCCCCCTGGTGCGCCAATAGAATTTTGTTTTGATTACAGTTCGAGCACTCAGGTTATATTCCCCCTAACCGTATTCCCATCACAACATGCACACTAGCCCGACTAGTCAGCAGACATCACACACACTAGGAGGTCCTGGGTTCGATTCCCAGGCTCACCAATTTTTGTTTTTATGCATTTTTTCTTTGCACCTATCTTTTTATCCATGCATCCAAATATAACATGTCACATATGCTAGATGTTCAGAATTTCATGTAGAAAAATAATATGCAGTTTGTTGCCATGTTAACAACATTTAAAATGCTGTTTGATATTTATTTGTGCTTAAATATGTTCAAACTTGTTTAAATCATAACAGTAATATTTTTTTATAAAAACAGTAATAACTTGTTTGAATTTGTTTTTTTTTTTGCAATTTTAGTTGCATTCATTTGTGACGCTGGAGCGGGCCGAGGAGGGTGCGGGGGGTCGTCGGCGGCGGCCGGTGGAGCGGGGGAGAGGGTGCGGGGGGTGCTCGGCGGCGAGGGGGACCGGATCTGGCGAGGTGGGATAGCGATCGAGATGGAGGGGGATCGAGATCGAGTGTCCATGAAATTTAAAAAATATTCATGAGTTCAAAATTAAACTGCCCATGAAATATAATCGAGAAATGAAGGCTACAATTTAAATGCAATCGATCTTAGCTAGCTATCTGTTCACAATCTTCTTGCCCTTCTTTTTCGCAAATGGAGTTCTTCTGTGGAACGGACATCCTTTAGGTAGGGTGGTCCTGCTTCTTCTTGTGGTGTATGCTGCTACTTCATCGTCGTCGTCATGTTCGATCTTCGGGTCGCCGTACTTGTCGAAGTCTTGCTCATTGGCTACTCCATCCATTTCTATGATCTTCCTTTTGCCTCTCCTCACGACAACACGACTGGGCTTTGACGGGTTGGTAATGAAGAAGCATTGGTCCACTTGGGAAGCCAGTACCCATGGCTCATTTTTCGCGGTGACGTTTGCACCCGCGGTCTTGGATTTGACTTTGGGTATAACCATGGTGGTGAAATACCGGTCTTCTTTTAGGACGCTCTTGGCCTATCTGACACGGAACATCGGGACCTTCTCTCCAGCGTAGCTCAGCTCCCAGATCTCCTCGATCCTTCCGTAGTATCTATCCTTGTCGTTACCGGTGTAGGATTCCATCGTTACCCTGGAGTTCTGATAACCATCGCTCTTCATGTCCTTGTCCTCGGTGTAGAATGTGTAGCTGTTGATATCGTACGCCTCATAGGTCATCAGGTTGTGCTCGGCGCCCTGTGACAAGGCGAATATGAGTTGTTCTTCCGTGGAAGAATCCTCATGTAAAGGGTACGACAGAAGCTTCTGCTTGAACCAACGCGTGAAACATGAGTTGTGCTCTTTGATTATATCTCCGTCCGTCCTCTGTTGGCCTCGGTCATTGTACGTCTTCTCAATAAAGGTTTTGTGCTCTACCACCCAAGGATCGACCATGTCTATGTGTTGTAGCGCGACTAGGTTTGCTCTTTCAAAGTCGGCGAGTCGACCCTCGAAGTCGACATGCATTTCACGGCGACCCTCACGGTGACCCCATCCAGCAAGCCTGCCGAGGTGCCTGTTGACGGGCAGAGCAACGGGGTTCTCGATGCCTAGATAATTCGTGCAGTAGGAGATGCACTCTTCGGTCAGAAAGCCCCTGGCTATGCTTCCCTCTGGACGTGACATGTTGCGAACGTATCCTTTGATGACACCATTCATCCTTTCGAACGGCATCATGTTGTGCAGGAACGTCGGCCCGAGTTGGATGATATCCTCCATGATATGGACCAGCAGATGCACCATAACGTCGAAGAATGCGGGCGGGAAGTACATCTCAAGCTCGCATAGTATAACCACAATCTCTTCCTATAGCCTTCTGAGTTGCCTCACGCCAACCGACTTCCGAGAGATGACCTCGAAAAAGTTGCATAGGCCAAATAGCATTTCACGGACGTGCGCGTCCATGATCCCACGGATTCCAACTGGAAGTATCTGCGTCATTAGCACGTGACAGTCGTGAGACTTCATCTCGCTGAACTTCTGCTTCGCTGGGTCTAGGTATCTGCTTATCTTCCCCGCGTAACCGTAAGGAAGTTTTACTCCTACGAGGCAGGTGAAAAACTGCTCGATCTCCTCCTAACTTAGAGTGAAGCACGCGGGAGGGTAGTCATTTCCCGTCTTCTTGGCCTTTTTGCCTTTGCGACGACTTTCTATGTTCTGCTTCGCCTCATCATCATCATCATCATCATCATCATCATCATCATCATCATCATCATCATCATTAGCGTGAAGCTCCTGCCTGATGCCCATTGATTTCAAGTCTGCCCTTGCTTTCGGCCCATCTTTGGTCCTCTCTGGCATGTTGAGCAGGGTACCAAGCAGACTCCCGCACACGTTCTTCGTGATATGCATGGCATCAAGGCTGTGAGGCACATGGTGGATCTTCCAGTACGACAAGTCCCAGAAAACAGACCTCGTTTTCCATACCTTCAGCAGCGGCCCTGGCGCCTTTCGCTTCTTTCCCGGCTCTGGCGCCTTTTGCTTCTTTCCCAGCAGTGGGCAATCTTTCCAATTTTTCAACAGCCCGTCTATTTCCTCGCCGCTCCTCGTACGCGGGCATCTTCGGGGTTCGGTTTCACCATCGAATAGATCCTTGCGTTTCCTCCACAGGTCATCGTCGCGAAGCCACCTTCGATGTCCCATGAACACGGTTTTCGAAGACCCGGGATCTCTATCTAGCTAGCGATACGTTGTGTCATCCATGCACCTGACGCATCCAGAAAATCTGTGGACCACCTGCCCCGCGAGATATCCGTAACCGAGATAGTCGTGCACCGTCATGAGCAGTGCGGCTCTCATAGGGAAATATTCTTTCTCTGCGGCGTCCCACGTATTGGCTGGCGTTTTCCACAGCGTGTCTAGCTCCTCTTTCAGCAGCCCCAGATACAGATTGATGTCGTCCCCTGGTTGTTTCGGCCCTTCAATTAGCATACTCATGTGAATGTACTTCCTCTTCATGCACAACCAGGGGGAAGGTTGTACATCCACACAAACACAGGCCATGTGCTATGTGTGCTTCTCTGGCTGCCAAACGGATTGACTCCATCGGTGCTCGCGCCCAGCACGATGTTCCTTGGATCCTTCCCAAATTCTGGGTGTTCGAAGTTCAACGCTTGCCACTGGCTCCCATCCTTAGGGTGACTCAGCATCTTGTCTTTTTTATTTATCTCCGGGTCATTTGCGTCATCTTCTCGCTTCTTCTCCTCCCTATCCGCGTGCCAACGCAGGAGCTTTGCTACCTTAGGGTCCACGAAATACCGCTGCAGACGAGGAGTGATCGGAAAGTACCACACCACTTTTCGAGGAGCTTTCTTCCTCTTCTTGTATCGAGTGACGCCGCACACCGGACATATGGTAGACTCCGCGTGCTCGTCCCGATAAATGATGCAATTGTTCATGCACACATGGTATTTCACGTGCGGTAAATCCAGAGGACACACGACTTTCTTCGCCTCCTCGAAACTGGTCGGGCACTTGTTCCCCTTGGGAAGACGTTCATGCCAGAATGACATGTTCTCGTCGAAGCATGCGTCGGTCATTTTGTGTTTTACCTTCATCTCCAGAGCCATGAGCGTTACTTTCAGGCGGGTATCCTCGGGTCTGCATCCTTCATACAATGGAGTAACCGCGTCTATCTCCAGTTGATCCAGCTTGGCTTTCTCTCGGGCGGCAGCTCTTGCGTTATCCGTCTGCTTGAGAAGCAGCTCTTGAATATGCCTGCACCCAGCCCATCAATGGTCCATCGTCGTCTGCTCCGCCGACATCTTCATCTTCATGATCATGCCCTTCGTCTGCTCCGGCATCTTCCTCATCATCATGTCCGGCATCTTCTACATGATGACTGTGTACAGCATCACCGTCGTGATCATGTCCTGGAGATTCTTCGTCTTCTCGCCCGCCCGAGCCGCGGTGGTTGTCTTGCTGCCCTTCCTCATTTCTTGCCCGGCCCCCATGGACGACTTCATAGTCATCTTCATCACCTTGCCACCGATAGCCATCCATGAAACCACGCAAGAGCAGGTGGTCCCGCACCTGCCCGGAATCCGGGTCCGCAATAAGGCTCTTCAGCTTGCATCTTCGACACGGACATCTTATCTCCGTCTCGTTCTTTTGAAGCATCTCGGCCTTCGCGGAGCTCAAAAACCTATTCACGATGCCTTCGGTCATCGTGCGGACCATGGTCGCCTGCGGGGTAGAGCAAAACGATATTTTAGAACCAAGAAAAAATTTGGCATGACTTTCCCTAAAAATAGGACCAAAAAGAATGCATAGTGCCAAAATTCTCGCCGAAACGGAAATGAATCAACATTCCGGCAAAATATTGGCAACTATCGCATTTCAAATACCGGTACCTGCAAACACAAACATATATGCAACACCACAAACATATGCAACACCACAAACATACATAGATCTAGCTAGGCCACAAAAAGTGCATGTGCACGTTGTTGGAGCGAGCTAGGGAGAAAAAAGTAGATCTACAACATGAAGATAGCTTTCCCCTTACTTACCTATCAAAAAAGGTAATTTCACCACTTAATTTTGATGAATCTATGGTGCAAATGAGGTGAGGAGGAGGAGGTAGCCGACAAGCCTGGAGAAGGAGGTGGAGGGAATGAAGTGGGGAAAGTGAGTGTCTAGGTGTGGATGTCCAAAATATCTAGCTGGTCCCAGGTTACTAATGGCGCACCACATAGCCATGCGCCATTAGTAACCCAACATACTAATGGCACTCCTGGCCGTGTGCCATTAGTAGTTTTGCAAAAAAAGTAAATATATATATACTAATGGCGCACCGTGGCATAGTGCGCCATTACTAGTTTAAACTAGTAATGGCGCACTTTGCAACGATGCACCATTAGTAGTTTTGCAAAAAAAAAAGAATAAAAAAATACAGTAGTAGCGCACTCCATGGCTGGTGCGCCATTACTAGTTAGAACTAGTAATGGTGCACTTTTCCAGGATGCGCCATTAGTATGTTTGGAAAAATGAAAAAAAATGTTACTTGTGGCGCACCTTGTGCCTGGTGCACCATTAGTGTCTTCCACACTAATGGCGCATCACCACATGGTGCGCCATTAGTATATAGTAGTGGCGCACCACTTCTCTGGTGCGCCATTAGTGTCAATTTCATCTATAGCCATTTTCCAAGTAGTGTCTATGACAAAAAATCATGATAGAAAATGGGCTTTTCATCCTGGGCAGGCCGGGGACGCACCTGAATGACATTCTTTGGGCCATCCATGATGGAAAAATCGTGGTAGAAGGGAGGGCAAGTCAAATATCAGGGAGTTCCTGGTTACGATGGGTAGTCGGGGGAGTGATGCACAGAGGTTAGCGTGCTTCTCTCGTACACGTACACACATGTTGTCACATCCGTAGTTCTGGTATGACCTAGGCTAGCCTTCTTGTGGGCATCATGTTTAAATTTCATTTAAATTTGAATTGGGGATTTGTGAAACCCACAGAAATCATTTCTGGAAATAATCCAGATAAAAATTGCTCCAAAAAGATCCAAGAAAATGTTCATGTTGCTCTCTGAAAATATTGGTCAGAGGTAAAATTCAAACAAATATTTTCAAGAGCTCATAAATATTTATTTTGGCCATTTGGAATTAATGCAATACTTATTTGCGTTGGATATATATATATATGTTATATATTTTATATATGTCCAAAAATTCTGAAAATTGGTGAGGGGCTTTGGAATAATCCCTTAGGTCCCTGCAAAACTTGTCAGAAGAAAATAAAATGATTTAGTATTATTATTAAGTCAAAACAAATGTTAGAAAATAGAAAAGAAAACAAAAATAGAGAGAACCTTACCTGGACCTACCTGCGGCCTGGCACTATGCGGCCCAGCAGGCTAGCCCAGCCAGCTGGCCGTGGCAGTCGTCCCCTTCCTCGCGCCAGGAGGACAGGGGCACGGGCTCGGTGTGCACGGCCAAGCATTGTAACACCCCGTATGTAACATGCCATATTTGTATTCCAACTCTTGCCATTTTCGGCACTAAGTTATTTTATTTCCTCGTTGTCGGGTTTTTGTCTTCGTGTTGCTTTTGTCTTTGTCATGCATCTCATATTATGTCATCATGTGCATCGCATTTGCATACATGTTCGTCTCATGCTTCCGAGCATTTTCCCCGTTGTCCGTTTTGCATTCCGGCGCTTCTATGTCCTCCGGTGTCCCTTTCTACCTCTTTTTGTGTGCGGGTATTAAACGTTCTCGGATTGGACCGAGACTTGTCATGCGGCCTTGGCTTACTACCGGTAGACCGCCTGTCAAGTTTCGTGCAGTTTGGACTTCGTTTGATACTCCAACGGTTAACCGAGGGACCGAAAAGGCCTCGTGTGTGTTGCAGCCCAACACATCTCCAAAGTGGCCCAAAACCCACCTAAACCCTCTCCATCATCTAGATCGTTCGATCACGATCGCGTGGCCGAAATCCGTGCTCAATTTGGAGCCTCCTAGCTCCCTCTACCTCTATATAAAGCCCCCCCCCCCCGAAATTTCTGGTCATTTCCAACCCTAACCTAGCTCCCCGCCTCCTCCGCGCGGCCGGACACATCGCACCGCCTCTCAGCACTCACCACGTGGCAGCACCGACACCTGCCGCCGCCGCGGCCTGGGAAGCCCGCAACTGGCCCCAGAGCCCATCCGCGCCCCGCCGCCTACCTCTGCTTGTGCGCCGCCCCGAGCCGCAGCTATGCTCGCCAGCCGGCGACCTCGCCTCCTCGCCGCCAGAGAGCTCCGACGGACGCCCCGCTCCGGCGATGCCATCCATAGCCGGCCGCCGCCTCGTTCCTCGCCGGCAAGCGCTGACCCGAGGCGCCGCCCTCCGCCGCTCCTACCTCGCCGTCCGGCCTGCGCCTCGCCGCCCCGGAGAGCTCCGGCCGCCTCGACCTCCACTCCGGCGACCTCCGGCGGCCTCGACCTCCACTCCGGTGACCTCCGGCGGCTACTGTTCTGGTGACCTCGATCCGCGTGCAAACCAGATCGGGATCTGGAGTTTTGGATCGGTTGACTTTTTACCCCAAACCCAAATTTTTATGCGATTTTCATCATGTCATAACTGCATCACCGTTTCTCCGATTCGTGCGTGTAGCATATCGAAATGTTCGTCTCGACGAGTGCTTCATTTCATCTCATTGCAGCTTGTTCATTTGAGGTCATCTTGATGCCCTAAATGCTGTTGGAAGAGTGCTAGTTTCTGTTAGTTTCAGATTCTTATCAGTAATTGGACATTTGCCATTTTTGCCATGATTGATGTGTGCCTCCTATGGATTTGAGCTCTACATGTGATTTGAAGTATGCCATGCCATCTTTATAGGGGTGTATGCCATGTATTTTTGCGATCTCTGTGGTGACTAGCAGAAGCATGCAAAGTAGCTCTCTCAGTGTTGCTGATTTCAGAGACTTAGAAATATTCTAAGTCTTTGTCCTGCTATAATTTTTATGCCATGTGTTCATGTTGCTACCGAGTGATCCATGCCTCTTTTGAGCATTTATGGAGCACCCTAGCTTGACTCAATGGAGCTCTACTTTTGCTTTAAAATGTTCCTGGCAGAATGTTTACATGTTAAGCATTTTTGCCGAGCTTGTTGTAGTTGATCCTTGCATGCTATGTTGTTGCTCTTGCCATGTCTAACTTCTATGCCATGTATAGCTTCTATGCCATGTCTACTTGCTGGGTGTATGCTTAGTTTGTCATGCAATGCCTCGTGGTGAGTGCATCGAGCTCGCAAACATGCTTACTTAATATCTGTTTTGCCCAGTTTTCTGCTAAGTCTGAATCTGTTAACGATAATTGCTATGTTCATATGGTTGCCATTGTATTTTCTGATCCCTTTTGGCTTATGGTCAGTAAGGGACTTTTGTTGTATGCTTTGAGTAGCTTCATGCCATGCCTTGCTTTGCCACGATATGTTCCTGTAGCATGTTGTTATCGTGCTCTAAACATTGCTTCCTGATGATAAATTCCTGACATGTTTATTTCACTAAGTCTGTAACCTGATATCTTTTGCACTTTTGCCATGCTTGTTTGAACCTTCTATTGAGAGATTTAGCCGTAGCTCAGTGTTCATCTTTTGTCAAGAATCTTGAGTGGATCCCTGCCATGTATTTTGTTGTCATGTTGGAGTGCTTTAGCATGTTGTTCTTGATGCATTTAGATGGCTTCGTGCTGTTAATCGCAGATCGGTGCCATATTTGTTTTGCTTGTAATTTCCAAACCATGCATCCGATTCTGGTGATCTTTATATCGATTTCGACCGAAATAAACTCCCCTTTCCAGTGGCACTCTTGGTTTTCCAAGTTGAGGCCACGTTCAATCATTCCTTCCCAAATCATGCATATGCATCGCATACCGCATCCCGCATGTCATGCATTGTTTTGCATCTTGTTGCTTGTGCATTGCACGTGGTTGATTGTGTCTCCCTTTGCTTGTTGTTCTTGCTTGGGTAGAGCCGGGAGACGATTACGTGATCGAGGAGCCCATTGAGTATGCTTACGAGGATCAAGATAACGTCAACTCGGAGAACTTTGCAGGCAAGATGACCATACCCTCGAAATCACTTCTATCTTTGCTTGCTAGATGCTCGCTCTTTTGCTATGCCTATGCTACGATACCTACCACTTGCTTATCATGCCTCCCATATTGTCATGTCAAACCTCTAACCCACCTTGTCCTAGCAAACCGTTGTTTGGCTATGTTACCGCTTTGCTCAGCCCCTCTTATAGCGTTGCTAGTTGCAGGTGAAGATTGGAGTTTGTTCCTTGTTGGAACATGTTTATTATTGGGATATCATTATTATATCTTATCTATTTTAATGCACCTATATACTTGGTAAAGGGTGGAAGGCTCGGCCTTATGCCTGGTGTTTTATTCCACTCTTATCGCCCTAGTTTCCGTCATACCGGTGTTATGTTCCTTGATTTTGCGTTCCTTACACGGTTGGGTTATAATGGGAACCCCTTGACAGTTCACCTTGAATAAAACTCCTCCAGCAATGCCCAACCTTGGTTTTACCATTTGCCACCTAGCCTCTTTTTCCCTTGGTTTCCGGAGCCCGAGGGTCATCTGTATTTAAACCCCCCTAGGCCAGTGCTCCTCTGAGTGTTGGTCCGACCGAGTAGACTGCGGGGTCACCTCGGGGCAACTTGAGTGTTGGTTTTACTCGTAGGATGTCTCATCTGAGTGTGCCCTGAGAACGAGATATGTGGAGCTCCTATCGGGATTTGTCGGCACATTCGGGCGGCTTTGCTGGTTTAATTTTACCATTGTCGAGATGTCTTGTAACCGGGATGCCGAGTCTGATCGGATTGTCTTGGGAGAAGGAATATCCTTCGTTGGCCGTGAGAGCTTGTGATGGGCTAAGTTGGGACACCCCTGCAGGGATTTGATCTTTCAAAAGCCGTGCCCGCGGTTATGGGCAGATGGGAATTTGTTAATGTCTGGTTGTAGAAAACCTAAAGATTACCTTAATTAAAATGAATCAACTGAGTGTGTGACCGTGATGGTCTCTTTTTGGCAGAGTCCGGGAAGGGAACACGGTCTTGAGTTATGCTTAAACGTAGGTTGTTCTAGGATCACTTCTTGATCATAGTTCATCGACCGTGCCTTTGCCTTCTCTTCTCGCTCTCATTTGCGTATGTTAGCCACCATATATGCTAGTCGCTTGCTGCAGCTCCACATCATACCTTTTACCCTTCCTATAAGATTAAATAGTCTTGATCGCGAGGGTGTGAGATTGCCGAGTCCCCGTGACTCATAGATTACGTCCAAACCAGATGTAGGGACCGATGACACCGCTCCAGGTGATCCGACTGAGCTCAAGTGGGAGTTCGATGAGGACTCTGGACGATACTATGTTTCCTTTCCAGACGATCAGTAGTGGTGCCTAGTTGGGGCGATCGGGGACTATGTTGCATTTGGGGTTTATCTTTATTTTGGTTCCGTAGTCGGACCTTGAGTGTAACTGGATGAATGTAATGATATTTATGCTATTTGTGTGACGTGGCGAGTGTAAGCCAACTATGTATCTTTTCCCTTATTTATTACATGGGTTGTTGTGAAGATTACCTCACTTGCGACATTGCTTTCAATGCGGTTATGCCTCTAAGTCGTGCTTCAACACGTGGGAGATATAGCCGCATCGAGGGCGTTACAAGTTCGTATTCAGAGCCTTCCCCGACCTTAGGTGCCCCCTTATTGATCGAATCATTGGCGTTGTTGAGTCTAGAAAAATGTTTTGAGTCTTATAGGAATATATATCGGAGAGTAGGATTCTTTTTACTCCTCAGTCCCTTCGTCGCTCTGGTGAGGCATCCTGACGTAGAGTTTTGACTCTTCTCTTCTCAAATTTCACTAATTTGTTTTAGGATCACGCGGGTATCTTGGAATCGTTTCGATGGTTTTGTGATGAGAACATTGTTCTTGGTGCCTCCTTACATTTAGGGGTTGTGGCAGTGTCCCGGGGAGTTGAGCTCCGAGGTGTTGTCGTCACAATTTTATCGTTGCAATTCTGGAATACTTGAGTTTCGCTGACATCAAAAATCTCTTTTATGTAGTTGTTGATGAGACAACCTCGACGCCACCCAGTACTGGGGCAGGAGTTCGGGAGCATTGCCATAACTCGTATAACGGATGCTTTTCGAAGGTTGAGGTAAATGATTTCCGAAGTTTTCTTGGTTATGTGTTGAAGGATGGATACAGCTGGATGTAGGATTTGCTAGCTTTGGGTGAGATATTATGCTTCCACTGTATCCCCAACACCTGATTGCATAACCGGAAAGGTTCGGGAGTTTCATAGGTGGGAATTCATGTAGCTCTAGTATTTCTCCTGCAAATATTTGGTTTGTGATTGGGTCATCCACACCAAGTATTTGTTCTTGTCCGTACCTTGTTGTTTTATTCTTCTACCTCTATCTAAGTGGCTTCTCGATTTATGGAAGTGTGACCATTTCTATTGGAATGCATTCGTTCATTTTGTTTGGATGTTAAGACTATATGTTGCAATTTCAATCCGTTTGATTCAGCTTGAATATATGTCTGTCAAGATGCTAACGGATGTCACCCTCTCCAGGATGGCTCCTCCAACGCGTACGACTCCGAATCCGGATCCGCCACCACCACCTCCACCTCCGGAGGCATGGCAAGCTGTGATGGCCGCTACCAATGCAAACATGTAGCTGATCATGCAAATTTTGCAAGAGCGCAACCAAGGGAATCATGGCCATGGCAATAATCAGAATCAGTTTGCTACACTCAACCAGTTCCTCGCTAACCAGCCAAAGACCTTCAGCAACTGTGTCGAGGCAACAGACGCTGATGATTGGCTCATGGATATCTGCAAGCATTTTGAGTGCAGCAACGTCAGGCCTGAGGACTTTGTCAAGTTTGCTTCCTTCCAACTCAAAGACCAAGTGGCAGAATGGTTTCAGCAATACAAAGATTCCAGAGGAGGCCGTGTGATTACCTGGGATGAATTCCGTCGAGACTTCAAAGCACACTACATTCCTCAGAGTGTTGTTGAGAGCAAGCATGAGGAATTCCGCAACCTGAAGCAAGTCAGCTTGTCTGTTTACCAGTATAACATCATGTTCCAGAAGCTCGCTCGTTTCGCCAAGCAGGACGTCCCCGACGAGAAGAGCATGATTTACCAGTTCAGGGGTGGCCTCAAAGAAGATCTTTAACTTGCTCTCGTGCTTTTTGAGCTGCAGAAGTACGATGAGTTTTACAACATGGCACTGAAACAAGAGACTGCTCAACTCAAGTGTGATGCTTCCAAGAAGCGAGTCAGAGATGCAACTCCTTCTTCCTCAACACAAGTGGCTTCTAAGCAGCAAAAGTATTGGTTGCCTCCTCCTCCGTTTCGTCAGCCTTATCAGTAGAAGAGCAAAGGTGGCAATGGATCTTCCCACCCACCCAACCTAGGCTTTCAGAACAAGACTTCGTCTCATGCTCCAAGATCAAGTGCTCCTTATCACCGTCCGCTCTCGGAGGTCACGTGCAACAAGTGTCAGTAGAAGGGTCACTATGCCAACAAATGCTTCAATCAGAGGCGTCTTCCTCATCCTCCTCCCGTGAGATCTGCTAGTACCGTAGTGGTCAAGCATAATCCCAAGCACACCAAGGTCAACTTGACGAACGCAGCTCACGCAGAGGACTCGTCAGATGTGATTATGGGTAACCTTCCTGTTAACGATGTTCCTGCAAAAGTACTTTTTGATGCTGGTGCATCGCATTCTTTCTTTTCATTCCCATTTGCATCGAAGCACAATCTTGACACCGAGGTTATGCCCAAAGTCATGCAAGTTGTTTCTCCCAGCAAGCTTATGACTTCTAGTTTGGTTGCTCCCGATGTTTCTATCACGTTGGGCGACTACAAATTTCTGTCCACTCCAGTGGTCCTTGGTAACTCGGATATTGATCTTATTCTCGGAGTGGACTGGCTTTCTAAGCACAAGGCTCAGCTTGATTGTGCTGCCAAGCAGATTCAATTGAGACATTTGTCTGAGGATGTAATTGTCTTTGCCGCTCGTGATGATACCATCCGACTATTTTCTCTCAATGAGAAGGGCAAGCTGGAAGCCATCTCAGATTCCAGTCATTTGAGAATATCAAGACGTCTTTCCAGAAGAGCTTCCAGGAATGCCTCCGCACTGGCAAGTGGAATTTGTCATCGATCTTGAGCCTGGCACGAAACCTATTTGCAAACGTCCTTACAAGCTTGGACCTGAAGATTTGAAGGAGATGAAGAAGCAACTTGATATTCAAGAGCGTATGGCTCTCATCCGACCAAGTTCTTCTCCATGGGGTTGTGGTGTTCTTTTCGTCAAGAAGAAGGATGGAACGGACCGACTTTGTGTCGACTACCGTCCATTGAACAAGAAGACCATAAAGAACAAGTATCCACTCCCCAACATCAACGAGCTTTTTGAACAACTCAAAGGTGCTCAAGTATTCTCCAAGCTTGACCTCCATATGGGCTATCATCAGATTTGCATTCGTGAAAAAGATATCCCCAAGACAACATTCAGAACAAGCTATGGTTCATATGAATACACTGTCATGTCTTTCGGGCTCGTCAACGCTCCTCCAACATTCTCCCACATGATGAACTTCATCTTCAACGCCTACACAAATGGCTTCGTCTTGGTCTACCTCGATGACATTTTGGTCTTTTCCAAGAACAAGGAGGATCATGCCAAGCATTTGAGATTGGTGCTGGATAAACTCAGAGAACATCAGTTCTATGCAAAGTTTTCAAAGTGCGAGTTTTGGCTTGATGAGGTTCTCTACCTTGGGCATATCATCTCCGCCAAGGGCATAGCTGTTAATCCTGAGAAGGGTTCTGCAAATGTGAATTGGGAACCACCTCAGAACGTGACACAACTCCACAACTTCCTTGGGCTCGCAGGCTATTGTCGAAGGTTCATTGGAAACTTCTCAAAGATCGCGAAGCCTCTTTCCAACCTCCTCCAGAAGCATGTGAAGTATGTCTGGTCTCCTGAATGTGACATCGCTTTCAACACCCTGAAAGAGAAGTTATTCACTGCTCCAGTTTCGACTCCTCCTGATGAATCCAAACCGTTCGAGGTCTTCTGTGATGCTTCCCTTCAAGGTCTTGGTGCAGTGTTGATGCAAGAGAAGAAAGTTGTGGCCTATACCTCTCGCCAATTGAAGCCCAACGAAAAGAACTACCCTACTCATGACCTCGAGTTGCCGGCAGTGGTCCATGCTCTTTTAACATGGAGACATCTCTTGTTGGGAAGAAAACTGGACATCTTCACTGATCATAAGAGTCTCAAGTACATCTTCACCCAGCCAAACCTCAACCTCAGGCAGACTCGTTGGGTCGAGATGATTCAAGAGTATAATCCGAGTATCGAATATACTCCAGGAAAGGCCAATGTAATTGCTGACGCTTTGAGCGGGAAGGCTTACTACAACAGTTTGATTATCAAGCCTTACCAACCCGAGCTTTGTGAAGCTTTCTGCAAACTCAATCTACAAGTTGTTCCTCAAGGATTTCTTGCCAACCTCCAAGTCTCTCCTACTTTGGAAGATCAGAATCGCAAGGCTCAACTTCTTGATGCTATGGTGAAGAAGGTGAAGATTGGGATTGCCAAGAGTCAACCCAAGTACAAGTGCTATCGTCTTGATGACAAGGATACTCTATTCTTCAAGGATCGCATTGTTGTGCCTAAAGGTGACCTTCGTAAAGTCATTATGAATGAGGCTCACAATTCACTCCTCTCTATTCACCCTGGAAGTACAAAGATGTACCAGGACCTCAAGCAGTCGTATTGGTGGACTCAAATGAAGCGCGAGATTGCTAAGTTCGTGAACGAATGTGATGTCTGCAGAAGAGTGAAAGCAGAACACCAACGACCAGCTAGTCTCCTCCAACCTCTTGCCATTCCAGAATGGAAGTTTGACCATATTGAGATGGACTTCGTGACTGGATTTCCAAAGTCCAAGCGTGGCAATGATGCTATCTTCGTTGTCATCGACAAGCTCACCAAAGTGGCTCATTATCTTCATATCAAAGAATCTATCACAGCAGATCAGTTGGCAGAACTATATACCTCCAAGATTGTCTCTTTGCACGGCATTCCACAGTTGATATCTTCAGATTGTTGCAGCATCTTCACATCTAAGTTCTGGGATTCTTTTTAGAAGGCTATGGGCACCAACATTCGCTTCAGCACAACTTTTCATCCTCAAACCAGTGGCCAAGTCGAGCGAGTCAATCAGATTCTTGAAGATATGCTCAGGGCTTGTGTCATTTTCTTCGGTATGAAGTGGGAAGATTGTCTTCCATATGCCGAGTTCTCCTACAACAACAGCTTCCAAGCGAGTTCGGGCAAGGCCCCTTTCGAGATTCTCTATGGTAGGAAGTGTCGTACTCCTCTTAATTGGTCAGAGACTGGTGAACACCAACTTCTTGGCAATGACTTGATCACAGAGGCTGAAGAAATGTGCAAAGTCATTCGCAAAAATCTCAAAGCCGCGCAATCGCGCCAGAAGAGTTACTATGATAGCAAGCATCGTGACTTGGCTTTCGAGGTCGGAGACCATGTCTACCTCCACGTCTCTCCAATGAAAGGCACTCGTCGCTTCGGTATCAAAGGGAAGCTTGCCCCTAGATACGTGGGTCCTTTCAAGATTATCGGCAAAATAGGTGGCCTCGCCTATCAACTTGAGCTTCCCTCCAACTTTGCAAACGTGCACGATGTGTTTCACGTATCTCAACTCCGCAAGTGTTTCAAGACTCCTGACCGCACCATCAACTTTGAAGAGATTGATCTCCAAGAAGACCTGTCTTATCATGAGCACCCAGTTGCTATTCTTGAAGTAACTGAGCGCAAGACTCGCAACAAGTCTATCAAATTCCTGAAAGTCAAGTGGTCACATCATTCCGACCGTGAAGCCACCTGGGAACGCGAGGATCACCTCCGTTCTGAGTACTCGGAGTTTTTCCAGTCCTAGATCTCGGGACGAGATCCTTTCGTAGTGGTGGAGTGTTGTAACACCCCGTATGTAACATGCCATATTTGTATTCCAACTCTTGCCATTTTCGGCACTAAGTTATTTTATTTCCTGATTGTCGGTTTTTTTTCTTCGTGTTGCTTTTGTCTTTGTCATGCATCTCATATTATGTCATCATGTGCATCGCATTTCCATACATGTTCGTCTCATGCTTCCGAGCATTTTCCCCGTTGTTCGTTTTGCATTCCGACGCTTCTATGTTCTCCGGTGTCCCTTTCTACCTCTTTTTGTGTGCGGGTACTAAACATTATCGGATTGGACCGAGACTTGTCATGCGGCTTGGCTTACTACCGGTAGACCGCATGTCAAGTTTCGTGCCATTTGGACTTTGTTTTATACTCCAACGGTTAACCGAGGGACCGAAAAGGCCTCGTGTGTGCTGCAGCCCAACACCTCTCCAAAGTGGCCCAAAACCCACCTAAACCCTCTCCATCATCTAGATCGTTCGATCACGACCGCGTGGCCAAAAACCATGCTCAATTTGGAGCCTCCTAGCTCCCTCTACCTCTATATAAAGGCCTGCCCTCGAAATTTCGGGTCATTTCCAACCCTAACCTAGCTCCACACCTCCTCCGCGCGGCCGGACAACGTCCGCCGCCGCCGGACACATCGCCCCGCCTCTCAGGGCCCGCCACGTGGCAGCACCGGCGCCTGCCGCGGCCGCAGCCCGGGAAGCCCGCAACCGGCCGCAGAGCCGATCCGCGCCCCGACGCCTACCTCCGCCTGCGCGCCGCCCCGAGCCGCAGCTACGCTCGTCGGTTGGCGACCTCGCCTCCTCGCCGCCAGAGAGCTCCGACGGCCGCCCCGCTCCGGCGACACCGTCCATCACCGACCGCCGCCTCGTTCCTCGCCGGCAAGCGCCGACCCGAGGCGCCGCCCTCCGCCGCTCCTACCTCGCCGTCCGGCCTGCGCCTCGCTGCCCCGGAGAGCTCTGGCCGCCTCGACCTCCACTACGGAGACCTCCGGTGGCTACTATTCCGGTGACCTCGATCCGCGTGCAAACTGGATCTGTATTTGGAGTTTTGGATCGGTTGACTTTTTACCTTGAACCCTAATTTTTATGTGATTTTCATCATGTCATAACTGCATGACCGTTGCTCCGATTCGTGCGTGTAGCATATTGAAATGTTCGTCTAGACGAGTACTTCAATTCATCTCATTGCATCTTGTTCATTTGTGCTCCTCTTGATGCCCTAAATGCTGTTGGAAGAGTGCTAGTTTCTGTTAGTTTTAGATTCATATGAGTAATTGGACATTTGTCATTTTTGCCATGATTGATGTGTGCCTCCTATGGATTTGAGCTCTACATGTGATTTGAAGTATGCCATGCCATATTTACAGGGGTGTATGCCATGTATTTTTGTGATCTCTGTGGTTACTAGCACAAGCATGCAAAGTAGCCCTCTCAATGTTGCTGATTTCAGAGACTTAGAAATATTCCAAGTCTTTGTCCTGCTGTAATTTTTATGCCATGTGTTCATGTTGCTACCGAGAGATCCATGCCTCTTTTGAGCATGATCAGTAAGGATGTTTTGTAGATATTGTGGTGCTCTATCCATCCATGTCTTTGTTTGCATTTATGGAGCAACCTAGCTTGACTCAATCGAGCTCTACTTTTTCTTTAAAATGTTCCTGGCAGAATGTTTACATGTTAAGCATTTTTGCCGAGCTTGTTGTAGTTGATCCTTGCATGCTATGTTGTTGATCTTGCCATGTCTAGCTTCTATGCCATGTCTACTTGCTGGGTGTATGCTTAGTTCATCATGCAATGCCTCGTGGTGAGTGCATCGAGCTCGCAAACATGCTTACTTAATATCTGTTTTGCCATGTTCCAGTTTTCTGTAAGTCTGAATCTGTTAACGATAATTGCTATGTTCACATGGTTGCCATTGTATTTTCTGATCCCTTTTGGCTTATGGTCAGTAAGGGACTTTTGTTGTATGCTTTGAGTACCTTCATGCCATGCATTGCTTTGCCATGATATGTTCCTGTAGCATGTTAGCATGCTCTAAACATTGCTTCCTGATGATAAATTCCTGACATGTTGTTTATTTCACTAAGTCTGTAACCTGATATCTTTTGCACTTTTTTCATGCTTGTTTGAACCGGCTATTGAGTGATTTAGCCGTAGCTCAGTGTTCATCTTTTGTCAAGCATCTTAAGTGGATCCGTGCCATGTATTTTGTTTTCATGTTGGAGTGTTGTAGCATGTTGTTCTTGATGCATTTAGATGGCTTTGTGCTGTTAATCGCAGATCGGTGCCATATTTGTTTTGCTTGTCATTTCCAAACCATGCATCCGATTCTGGTGATCTTTATATCGATTTCGACCAAAATCAATTCCCCTTTCCAGTGGCACTCTTGGTTTTCCAAGTTGAGACCAGGTTCAATCATTCCTTTCCAAATCATGCATATGCATTGCATACCGCATCCCGCATGTCATGCATTGTTTTGCATCATGTTGCTTGTGCATTGCACATGGTTGATTGTGTCTCCCTTTGGTTGTTGTTCTTGCTTGGGTAGAGCCGGGAGACGAGTACGTGATCGAGGAGCCCGTTGAGTACACTTACGAGGATCAAGCTAATGGCAACTCGGAGAACTTTGCAGGCAAGGTGACCATACCCTCGAAATCACTTCTATCTTTGCTTGCTAGATGCTCACTCTTTTCCTATGCCTATGCTACGATACCTACCACTTGCTTATCATGCCTCCCATATTGTCATGTCAAACCTCTAACCCACCTTGTCCTAGCAAACTGTTGTTTGGCTATGTTACCACTTTGCTCAGCCCCTCTTATAGTGTTGCTAGTTGCAGGTGAAGATTGGAGTTTGTTCCTTGTTGGAACATGTTTATTGTTGGGATATCATTATTATATCTTGCCTATTTTAATGCACATATATACTTGGTAAAGGGTGGAAGGCTCGGCCTTATGCCTGGTGTTTTGTTCCACTCTTGCCGCCCTTGTTTCCGTCATACCAGTGTTATGTTCCTTGATTTTGCGTTCCTTACACGGTTGGGTTATAATGGGAACCCCTTGACAGTTCGCCTTGAATAAAACTCCTCCAGCAATGCCCAACCTTGGTTTTACCATTTGCCACCTAGCCTCTTTTTCCCTTGGGTTTCCAGAGCCCGAGGGTGATATTTATTTAAACCCCCCTGGGCCAGTGCTCCTCTGAGTGTTGGTCCGACCGAGTAGACTGCGGGGCCACCTCGGGGCAACTTGAGGGTTGGTTTTACTCATAGGATGTCTCATCTGAGTGTGCCTTGAGAAAAAAAGAGATATGTGCAGAACCTATCGGGATTTGTCGGAACATTCGGGCGGCTTTGCTAGTTTAGTTTTACCATTGTCGAGATGTCTTGTAACCGGGATGCCGAGTCTGATCGGATTGTCTTGGGAGAAGGAATATCCTTCATTGACCGTGAGAGCTTGTGATGGGCTAAGTTGGGACACCCCTGCAGGGATTTGATCTTTTGAAAGCCGTGCCCGCGGTTATGGGCAGATGGGAATTTGTTAATGTCCGGTGGTAGAAAACCTAAATATTACCTTAATTAAAATGAATCAACTGAGTGTGTGACCGTGATGGTCTCTTTTCGGCGGAGTCCGGGAAGAGAACACGGTCTTGAGTTATGCTTGAACATAGGTTGTTCTAGGATCACTTCTTGATCATAGTTCATCGACCGTGCCTTTGCCTTCTCTTCTCGCTCTCATTTGCGTATGTTAGCCACCTTATATGCCAGTCGCTTGCTGCAGCTCCACATCATACCTTTTACCATTCCTATAAGCTTAAATAGTCTTGATCGCGAGAGTGTGAGATTGTTGAGTCCCCGTGACTCACAGATTACTTCCAAACCAGAGGCAGGGACCGATGATACCGCTCCAGGTGATTCGACTGAGCTCAAGTGGGAGTTCGATGAGGACTTCGGACGATACTACGTTTCCTTTCCAGACGATCAGTAGTGGTGCCCAGTTGAGGCGATCGGGGACTATGTTGCATTTGGGGTTTATATTTATTTTGGTTCCGTAGTTGGACCTTGAGTGTAACTGGATGAATGTAATGATATTTATGCTATTTGTGTGACGTGGCGAGTGTAAGCCAACTATGTATCTTTTCCCTTATTTATTACATGGGTTGTTGTGAAGATTACCTCACTTGCGACATTGCTTTACATGCGGTTATGCCTCTAAGTCGTGCTTCGACACGTGGGAGATATACCCGCATCGAGGGTGTTACATGCGTCCGGCCACCTCCTGCCTGTCTGCCTCACGCCTCATCGCCCTGGATGCCCTAGACGACGCCACGCGCCACCCTGCACCTCTCTCTCTCTCTCTCTCTCTCTCGTGGCCTCCCCTCCTCTCCCTCGCTCTCTCCCGCGAACCCCGAGCACTGCCGTCGCCAGCGTTCGCCATTACCGCGCCCACCACCACGACCTCGCCCTCCGACGTGCCCACAAGCTCCACGCCGTTGTCCTCATCCTCTCCGTCAAGCCGTGCTTCGCCGGACGCCCTGTGGAGCCGTCATCACCGTCGTCTTCAACCTCCAGCACCGAAGATCACCGTCGCTGCTCCGTCGACTCCAGAGCCTCCCCCGAGCAGCTGAGCACGCCCGCCGAACCTCCGTGAGCTCTCCTCTATTTCCCCTCCGTCCCCGCGCTCGATTTTCTCGTCGTAGCTCCGTTCCCCGCCATGGTTGTATCTCCTCGCAGCCAGCCATGTCGCCGCCATCGCGTTAGCCGCTGCAGCTCGCCCCCGAGCACCTCACAGTGCTCCTGGCGCCACGAGGGTGCCGCAGAGCCCCTCGGGTGGCCTCCCCGTGCCCTGCAACCCGCTCCCGCTCGAAGCCGTGCTCCGGTCGCCGCCCCGAGCTCCGGTCCGGCGAGCTCCGGCAGTCCCCGCCTCTCCCACTTGCTTCAGATGATGCAGACGAGCGCTCGCTCCTCGCCCGTGGTCTCCGCCGCCCAAATGGTCGCCGGAGCGACGATCCCGAGCCCCTCCGCCGCGTTCGGCCTCGCTGGCGGCTAAACGCCGACGGGATTGACTGGGTCTAACCTCCCTGTTGACCCAGCTTTGACCCGTGTGGGTCAGTGACATGTGGGGCCCGACCCTGCTAATTTTTAGTTTAGGATTAGTTTAACAACTAATTAACTTTGTTAGCTAACCGTGTTACTGACGTGTGGACCCCACACCTCAGGTTTGACCTAGTTAGCCATGGTTGACTCGCTGACGTCATGCCAGTGTCATGCTGACGCAGTTATTCATTTTCTGGTATTAAAATAAATCAGGAAAATCCGGAGAATTAGCTAAACTTCAAAAATTCATAGAAATTCAATCGTAGATCAGATTGAAATAAGTTATATATGAAAAATGATCAGAAAAATTCAATCTATCCATCTGTACCATTTTCATGCATGAAAAACTAACCTATACATGCTGTATATATGAAAACACACTTATGGCATTTAAATGGACTTAAATTAGAGTTGCATTTGAACCTTTGGGTCAAATGGACCTCTTCCAAGTTGAATGCTAAATGCATTAGCTCAAAACACATCACATATTCATGCCATATTCATGCGTCATATTGTTGCATATGCTTGTGTGTGATTGTCGACACCGTTCCTTCTCGATAGGTCCTACTCCGGAGACCGATCTAGAGTACGTGTCAGAGGAGCAGTGCCCCTCTGTTGATCTACCAGGCAAGCAAACCCCATTGTTCATTCCGATACAATCCTACTCTCTCGCTCCTGCTCTCTTTTATCGCATTAGGACAACATTGATTCAACTGCTACTTTATGCTGCGGTAGTTGGACCCATTCCTCTGCATGACCTGTCATTGCCACAGTAAATAGTTGAAACCAACTAGCATGTGTAGGAGTTGATTGAGCCATGTTGTGTTCCTACCATGCATTGCCTGCTATTGCTTAGAGTATGTCAGGTCTGATTCATTGGGAATGAATTGGAGTACAGTGCTATGTTCTGATGTTGAGAGTTAAGTGTGGAACATGATTTGGTAAAGGTAGCGGTGAGAGGCCATGCGGGAGTACATGGTGGGTTGTCTCACTGGAACCGTCCCTAAGAACTGAGTTCTGTGTATGTTGTCCAATGACTAGATACTACCACACATTGGGTTCCGGTAACTCGACCCCTCTCGACTTATTAACCGACTTGGTCTCTGTCCAGGAGACGCAACTAGTTTCTGGTGTTTGTAGGCAGTGTTATTCTTCCACCAAGTGGCACCCGGCAGGGTGGGCTTGGGACAGACTAGGCACAGGTGGCACGGTGTACCAAGTGGCACCCATATGGTGGGCTTGGGAACCCTGTTCACATCGTTTGGGGCCGTGAGCAAAACCTCGACCGGATCTCCTTGTGGATGGAACCTGAATAGGCGATAAACCTGGACTAGAGTCTTGCGTGGTTAGTCAGGTCGTGGCCGACACCCTCGCCAGGATTCCGCTTGAAGGTTGCCGAGGTACATGACATGTACATGGCGGTAAGTGGCGAGAGCGTGTGTGAAGAAATACACCCCTGCAGGGTTATCATGATCTAATCGAATAGCTGGGTCCACGGTTATGGACTTCTTGGATGCTTACGTGGTACATAGACAACTTAAAGTGGATATTCTAAAATTCTCAAGACAAGTGTGAGTGCTATGGATGGCCTTCTCGTAGGGAGATGGGAATGAATCCATAGTAGTGTATTGATGTGGTGTTTAGTGGACTCGTGTGCGCTCTCTTACCTCAAAGAAGTTACTCGTAGTCGTAGAACAGGATAGCCACTGAGTCAAAGCTGGCTTGCTGCAACTAAACCCCACATTGCCTTCTTGATACTAATGCATGTATGATATGATTTGATGTAAGTCTTGCTGAGTACCTTTGTACTCATGTTTTCTTAATTTATGTTTTGCAGATGAGACAGCTGTCTCACTAGTAGTTCCGCTTGGACTTCGACGAGTAGCTTGTTACCTCAGCTACGATCTTGTACCCTTGGGAGGATCTTGTAGATAGTCAGGCTTCTCAGCATTTTTCTTTTGTAGTTGTCTGTACTCAAACATGTAATGCTTCCGTTGCTTGTATGCTCTGAATGATGGGTCATGAGACCCCTATTTGAATTAAATGCTATGTGGCTCTTTTGGGCATTTATCTATATGAGCTTGCATTATGTTGTGATGCCATGTTGTAAATCACATACTTGCATGTTATGCGTACGTGTAACGTGTATTGCTATGTGTGGGATCCGACAACCTAGTTGTCTATCCTTGGTAGCCTCTCTTATGGGGAAATGTAGTCTAGTGCTTCCACCGAGCCATGGTAGTCCGCTACAGCCCGGTTTACCGGAGTCCTGCTAGCCCAGCACTACTGCTCCGGAACACTTAGACTAGCCAGCATGTGATTCACTTTGTTCCTGTGTCTGTCCCTTCGGCGAAATGTCACGCGATGACTTCTGGAGTCCTGCTAGCCTGCTATAGCCCAGATTCTGGGAGTCCTGTTAGCCCAGTTGCTACAGCCTGGATTCACACGCTGATGACCGACATGCTCGATGTTGTTTAATGTATGCATGTTCCCGTAAGTTAGTGCCAGTTTGGGTTCACGACTAGTCATGTCGGCCCGGGTTCTCTGTCATATGCATGCTAGCGACACTATCATATATGTGAGCCAAAAGGCGCAAACGGTCCTGGGCCAGGTAAGGTGACACCCGTGGGAATACCGTGCGTGAGGCCGCAAAGTGATATGACGTGTTACATGCTAGATCGGCGTGACTTAGAATCGGGGTCCTGACAGCTTTGGTATCAGAGCCTGACTGTCTGTAGGATTTCCAAGCCAACCTGGTCGAAGTTGAGTCTAGATATTCTTTAGTTATGTAGGGGAATTGATTGTGGAAGGGAACGTAAGGCTCTTTTTACTCCTTATACCTCATGCCTTCTGATCTGAGCCATCCTATCTTTCCTACGGGGTTAAGGAACTAGGCTTTCTCTTCCGTCTATCAGGATCATGTTACTACTCTGTAGTCTCTTAGGATTGGTTGATCAGAGTCATATCCCAGTTCGAGTACCTCTGGTGTAGCCTGTTTAGTAATATCTCAGAACCTTGAGTGATGATTTGAGTATGGTGCTACCCCGTCTTTTGTAGAATGTCTCATTTTGAGCATTTTATTTCCGTTATGCTGCCGGAATTGTCCTAGGAGTTCAAGAGATAGTATTTTCCTTGTACTATATTCTACATCCTTATGATGATGCTGAATCCATCCTTGTTTCCTTGGTTGGTTCTTCAGGATGTCGTTAGTTAACTGAAGTTCTGTTGCTCGTAGCCGGAACCACGGAGGTGGTAGGGATGAGGATCCTTCCGACCAGCCTTCGTTGGCAGAGTTCATGTTAGAGATGGAGAAGAACAAGCGAGAGTCTAACTGCTTGTTAGCACGTATTGAGGAGAACACCTCCCATTAGCACAAAGAGTCTGCATCCATTCATGACTTCATTGGCCTGAAACCACCTACCTTCCATCATTCCATTGAGCCACTGGATGCCGATGACTAGCTCCGTAGTGTCACTATCAAGCTGCGTTCTGCGAACGTAGCTGAAGGTGACAAGGTCACCTATGCTGCTTATCACCTGGAAGGTCCTGCTAGTCTTTGGTGGTAGAACTATGAGACTATGCTTCCAGCTGGCCAGATACCCACCTGGAGAGATTTCACTGAGGCTTTTCGCGAGCATCACATTCCTCGGGCTCTCATTGACCGCAAGAGAGAAGAGTTCTGTAGTTTCACCCAGTATAAGATGGCTTTTGATGCTTACAGTAGAGAGTTTGAGAACCTCGCCCGCTATGCTACAGAGGAGGTGTCCACAGAAGCTAAGAAGCTGGCTAGGTTCCGGAAGGGTCTCAACCCCAAGTTTCGTCGCGATCTTCACTTGCATCATTGCAATACATTCCAGGCTCTTGTGAACAAGGCCATTAATGCAGAGACATCTCAACTCACTTATGAGGAGTCTCGTAAGCACAACCGTGATTTGGATTCTTCCTCCGGTTCTAGTTCTCAGAAGCGCCGGATCTGGGTTCCGAACTCTGCTCTTCCACCCGGTTGTTCACCGAGGCCATATTATGTGGTACCTCCCCCAGTTAAATTGTATGATCTACCCAAGCCTATTGGTAGACCGCTTGTCAATGCAGGTCCACGTGCTACTTCAGGGACTTGCTTCACATGTGGAGAGCCAGGACACTACGCACGTGACTGCTCTTAAGCCAACTATGCTCCACCCCAGCCCGAGGAGTCTATTCTTCGTGGTAAGCCATCACGCAAGATGATTAGTGTCAAGTCAGCTCCCACTGAATGTGGACATGTGCATCACGTCTCAGCTAAAGACGCTCATGATGATCCGGATGTCGTTCTTGGTACACTCCTTGTCAACTGTCATCCAACATCGGTTCTGTTCGACACTGGAGCATCTCACTCCTTCATTTCTGAAAGCTATGCTAACTTGCACAACATTTCATTTTGTGATATGTCCTGTCCACTAGTCATTCAACCTCCTGGATCCAAATGTAAAACTTCTAGTGTAAGCCATGGTAATGAAATCCTTGTTGACAGACTTGTATTCCTTGCATCACTTATAGCCCTCAAGTCTACAGATATTAACATAATCTTGGGAATGGACTGGATGAAAGCTCATTATGCCAAGATTGATTGTTACACAAGGTCTGTTCATCTTACACACCCATCTGGCAAGATAGTCACTGTCTCCACCAGAGTTGCAAAGCGTCAGCTCTATTCTCTTAATGCCAACCCTGTTCCTGACCTTGAAGATATCCCGGTAGTCCGTGAGTTTCCGGATGTCTTTCCTGAGGAACTGCCAGGTATTCCACAGAGATGTAGAGTTTGTCATAGATCTTATCCCGGGAACCGCCCCAATCTCTAGGAGACCTTACAAGATGGCACCCTTAGAACAAGCTGAGCTTAAGAAACAACTTGATGAGTCCTTGCAAAAGGGTTTCATCCATCCTAGTTCTTCTCCTTGGGCTTGCCCCGTCCTCTTCGTCAAGAAGAAGGATGGTACAGACCGGATGGTTGTAGATTATCGTCCTGTTAATTTGGTCACGATAAAGAACAAATATCCGCTCCCCAGGATCAACGACCTGTATGATCAGCTCGCTGGATCCTCGACCTTTTCAAAGATGGATTTGAGGTTAGGCTACCACCAAATCAAGATCAGAAATGGGGACATTCCTAAGACGGCTTTTGTCACTCGTTATGGCTAGTACGAGTACACCATCATGTCCTTTGGTCTAACCAATGCTCCAGCTACATTCTCTCGCTTGATGAACTCGATCTTCATGGAGTACTTAGATAAGTTCGTCATGGTTTACCTCGATGATATTCTTATTTACTCGAAGAACAAGGAAGAGCATGCCGAATATCTTAGACTTGTGTTAGAGAAACTCAGAGAGCACCGCCTTTATGCCAAGTTCTCCAAGTGTGAATTTTGGTTGCCAGAAGTGACCTACATGGGCCACGTGATATCTGGTAAGGGCATTGCTGTCAATCCCGAGAGAGTTCAGGCCGTTCTTGATTGGACTCCGCCTGAAATGGTTAAGCAAGTTAGGAGTTTCCTTGGCCTAGCCAGTTATTGTCGCCGCTTCGTTGAGAACTTCTCTAAAGTGGCCAAACTTCTCACGGAACTTCTCAAAAAAGATAAAAAGTTTGAGTGGTCCCTACAGTGTGAGCACAGTTTTTAGGAACTGATAAGACGCCTGACTTCTGCTCCCATACTTGTGTCACTGGATTTCACTAAGGACTTTGTTATCTATTGTGATGCCTCACGACAGGGACTAGGTTGCATTCTTATGCAAGATGGCCATGTGATTGCCTATGCATCTCGACAGTTGCATCCACATGAGGAGAATTATCCTACACATGATCTAGAGCTTGCAGCCGTAGTCTATGCACTTAAGACCTGGCGACATTACCTTCTTGGTAAGCGTTGCGAGATTTACACTGATCACCAGAGTCTCAAGTATATCTTCACCCAACCAGATTTGAACCTTAGACAAATACGTTGGTTGGAGTTGATCTCAGATTACGACTTAGGGATCACTTACACTCCCGGTAAGGCCAATGTCATGGCTGACGCACTAAGTCGTAAGGTCCTATTGCAACCATCTCATGTTGCAGGAGGGCCAGCCACTTCTCCATGAGGAATTCTATAAGCTTAACCTTCACATTGGTCCTCGTGGATTCTTTCTACCTTGGTGGCGAAACCTACTCTTGTGGATCATATCATAGAAGCCTAGAAGCATGATACGGGGATTACCCAGATCAAGAGAAACATTGCCAAGGGCATTGTTGGTAGTTTCTCTATAGATGATCGAGGTGTTGTTTTCTTCGGGAATTTCCTGGTGGTCCCCAAGAAGCAGCATCTTCGGCAACTAATCCTTAAGGAGGCCCATGAATCTCCTCTCACGATTCATCCCGGTAGTACTAAGATGTATCAGGACCTACACCAGAGGTTATGGTGGACTAGGATGAAGAGAGAAATTGCTCAATTCATTTCTAACTACGACGTTTGTCGTCGCGTTAAGGCAGAGCATCAAAGGCCTGCTGGCACCCTTCAGCCTTTAGCTATTCCTGAGTGGAAATGGGATAAAGTTGGTATGGACTTCATCACCGGCTTTCCCAAGAGAGGGAATAATGCTATCTTCGTAGTCATTGATCGTCTTTCCAAAGTGGCTCACTTCCTACCTGTTCAAGAGAGTATCACTGCTAGTCAGCTTGCTGACTTATATATTTCTCGAATAGTGTCACTTCATGGTGTTCCACTAGAGATCAATTCAGACCGTGGTAGTCTTTTCACTTCTCATTTCCGGGAGAGTTTCCAAACTGCCATGGGCACCCATCTTTCCTTCAGTACCGCTTTCCACCCTCAATCAAGTGGTCAGGTGGAAAGGGTCAACCAAATTCTCGAAGACATGCTTAGAGCTTGTGTTATCTCATTCGGTATGGATTGGGAGAAGTGTCTTCCCTTCGCCGAGTTTGCTTATAACAATAGCTACCAATCCAGCCTCAATAAAGCTCCTTTTGAGGTTCTGTATGGACAAAGATGTTGAACACCTTTGGACTGGTCAGAAACCGGTGAAAGACAATTCTTTCGATCGGATATGATCCAGGAGGCAGAAGAACATGTTCGCGTGATCCGTGAGAATTTGGAAACAGCCTAATCTCGTCAAAAGAGACAGTATGACCGCCATCATAAGGAAGTGGCTTATGAAGTTGGCAACAAGGCTTACCTTCGGGTTACTCCTTTGAAGGGTACCCATCGTTTCGGTATCAAGGGCAAGTTGGCTCCTCGTTACATTGGTCCTTTTCGCATTCTCGCTAAACGAGGAGAGGTTGCCTACCAGTTGGAACTACCCCCACATCTTTCCCGAGTACATGATGTCTTCCACGTCTCTCAACTCAGGCGTTGCTTCTCGGATCCCATCCGCGGAGTGGACCACGAAACGCTTGATCTCCAAGATAACCTTACATATCGAGAGTACCCTGTTTGCATCCTTGATCAAGCAGAGCGTGTCACTCGACGTCATAACATCAAGTTTCTCAAGGTTCAGTGGTCTCATCATTCCAAGAGAGAAGCTACCTGGGAGCGAGAAGATCGTCTTCGACTCGAGTACCCCACTTTCTATCCGCCGACTCCTGAATCTCGGGACGAGATTCTTTTGAGTGGGGGCGAGTTGTCACATCCCTAGTTCTGGTATGACCTAGGCTAGCCTTCTTGTGAGCATCATGTTTAAATTTCATTTAAATTTGAATTGGGGATTTGTGAAACCCTCAGAAATCATTTCTGGAAATAACCCAGATAAAAATTGCTCCAAAAAGGTCCAAGAAAATGTTCATGTTGCTCTCTGAAAATATTGGTCAAAGGTAAAATTCAAACAAATATTTTCAGGAGCTCATAAATATTTATTTTAGCCATTTGAAATTAATGCAATACTTATTTGCGTTGGATATATATATGTTATATATGTCCAAAAATTCTGAAAATTGGTGAGGGGCTTTGGAATAATCCCTTAGGTCCCTGCAAAAATTGTCAGAAGAAAATAGAATGATTTAGTATTATTATTAAGTCAAAACAAATGTCAGAAAATAGAAAAGAAAACAAAAATAGAGAGAACCTTACCTGGACCTACCTGCGGCCTGGCACTGTGCGGCCCAGCAGGCCGGTCCAGCCAGCTGGCCGTGCCAGTCGTCCCCTTCCTCGCACCCGGAGGACAGGAGCACGGGCTCGGTGCGCGCGGCCACGCGTCCGGCCACCTCCTGCATGTGTGCCTCACGCCTCGTCGCCCTGGACGATGCCACGTGCCGCCCCGCACCTCTCTCTCTCTCTCGTGGCCTCCCCTCCTCTCCCTCGCTCTCTCCCGCGAACCCCGAGCGCTGCCATCGCCACCGTTCGCCATTACCGCGCCCACCGCCATGGCCTCACCCCTCCGACGTGCCCACAAGCTCCGCGCTGTCGTCCTCATCCTGTCTGTCAAGCCGTGCTTCGCCGGACGCCCTGTGGAGCCGCCATTGCCGTCGTCTTCAACCTCCAGCACCGGAGATCTCCGTCGCCACTCCATCGACTCCAGAGCCTCCCCCGAGCCGCTGAGCATGCCCGCCGAACCTCCGTGAGCTCTCCTCCATTTCCCCTCTGTCCCCACACTCGATTTCCTCGCTGTAGCTCCATTCCCCGCCATGGCCGTATCTCCTCGCCGCTGTCCATGTCGCCGCCGTTGCATTAGCCGCTGCAGCTCGCCCCCGAGCACCTCACCGTGCTCCTAGTGCCACGAGGGTGCCGCAGAGCCCCTCGGGTGGCCTCCCCGTGCCCCGCAGCCCGCTCCCGCTCGAAGCCATGCTCCGGCCACTGCCCCGAGCTCCGCTCCGGCGAGCTCCGGCCATCCCCGCCTCTCCCACTTGCTCCAGATGACGCGGACGAGCGCTGGCTCCTCGCCCGTGGTCTCCGCCGCCCAAATGGTCGCCGGAGCGACGATCCCAAGCCCCTCCGCCGCGTTCAGCCTCGCCGGCGGCTAAACGCCGGTAGGATTGACCGGGTATAACCCCCTATTGACCCAGCTTTGACCCATGTGGGTCAGTGACATGTGGGGCCTGGCCCTGCTAATTTTTAGTTTAGGATTAGTTTAACAACTAATTAACTATGTTAGCTAACCGTGTCACTGACGTGTGGACCCCACACGTCAGGTTTGACCTGGTCAGCCGCGGTTGACTTGCTAATGTCATGCCACTGTCATGCTGATGCAGTTATTCATTTTTTGGTATTAAAATAAATCAGGAAAATCCAAAAAATTAGCTAAACTTCAAAAATTCATAGAAATTCAACCATAGCTTAGATAGAAATAAGTTATACATGAAAAATGATCAGAAAAAACCAAGCTATCCATCTGTACCATGTTCATGCGTGACAAACCAACCTATACATGCTGTATATATGAAAACACACTTATGGCATTTAAAGGGACTTAAATTAGAGTTGCATTTGAACCTTTGGGTCAAATGGACCTCTTCCAAGTTGAATGCTAAATGCATTAACTCAAAACACATCACATATTCATGCCATATTCATGCATCATATTGTTGCATATGCTTGTGTTTGATTGTCGACACCGTTCCTCCTCGATAGGTCCTGCTCCGGAGACCGATCCAGAGTACCTGTCAGAGGAGCAGTGCCCCTCTGTTGATCTACCAGGCAAGCAAACCCCCTTGTTCATTCCGATACAATCCTAATCTCTCGCTCCTGCTCTCTTTTATCGCATTAGGACAACATCGATTCAACTTCTACTTTATGCTGCGGTAGTTGCCCCATTCCTCTGCATGACCTGTCATTGCCACAGTAAATAGTTGAAACCCACTAGCATGTGTAGGAGTTGATTGAGCCATGTTGTGTTCCTACCATGCATTGCCTGCTATTGCTTAGAGTACGTCTGATTCATTGGGAATGAATTGGAGTACAGTGCTATATTCTGATGTTGAGAGTTAAGTGTGTGAACATGATTTGGTAAAGGTAGCGGTGAGAGGCCATGTAGGAGTACATGGTGGGTTGTCTCACTGGAACCGTCCCTAAGAACTGAGTTCTGTGTATGTTGTCCAATGACTAGATACTACCACACATTGGGTTCTGGTAACTCGACCCATCTTGACTTATTAACTGACTTGGTCTCTGTCCAGGAGTCGCAACTAGTTTTTGGTGTTTGCAGGCAGTGTTATTATTCTACCAAGTGGCACCCGGCAGGGGAGGCTTGGGACAGACTAGGCACAGGTGGCACGGTGTACCAAGTGGCACCCGGATGGTGGGCTTGGGAACCCTGCTCACATCGTTTGGGGCCTTGAGCGAAACCTCGGCCGGATCTCCTTGCGGATGGAACCCGAATATGCGATAAACCCGGACTAGAGTCCTGCGTGGTTAGTCAGGTCGTGGCCGACACCCTCGCCAAGCTTTCGCTTGAAGGTTTCCGAGGTACATGACATGTACATGGCGGTAAGTGGCGAGAGCATGTGTGAAGAAGTACACCCCTGCAGGGTTATCATGATCTATTCGAATAGCCGGGTCCACGGTTATGGACTTCTTGGATGCTTACGTGGTACATAGACAACTTAAAGTGGATATTCTAAAATGCTCAAGAGAAGTGTGAGTGCTATGGATGGCCTTCTCGTAGGGAGATGAGAATGAATCCATAGTAGTGTATTGATGTGGTCTTTAGTGCACTCGTGTGCGCTCTCTTACCTCAAAGAAGTTACTCGTAGTTGTAGAACAAGATAGCCACTGAGTCAAAGCTGGCTTGCTACAACTAAACCCCACATTGCCTTCTTGATACTAATGCATGTATGATAGGATCTGATGTAAGTCTTGCTGAGTACCTTTGTACTCACGCTTGCTTAATTTATGTTTTGCAGATGAGATAGCTGTCTCACTAGTAGTTCCGCTTGGACTTCGACGAGTAGCCTGTTACCTCAGCTACGATCTTGTACCCTTGGGAGGGTCTTGTAGATAGTCAGGCTTCTTAGCCTTTTTCTTTTGTAGTTGTTTGTACTCAGACATGTAATGCTTCCGTTGCTTGTATGCTCTGAATGATGGGTCATGAGACCCCTGTTTGAATTAAATTCTATGTGGCTCTTTTGGGCCTTTATGTATATGAGCTTGTGTTATGTTGTGATGCCATGTTGTACAACACATACTTGCATGTTATGTGTACATGTAACGTGTATTGCTATGTGTGGGATCCGACAACCTAGTTGTCTATACTTGGTAGCCTCTCTTATGGGTAAATGTAGTCTAGTGCTTCCACCGAGCCATGGTAGTCCGCTACAGCCCGGTTTACCGGAGTCCTGCTAGCCCAGCACTACTGCTCCAGAACACTTAGACTGGCCGGCATGTGATTCACTTCGTTCAAGTGTCTGTCCCTTCGGTGAAATGTCACGCGGTGACTTCCGCAGTCCTGGTAGCCTGCTACAGCCCGGATTCCCGGAGTCCTGTTAGTCCAGTTGCTACAGCCCGGATTCACACGCTGATGACCGACATGCTCGATGTTGTTTCATGTATGCATGTTCCCGTAAGTTAGTGCCACTTTTGGTTCATGACTAGTCATGTCGGCCCGAGTTCTCTGTCATATGTATGCTAGCGACACTATCATATACGTGAGCTAAAAGGCCCCGGGCCAGGTAAGGCGACACCCGTGGGAATACCGTGCATGAGGCCGCAAAGTTATATGACATGTTACATGCTAGCTCGGTGTGACTTAGAATCAGGGTCCTGACACATGTGTGCGAGGCATAGGGCTCTAACTTAATCCGAGAAAGGCGTTCGCTTACTGAACCCGAGTGCACTAGCTACGTGTTACTGAACCTGAGCGATCGATCGATCCCTTGTTATTAACTGAACCCGATCAAGCGATTCCTTCGCTACTGCTGCCACTGAAGCTGATTGAACCTACTGCCTCTTGATGAACAGTGACCTTTGTTGGGGGCTTGGATGAACAGGACCCCATGGTAGTAGAGGCCATTGTCGCTGGATGAACAGGACCCCGATCGAGAGGAGACCGCCACACACCCGAGCCGGTTGGGGGTGGATGAATAGGACCTTGTGGAGGGCTGGTTGAACAGTAGCCGGTGGAGGCTGGATGAACAGGGCCCCGTGGATGAATAGTAGCTGGTGCAGTCAGGAGGAAGGTTGTGGTGGATGAACAATAGCAGGTGGAGGCTGGAGGAAGTTGATGGTGGATGAACAGTAGCCCATAGAGGCTGGAGCGAGGCAGTAGACAGTGGATGAACAGTAGCCCGTGGAGTACCGTTTTGCGGTACGCCACACCCCTCCTGTTGCACAAGACGCCGTTTTGACCGCAGGTGCTCCAACAGAACTCTGTTTCCTCCGTTTTGATGTATGCTACACCCCTCCTGATCAACAACACCCTATTTTGACCGAAGAAACTCAAACAAAAGGCCGTTTCCTCCGTTTTGCGGTATGCCAGACCCTTCCCGATGAACAGGACCCCGTTTCGACTATATGCAGTCGAACAGAAGGCCATTTTCGTCCATTTTGTGATACGCTAGACCCTGTTCCGGCTGTTCTGTCCAAGCCGGTTGGCTCCTGATGAACAGGATGTGTTCTGACCAAGTGGCTTCGCTTCCAATGAAAAGGACGCATTCCGACCCAATCACTTGGCTCATGGTGAACACAACGCTGTTTCCTCCGTTGTGACCTAGCTGGTTAGCTCCCGACGTCGCTGCCATCCGTTGCCTCTCCAAGTACACGAGCCCTGGCCGTTCGTATGCGTGAGTATGCATTCGAGACCCCGCTCATATGTACATAAGTGGCCATATTTTTTGGCATGTGGCTGTATGTACATGTACATGGTTTAGAAGAGACAACCTGAACTGCTATGTGGGGGGATCTACTATGGCATGTACTGCTACTTACTCGGCCATAGTTCATCATCGCGGAGGGACCGACCGACCAGTATGTACATACACGTTCGTGATAAGACAGACAACACTACGTACGCTTCGACCGGGTGGGTCCCAGCTGTCAGGGAGGATAAGGACGCACTTCCTTGCGTGCGAAGATATAGCTGCAGGGTCCCAGCTGTCAGGGGGAGGAATCATTTTTTCCGCCTAATAAGGAGGAACTTCCTTGCATGCGAAGATGTAGCTGGTGGGTCCCAGCTGTCAGGGGGAGGAATCATTTTTTCTGCGTAATAAGGAGGCACTTCCTTGCATGCGAAGATGTAGCTCATGGGTCCCAGCTGTCAGGGGGAGGAAACATTTTTTCATCTTAATAATGAGGAACTTTCCTTGCGTGCGAACATGTACCTTGTGGGTCCCAGTTGTCAGGCTCTCCACGTAATGTGACCTGCTATATATAGTGGTTAGAAGGGAAAACATAAATTGGACACTGCATTATTTTTCTTATATATAGATAAATAGAACAGAGATATGTGTCTTATTAAAAAAACTGCGCTGGGGGGCCCATAGGCTGGTACGTACATGATGGACCTCAAAAAATATGTTGAAACCACTGTCTCAGTATGTCGTGGGCTATGCATGTTAAAAAACAAAATCTAGGCCTAGATGATACTTGTTCGCCCTCTAAAAATGATACCAGCTATATCCCCGATACCCCTTTCCCGCAAAAAAGAAGATCCCCGATACCCCTAAAAAAAGCTGCCCGATGACGGTCATCATTGGAAAATTATTTCATTTATTGACTAGGTTGAAAAATCCGTGGGCCCCAATGTCAGTATACAATTAGGAGGAACCTTTTTCCAATGAGTGACTTGCTTGCGTACGTGTCGGCGTCCTGGGACCGGGGGTCCCCAGACTTGCCTGCCTGCGGCCCGCGGCGTGGCTCCACCAGCGGCCCTGTACGGCGCATCTTCACCAGCAAACACTCAAGACCCTTGCAAGGGCCAAGCCTCACGAGGCAGACGACACAAGACCTCCTTAGGGGCAGCTTCACCAGGATGGCTCGTGAGGGGCGGAGAGATCAAGGCAAGGAACACCTCGCGAGGGTTCTGTGACGCAAGCCATGACGACCGGAGCCAAGCGGGCGCCAGCGCGCTCAGTGTCCTCGTTTCCTCTTTGGTGCTAAAGAGGCAAATGCAGGCGAGGAGTCCCGAGGCATCAGGCAAAGGTTTCCATATTGGTGCAACAAGACCAAGACCAGCAGGATGGCAGGACGGAGGTCACCGTGGAGCCCAAGACGGTGTCACCACCAGAGCCTTTGGCGGGCGAAGACCACCTTTAGTCAAGATAACTTGTACTAGTTGTCTCCCTTCGAATTTGGCCGTTGTGGCATCCCTTCCCGCTCAATATTTGGGGAGAGGACCAGGGCCTCTATAAATAGGACTTTCCACCACCATAGGGGGGACGGATCATTCAGATCATCCTCAACCACACAAGCTCACCAAGCACAAGAACACCTCTCCTCAGGAGGCTGTTCTTCCCTTGTAAGTGTTCATCCTCATCCCAAGAGGCAATCCACCACACCACACTGGAGTAGGGTATTACACCACATTGGTGGTCAGACCCAGTATAAATCTCGTGTCCTCTTGTTCTTTGGGTCCGTCGAGCTAGGCCATGAGATCATGATGAGTCCAAGCTAGAGGGGGGGGGGAGATCTTCATGCGCACCCCAGTGTTCAAACCTCAAGGGTTTTTCCGGAACCCGAAATCTGACATTTGGCGCACCAGGTAGGGGTGCGTCGAAGCCTCGCCCCCGGCGGCCTCGCCTCTCCGACCGGCTCTCATGTACATTGCCGCTTCTCCGACTGGATCGACGGGTGCTCTCCGCAGCGCCGTGTGGCTCTGGGCCTTCACCCCCGCCTTGCAGCGGGTGCGGTGGCTGCATAAGTTCAAGCCGGAGATGCCGCCCTGTTACGATGGTGCGGCGGATCCAGCGGCCTTCCTGCTGGCGTACGAGGAGGCCATTCTAGAGGCCGGTGGTGACAACAAGGTCATGGCCAACTGGCTCCCAATGGCCCTCGCCGGCGTGCCACCCGCCTGGCTCCTCCATCTTCCGGGATCTTCTGTGGCCTCCTGGGGGGAGCTGTGTGACCTCTTCATCGCACGCTTCGGGAGACCAGCACCCCCCGTCGTCGTGGCTCTCCTCAGTGGCTCGCAGGCGCCGCCCTCGGACCGTCACACCAAGCCGTTTTTTCGCCGGATCGGCGTCGCTTCCATGCGGCAGGGGGCTCCCCCGGGTTGGGCGGCGCCCAAGGTCGACCTGACCTTCGACTCGAGGGATCACCCAGTCACCACCACCGGTTCGGGCATGCTCCCAATGCTTTGCACGCCAACCATCTGCAGTGTAGCCGTTACCAAGACCCTCATCGGCGGCGGCGCCGGCCTCAACATGCTCTCCGTGGAGGCTTTTAGCCTCCTTCACGTACCGCTTGAGCGGCTCCGCCCCAGCAAGACATTCTCCGGAGTCGGTGGTGGCTCCTCCAACCCCCTGGGGCAGATCCGTCTCCCCGTGACCTTCGGCACACGCGACAACTACTGCACTGAGCTAATCGACTTCGTCGCCCACATTGACTTACCGTACAACGCCATCCTCGGGTACTCGGCACTCGCCCAATTCATGGCAGCTACTCATCCTGCCTACAACCTCATGAGATGCCAAGGAGCAAGGGCGTCCTCACCATGGCCCAAGACACCAAGGAAGCCTTGGCGGCCCTCAAACTCGCCTTCAGGGCCACAGCGGCAGCTTGCCCGGCCGACAAGGCCGTGCCCAGGACCAAGGGGGTTGCACTGACCAAGAAGAAGCAGTTGTTCACTCAAGGTCAAGCCAAGACGAAGCAGATACCGGTTGATGAGGACGGGGCCTCAGGCGCCACCTTTACTATAGGCGCCGACCTCATCCCGGATCAAGAAAGGGACCTGGTGGACTTCCTACGGGCGAACAAGGAAGTGTTCGTTTGGGAGCCCAAGCAGCTAGTTGGGGTCCTGAGAGGAGTGATTGAGCATCATCTGAGGGTATGCCCTAACGTGCGACCTATGAAGCAGAGGGCGAGGTGACAGTCCATGGAGAAGCAGTCTTTCATCATTCAGGAAACCCACAAGCTGGAGGCAGCAGGTGTCATTCGCGAGGTCCGATACCCAGAATGGCTGGCAAACCCGGTCGTTGTGCCGAAGAAAGGAGGGAAGGAGCGCATGTGTGTCGACTTCACCAACCTCAACAAGGCTTGCCCTCAAGACCCATTCCCGCTGTCGCACATCAACCAGATTGTCGACTCCACCGCTGAATGTGATCTGCTATGTTTCCTGGATGCGTTCTCAGGCTACCACCAGATCAAGATGGCGGTGGAAGATGTGGAGAAAACGGCTTTCTTGACCCCGTGCGGGGTATACTTCTACACTTGCATGCCATTCGGATGGCGCAACGCATGAGCGACCTTCCAGCAGCTGATGCACATTGCCTTGGGGCGGCAGCTTGGGAGAAACGCTGAGGCCTACATTGATGACATCGTGGTGAAGTCACGGGAGGAGAGAACTTTGATTCAGGACCTGGAGGAGACCTTCGCGAGCCTGCACCAGGTGGACTTGCAGCTCAACCCAGAGAAATGCGTGTTTGGTGTCCCTTCCGGCAAGCTGCTGGGCTTCCTCATATCCCACAGGGGGATCGAGGCCAACCCGGAGAAGGTCAAGGCAATCGAAGACATGAGCCCACCACAAACCCTCAAGGAGATGCAGAAGCTTGGAGGCTGCATGACTTCACTAGGACGCTTTATCTCCAAGTTGGGGGAGCGTGCCTTGCCATTCTTCAACATGATGAAGAAGAAGGGTTCATTCGAGTGGACCCCTGAGGCCGACCTGGCATTTCAAGACAACAAGAGATACTTGACCAGCCCACCGGTGATGGTGGCGCCTCATCCTCTCGAGCACTTGGTACTCTACCTATCTGCCACACCCCACTCCACCAGCGCGATGCTGGTGGCCCTCAGAGAGGAGCGCCAGGTCAAGGGCCCGCCAAATGGAGCCGCCAAGCCGGATGACGCAGCACAACACCAAGGCGATGCTCCTGAGACAGCGGCTGCCCCGGCTAGTCATCAAGCCCCTGAAGCTGGGGATCCACAGGAAACACCTCAGCCCCCGGGAGCCAAGAACTCCGTCAGCTCTCCTGTCCTCGTCGAGCACCCAGTGTACTTCATCAGCACAGTCCTACGAGATGCGAGAGCACAATATCCCATGCCTCAGAAGCTCTTGCTCGTGCTCCTGGTCACAATACGAGAGCACAATACCCCATGCCTCAAAGCACAATACGAGATGCGCCACTACTTCCACGGTCACCCCATCAAGGTTGTCTTAGCTTACCCGTTGGAGAGAGTGCTCAGGAGCCCCAATGCTGCGGGAAGGGTCGCCGAACGGAACATCGAGCTGCAAGCGTTTGACTTGGAGTTCAGCACAACCAGGGTCATCAAGGGGGCTGCACTCGCCGACTTTGTGGCAGAATGGACCGACACACCGGAACTCGAAGCAGGCGAGAACATATCCCTCTCGCCAGGGAGTGAAGCGCCAGATGGCTGGGTCATGTACTTTGATGGCGCGTTCGCGCGCTTGGGTGCGGGGGCTGGAGCCGTGCTCATCTCGCCCACTCAGGACAAAGTTTGCTACGCCATGTAGCTCTGCTTCCAACAGGGCGAAAAGGTCTCCAACAACATCGCAAAGTACGAGGGACTCATTGCTGGCCTCAAGGCTACGGTGGCCCTAGGGGTGAAACGCCTCACCATCAAGGAAGACTCACAGCTCCTCGTCAACTTCTCCAACAAGGTGTATGAGCCAAAGGATGTGCACATGGAGGCATACCTCACGGAGGTACGCAAAATGGAGAAGCAGTTCCTAGGCCTGGAGCTACAGCATGTGCCTCGTGGCACCAACAAGGAGGTCGACGACATCGCCAAAAGAGCATCCAAGCGGCTACCCTAAGAGCCTGGCGTCTTTGAGGAGCGGCTCTTCAAGCCTTCGACAGCACCTCTGCCTGCAGAACCGGTGCCACCTCAGGAGGAACTTCCCCAGCCACCAGCCTCGGGAGCCCCCGCCTGCAGCCCGACCTCAGGAGTGCGCCTTCTCTTAGCGCTCGAGCCTCGGGAGGGGTGCTGGATCGAGGAGCTCAGGGCGTACCTAACGCAAGGCACATTTCCGTAGAAGGAAGAAGACGCGCAGTGTGTGGCCCGACAGGCTATGACGTACTGCATTCGGGACGGTGAGCTATACAGGAAGCGGCCACATGATGTTTCTCTATGATGCATTTCTAGGGAACAAGGGAATGAGCTGCTGGCTGACATACATGGCAGACACTGCGGGCACCACTCGTTGTTGCGCACCTTAGTCGACAAGGCTTTCCGCAGCGGGTTCTACTGTCCCACAGCACTCAACGACGCAGCCATGCTGGTGAAATCCTATGAGGCCTGCCAATTCCATGCCAAGCAGATCCACCAGCCGGCTCAGGACCTCCAGACTATTGCGCTCTCATGGCCGCTCGTGATCTAGGGGCTGGATATCCTAGGCCCATTCCCTCGAGCGCCTGGTGGTTACCGCTACCTCTACGTCGCCATCAAAAAATTCACCAAGTGGGCGGAAGTGGAAGCCGTCCGCACCATCCCAGCCGGGTCAGCAGTCAAGTTCATCAAGGCCCTCGTAAAGCCGGTTTGGGGTCCCTAATCGCATCATCACCGACAACGGCTCACAGTTCACTAGCAATCTCTTCAAAACATATTGTGCTAACCTTGGAATGCAGATCTGCTACGCCTCTGTGGCGCACCCCAGGAGCAACGGCCAGGCCGAACGCGCCAACACGGAAGTCCTGAGGGGTCTCAAGACTAGGACCTTCAAGAAGAAGCTCAAGGCTTGCGGCAGGGGTTGGAACGACGAGCGCCAGTCCGTGCTGTGGTCCATCTGCACCACAGCCACCAGGCCGACAGGCGAGACCCCGTTCTTCCTCGTCTATGGAGCAGAAGCGGTTCTCCCACACGAGGTCAGGCATTGCTCTGCGCGGATCCTGGTGTTTGATGAAATGCAGCCGGACGCCATGCGGGAGATGGACCTCGTGCTGGGGGAGGAACGCCGCCGTGAAGCCTCGCCCCGAGCTGCGAGGTACTAGTAGGCGCTGCGGCGGTACCACTGCCGCAGCGTCCGCTCCAGGACGCTCGAGTTGGGTGATCTCGTCCTGAGGCGGGTGCTCTCCAGGGAAGGGCTGCACAAGCTCTCACCCATATGGGAGGGCCCGTTTCGGGTCGCCCATGTCTCCAGGCCTGGCGGCGCACGCCTGGAGACGCAGGACGGGATCCCCATCCAGAACACCTGGAACATCCAGCACCTCCGGAAGTTCTACCCATGAAGCAAGGCTCGACGCCTGTGAAGCAAGGCCCAGTGCGTGACACTCTCACGTAATAATGAGTGGGGTTGTACACGCCCAGGAGTCTCAGGAATGCCACCCTCAGGCCTCGGGGGCTCCCTCCCACGTCTTAGTGGCAGCACTTAGCTCCGCGCTAGTGAGAAGACAAGAAGACTAGACTAGGTGCCGGACACGCTTTTCATTTGCTTTCCGCAGTTGGCTTGCCCCTCTTTAGTGAGAATTTGCTTTCTGGTGTTCCTCGTTGGCCTGGTTCCATTGCCTTTTTTCCTCCTTTTATGCCCTCGGTTCCTCGTTTTTTGACCCATGCTCTCTCTCTCGCATGCCTTGCGAGGGGTATGAAGAGGTGCCCTCGTGAGCGTTTTCCTGTTCTTGTCTGTCCTCGTGAGCATTTTCCTATTCTTCGCAAGGCACCCTCGCTCGAGCTCGCAAGCTGGCGCACCCCTCTCAATCCGTGCCCCCCGGGTACCGTGATGCGAAGCGCTGGGACATGGCCGGCGGCGCCTGCAACCAGGATTCAGAAGAATAAGAATTTCCTAACGAATTTTTGCAGTTCCCACACGCCTTCCGAGCATAGGAGGCCTCGCCAGGCACTAGGGAATGTGCGCCTCGCGAGGCGGGAACTACTTCAGGCACATCAAGCTAAGTTATTCCTACGCGCCTACATAAAATGTTGATGCTGCAACATGACACAAGAGCGAAAAACATAGCACAACCACTTGGAAATCATAGTTGTTGCATGCCCCAGCGGGGCCCCATACTTGTCTCTCTCTTAATGCGGGAAGGAAAGGAAGAACGAAACAAAAGCGGCACGCGCTCCCGCGGCAGTTCACGAGATGGGCCCATGGAGCTCTCCTGAGCTCAGCCAGACCCCTCCTCGCGCTTCACTGGAGCGCGGCGACGAGATGACCCGCCGCCACCTTCGAAGCGGGCGCGGCGGCTGGTCGTAGCCGCCGCTGCTGGAGTTGTCGCCGGAAGAAGAGTCGCCATAGCTGGACGAGCCATGGCCGGTGCCGAGGGCGAGTCCGCCTTCACTGTCGTCGTGACCGTCATCGAGGCTGAGCACCTCACCACCGTCGTTGTCCTCAAGGCAACACCCGACGCGGCGGCGATCTTCCCCGAACACCCTCACATAGAGGGTCGCGTTGCCATCGTACTTGAAGTGGAGGGAGCACCGCCGGCCCAGGCCGTGCGCGCGGGCAAACGTCTGCCAGCCGCGGGCCAGGGCTACGTTGCCTGCGACGGAGAGCTCGACCGCGACCCACGAAGCCTTGCTGCAGCAGCCGTCCGCGTGCAGCTAGAGGCCGCCTGGACCCGTGGCTGGCAGCTCGCCGTCAAAGAAGCGCGAGAGCTGAAGCCAAGTACCAGCCGGGTTCTCTAACCATAGGACGAACTCCGACATCACTTCCGCTGAGTGGAAGCACGGCCTGGGAGGCCGCGCGACCATGGCACGCCTCCCTTCATTAATGGGGCTGCCACGACCTGGGCGACAACCACCATGTGAAGAGGCACCATCGCGGCCACGAGGGGCCCTGGCAGGGGTCGTGGTGTGCTTGCGGGGACGGCCGCGCCCCCTCTTGGGCGGTGGTGAGTCAGGCCCCTCCTGGTGAGACTTCCCCTTCACTGTGGCCGAGAGCCTCTCCGCGGGCGCCATGGGTGTCGCTGCCGGCAGTGAAGCGAGGAAGAAGGAGCGGGAGAAGCGAAGGAGGAGATGGGTGACAGGGGCTCCGCCGCATCAAGCGGGGCCATAGGCTGTTGGGGCCCGCGGTGCTCCGCACTTGCCCTTTGGCTTCGCCTCGAAGCCAAGTCCGAGCTCGCCTTGGGCCCGGGGGCTACTGTCGGCGTCCTGGGAATGGGGGTCCCTAGACTTGCCTGCATGCGGCCCGTGGCGTGGCTCCACTAGCGGCCCTGTACGACCCATATTCACCAGCAAACACTCAAGACCCTCACGAGGGCCCAAGCCTCACGAGGCGGACGACACAGGACCTCCTCGGGGGCAGCTTCACCAGGATGGCTCGCGAGGGGCGGAGAGATCAAGGCAAGGGACACCTCGCGAGGGTTCTATAACACAAGCCATGACGACTTGAGCCAGGCAGGCGCTAGAGCGCCCAGTGTCCTCGTTTCCTGTTTGGTGCTAAAGAGGCAAGAGCAGGCGAGGAGTACCGAGGCATCATGCAAAGGTTTCCATATCGGTGCAACAAGACCAAGACCAGCAGGATGGCAGGACGGAGGTCACCATGGAGCCCAAGACGGCGTCACCACCAGAGCCTTTGGCAGGCGAAGACCACCTTTAGTCAGGATAACGTGTACTAGTTGTCTCCCTTCGAATTTGGCCATTGTGGAATCCCTTCCCGCTCAATATTTAGGGAGAGGACCAGGGCCTCTATAAATAGGACTAGCCACCACCATAGGGGGACGGATCATTCAGATCATCCTCAACCACACAAGCTCACCAAGCACAAGAACACCTCTCCTTGGGAGGCTGTTCTTCCCTTGTAACTGTTCATCCTTAGCCCAAGAGCCAATACACCACACCACACTGGAGTAGGGTATTACACCACATCGGTGGCCGAGACCAGTATAAATCTCATCTCCTCTTGTTCTTTGGGTCCATCGAGATAGGCCGTGAGATCATGATGTGTGCGAGCTAGAGGGGGGAGAGATCTTCCTGTGCACCCCAGTGTTCTAACCTCAAGGGTTTTGCTGGAACCCGAAATCCGACAGTACGGCTTGGACCTGGTGGGTCCCCACTGCCAGCCTCTCGGCGTACAGTTCTCTCCGGATTCCCCTCGTTTGTTGAGCATGTTGACAATGGCATACGGTGGCGCCATAGCAAGCGCACACAGACGGAAAATCACCGGAGTCGGGGAAGATTCCTTCATTTTTTTGAACATACCGCACTAGCTCGGTGGCTCCAGCCCTCTCACCCAAAAGCTATACTGCCCGAGTTCGATTCCAACTAGTGGAGTTGAAAAATATCTAACACTTGCCAAAATTTCATCCCTAGTTTACCCAGTTTTTCGCACACTAAACATTGTCTTGCCATTTTGAAAATAGCATATTGTTTTGAATTTGCATCATATGAAGATGTGTTATACATGAATGTTGATCAGCATAATGTTAACTTGTTGTTAGTTCCATTTTTTTTTACCATGAATAAAATTGCCAACATTATGTTAGCCATGTTCGAAAAGTGCATGTTGATTTAAATGCTTTGCCTATGAAACATGCAGTTTCTTATATGAAAATCACTTGGACAAGTAGCCATCGCCGGTGTTGGATTCGATGCCACGCTTCTTCAATCCCCCGGTAGTGCAAGGGGGAAATAAACTTCCGTCCCGTGCTGGCGGTTTGGGAATTGAGCGAACTGGATTAAAGAGGGGGCCAGCAACACGACTGAAGAAGCACATCAGACGCGATTTTTTCCCAGTGGACGGCTCTCGATGGCATTTTTACTTGCATATGCACCATACAACTTGTATTTTTAGCCTCCCAGTCCATGGTGGACCAGCAGCCTATTTGCTGGGCGGGCCAACCTACAGAAAGCAACACTTAATTTTTCATCCAGGCCCAAAATAATGCAATACTATGTTTGTTTTGAGGCCGAAAACATTACGACAGGGCTTGAGCGGGGGAGGGGGAGACAGAGCAAAAAGATAAAAAAGAGTGGATGCGCCGTTTCTACCCTAACAAGCAGGTGCAATTCTTCTCGGGAAGAAGGTGTGCCATTGACACTCACACGTTGTCGGTGCACAAAAGGAGGGGTCCTATTTTGTACCCCTTTACTTGTGCGCGGGCAATTGGAGCCACGCTTGTGGCCACACCCAGCGGGGCAGAGGAAGGAGGCAAGGCCACAAGACAACCAGAACAACACCAAGACCAGAGACACAAAGAGCAAGAGGGAGAGGTGGACTCCCCCATCGAGACCCTTGCTGGGGCGGCCTTCGCAGCCCCGGCAAGAGCCTTGCTGGGGCAACTTTCCCAACGCCAGCAGAGCGCGCCACCCTTGAGCCCAAGGGATCCAACACTATCAACCACATTGGAACCAAGGCTCGGGAGGGACCTGAATGGTGGCATGCAGATCTTTGTGGAGATCATAAGCACACACGATCATATGAGGACCAGAAGACAACGATCCTCGGCAAGATCCTTGCCGAGGAAATCCACGAGACCCCCGGCAAGATCCTTGCCGGGGACAACTGCGATGCCACGTCAAGACCCTTGCTAGGGTCTTGGAAAGACCCTTGCCGAGGACGCCTGCGGGACCACAGCTAGCCCCACATCTGCCAAGACTCCACAATTGTTCCCATACAGCTGCCAGCCCAACCAGCTGGGCAGGCACCTACATGGCGACGCGTGGCCTCCAGGCCAACTCAGCAAGCACCTACATGGTGGCATGCAGATCTTTGTGAAGACCCTACCACCACGCCATCTCAGCAGCCTGCCAGCTTATGTGGCGCAACATGCCTCGTTGGCCTGGATGTGTGTCGGAGAGAGGCAGAGCAGCGACGAACGGGACGAGCCTCGTTGCCGTCCCCAATAAAGCAGCGTGACACCTAAGGAGCACATTTAATGCGCCTTGTCCCGTAATGACAAGCGATAAGCTTGTACACTGTATACCTTTCCACATCCTGTGTGCCACTGTGGTGACCCCTTTTGACTATAAAAGGAGGCCTGAGGCGTACTGGAGAAGGATTTCAGATCTTTTGGACTACGCATGCACCACAGCTAGTTCAAGATCTCAAGAACACTCAAATATACACCAAAGCGGGACTAGGGTATTACGCATCCTTGCGGCCCGAACCTAGGTAAACGATCTTTGTGCTGGCTACCAGACCAGCTCTTTGCACAACCTCGCGCCCGCCAACCACAGGAGGGATCACAGTGATCCCATAGGTGTTGTTTTGCACCAACACACGTCACAATCCCATTATAGACATTCTAACAAGTTCACACACAAGTACAATAGAAAAGGTAAACATTCATATCAAACTCAGGTTCACAGGACACATTCATATTCATAGCCAAACATTCACAATCAACAACTCAAAAGATTCATATATACACAAGTTCATCATGTCTATGCATCCAAATGATTAATAGATCACAAGACAATATTCATAGATAACATTCACAAAAAGATTCAGATATACACATGTTCAGGATGTTTATGGATCCAAATGATTGAGAGATCATAGCCAATATCATCCATGGACAAACTTTAATTACCTGGGGTACAGACTAGTAAATGGTGTTCACTCGGTGGTACTTCTTGCTAAAATTAATACTTGTACAAGCAAACTTTTGAGTGAATAAGAGGCATCACAAACAATCTGAACTTTGCTTGTAGATTTATCCTCGAGATAGTGACCTCGATGCCGAGGGAGGTTTGAGCAACTTGGCCACTACTTTCATCCAACTAGTTTACTGGCTCATCTTGGTCCTGTAGCTCGCCAAAATTCTACATTGCAGACAAGAAAGGAGGCGATCGATAAAATGAACCACCCAAATTTTTTGTGCAGTTCAACTAAAATGGAGCATCCCTGGCATGCAGACTGATTAAGTGCCAGATGAATATATGCGTCAACCAACTTGTCTGGAATCTTTAGACTCCGTGCCATACAGTTCGCTAGTATATGTGCCGATAACCAAAAGGAACAAGTTGGGACCAAAGATTGGACTGCATTTTCTGAGCTATGCACCAAGCAATATTGTTGGCATTCACTCTTGCACTTCTTCTTGTCAACATTGATGCCTGTCTGATTGAACTTTGGAGTACATATTAGCAACATAAGTATCTGTCCATCTGATATTTTTGTGCAGTTCTACTAAAATCGCCCAATGTATTGATTTGACTGCGAGTTCAGGCTCCAAGTTACTCCTTTATGAAATCGGCTAACAGTAGCACAATACCAAATTACCAATACATATGACAAGCAATAATCAGGATAAAGACCGGTACTAACCTATGTGAGGAAGCATATCAATTACTATTTCCTTTGAACAGAAGTCGAGATAAGCGACTAACAGGAAAGGAAGGATGCAGTCGAGGCAATGAAGCACCCAAAGTTTTTGTGCAGTTCCACCAAAATCGAGCATCCCTATTGGCACATATATTGGGAGAGTGAGATTACTGTAATAGCGGGACTAGTTGATGAAACATACACTAACAAATAGAAGCACCCTCTTTATCTTATTGGGTAAAGTTAGCAACATAGTAGTCTTGCTTAAAGATAGGTATTAGTTTATTTAATCAGTGCCAATTAGATCAACACTCAAAGCATTGCCATGTATCATAGGTTGCCAAAATTTAACATGCAAAGATAAAGGAGTTTCTCATGACAGTAGCAACACAGTAGCACGATACAAATAGAGATGACATTAAACTAATATGGATGAAGGCCTTAGGTCAGTACCAACCTGAGCAAGAAGCTTATTCAAGTAGTCCCAGAAGAGATGATAAAACACTCACTGGAATCATTTAATAGTATATATTTTTGTGCACTTCAAATGTATGGTTGACATCACTCTTGTTTACCAGTGGTGAGATTATATCAAAAGATTATCAAGAACTTCTAGCAGAGTTAAAGCACTGGCTGGTATACAGTTCATTGTATTCTCTTGTGCAGTTCCACTAAAATGTACGATTGGCACAACATGATCCATGTTTGCACAAGTAGGAACAAGGTGAAACCTTCATTAGCTTAGTGAGAAAGGATAGAAATACATTAGCATATTACTTTAACAGTAGCACCAAATTCATGATGGAAAATACGCAAAACATTGCCTCATTGAACCAGTGGCAATAAATTGACATGCAAAACAATAGCATTACAATGTCATGACACTACCAAGATCCCCTCCCTGCTCCACCACATGGTTCACCTCCACAGACACAGATACACACATACATGATTCAGCATAGGGTGCTACTAAAGATTTATTTAACTCTGACAGGAAAATTTGGTAGCAATTAATTAGTGCTACTTAAGTACTCCTAATTGATTAAGTGACCTTGCAGGAGAGACAACAGAAGTGGAAGGGTTCCTGGAGGATTGTCTCACATGTAAGGGAGACATTGCCGGAGCCCTTGAATGGCCTCGACTGAGGCCTCGGCTTCAGCAAGATCACCTTGGCACTGTTGATCGTGTAGAGCTGGGTCACACAGGCATCCAAAATCTAGTTAAGTAGTATGTGTCCTCAAGCCAAGTACTACTCTGCTACATACTACAAGTGCATTTCTTCAAGTAAATTAAGACTAGTAGCAACACAACAATACAATACCACTAGCAAGATGTCAGGATAACATAGGACGGTACCATCATGTGATCCTCTTCATTTCCTTCTTCTTCTTCTTCTTCTTCGTCTTCCTCTTCTTGCTCTATTTCTCTTTCTCCTCACTAGTTGGTGAAACCAAGTACATGATTGGCATTCTATTTCAGATTTGGTTGTGTTAGTGAGGGAGTACAAGTGTACTAGTAAACAATAACATTATTTTCTCATGGCAGTCGCAAAATAGAGGTGAACAGATGCATTAAATATCATTCTTACCTATAGGAAGGTTATGGTGCCAATATGGAGGATGAAGATTGGAACACAGATCTCCCTTTGTGCAGTTCCACCGAAATTAACCAATAATTCCGTTGTGACATTCCAGTTAAACAACACAAAAGTCACTTCTTTTAAGAAGTGTTCTGTGCGGTGCACCGAAAGGTCGCAATAGCAACAAGGTGAAATGGATATCCCTGTTTGCACAAAAAGCTACAGAGGAAACAGTCAGAGTCTCAAACAATTACTGACAAAAACAATTGGTTAAACTTGTTATGGCTTATAACAATGGCATGGCTTCATTTTATCATGGGAATTAGATTAAGAACAACTAAATATTTGCTATAAGGGCATGGGACAGTGGGTGCACCAGCAGTCCAGCACCATGTATCTAAACTGGGGCATAAAGTGGTGATTCAGAGTTTGTTGCCCCGAGAACAAATATCCAAGCAACTTATGTGGGTTGGACCCATTTTTGTTCACTCTAGCCACCTCTTCCTATGTGTGGATAACAAATCTAGTCCTGGTCATACCAGTGTACATCGTTTCCCCTATATTTCCCTTTTCGACCAAGAGAATGGTTGGATGACCAGTCTGTACTAGTTTCACCCCCTTTCTTTCATGTTTGTACCAAGTCCGATGTAGATACTAACTTTTCCCCCTTTATTTCTTGTTTGAACCAAGTACAAGATTCGACTCCATGAAGTAGCTTTACCTCTAACAATAGAAAAAAATTAGGTGACGTTGGACCATCCGATCGAGCCTAGCTACGAGGGGGCTGAGAGGTAGAAAATGATGCACATGCAGCGACATAGCGAGATGGGGAAGTAGAGCTAGGCCGGTTTCGAAGCAAGATATACCTGAAGGTCATAGGGGTGTGCATTGGTGAGTGGTGGGAGGTCGGATCCGCCCACACAAGGGCAGCGACGTAAGGGATTAGAAGACCTCCCGCGCCGGCGCTCGGCCAGAGATAATGGTGCGCCAGCAGTGGGCTCCTCCCTCACTGTCGATGATGGCCTAAATGCTACCCCTCCTCTTCACCGGTGGAGGGGGATACGTCCGGATCTGTAACCAATAGTGAGGATAGAAAGACAGTGTTACCACCACTATCTTGTTTAGATCTAGAGAGGATGAGAGTGTGTGAATAGTGCAACTCCAGCAAGCAAGCATGGAGGCTCCTGCCTATATATACATATAGTGGGGTACTTCTATTTTTTCACTCCATCGAAACAATCGTTTAAAGTTATGTACTTGGTCACCGTTTTTTGAGTTGTTGATTTTTTTGAGATAGGTACCCGCTTATTCCAAGTGGTGTGCAGGGGTGGATTAACAAGCTACTCGGCTCGGTTCGTTCGAACCTCATTAAAATAAAATGCACGTAAGATTAGCATGTTTTTACTAACGAACTTAACGTGAAACTTGTTAGCTGGTTAGTTAAGCTCCTTAAGAAATTGATGATTGGCTTTGTTCATTCAGAAGCGACCCACAAGGATAACAAGTCGAACTATCGAGGGATCAATGCTCGCGAGCTACGAGCTTTTGTTCCAGCCCTAACGGTGTGCCAGGTCTCACTTTATATCGTTCAAGTCTGGTACTGGACCCTCCATTAAGTGAACAACCACCGCCTCGTAAAAATTGTGAACAAGCCCACATCTCAAATTATCGGAAACATGGGCTGCACCAACATGCATTATTATTTATATTTTCTATGTGGAAGTATCCTCAAAACAATGTGAGAGTATAATCTTTATTGGCCCCCTTTGTAATTTGTGCTAAAATTTGACGAAAGATTTAACTGACAAAATGTTTGTGCATGTTAACAAAAATTATATCCTTGGATCGTATTTGAACATAGTTTTTGATGATGTAATTTTTTGTGACAAGCATGAACATTTGGTTAGTTAAATTTATATTCAAAATTTGGCATTGATTATCATAGGGACCTATAAACCAGGATGAAGCTCCACGTCTCTCGTCCAAACTCTAATACTAGCCGCTCTATTACATGCGGGGCATCAAGCATCCGGGCCCGCATGCCATCCGCCAAATCACAGCGAGGTGCTACAGTCGAGACTAACCAGTCACCCTAGTTGGACGGGACAAAGAAACCATCATTTCACTGGGAACACTCATTGAAGCCCTTTCTCCCTGTCTTGAAGAAAACCTCACTCCAGGCTACTCACTTCTGCCATTTTTCTTCTCGACCAATGAAGTAAAGGTGGGCGAATCAGTGATGCTACTATATTTTCATTCCAAGAATCTTGTTTTTGCGAAGCCCCGACCGATTCTCACTGCCTATTCTTTTCCCGTTTTCATTGTGATTGTGGTTTCCTTTCGATTGATTTTTATTTGTCAGTTTATTGATGGATCCTGGAGCACTAGGCAAAGAGTTGCCGACAGACAAACCACTCGAGACAGAGATCTCCAAGAAGCGAGCACCGACCAATGAGTTGGCCATGTTGGCGGGCCAACCCATGGAGACGAAGAACTCCAAGAAACAAGCACTGGCCAAAGAGTTGACGACGTTGGCGGACGAACTCCTCAAAGAAAGCTGGAAGAACAGCAAGGGCCCCAACATGCCTACCCTAGAAACTCTAATGGCCACCTATGAGAGGCTCAACAAGGCCGAGTTTGAGGAGATAGTCGCAGTTGAGAAGCAGTATTTCCCTGGCAAAGCGATGGCCCCCATCGAGGACATGGCCCCCAGTGGGATGGGAACCACCGATGAGCTGCACAAGGTACAAAAAATGGCTTACCATAGTTGTGGTTTTTGATTATTTGCAATGTGCTTGCTAATATGTTAGGGTTGTGCAGGTGCCGGTGGGCGTCCTTGATGATTCTGATGTCGCGGTCCATCCCGTGGACATCACCCGAGAGATCGATTCTAGGGCTAGAAAAAAACCTCGAAACTCGCGAGCTAAACGAGTAGCTCGTGACCCGGCTCGAATTGACTCGACCTCGAAGAATAACAAGCCGAGCTGAACTTTAGTTTAAGATCGTTTACATATTGTCGTGGGTTTGTCACGGCAGATGTCCTTAGTGTCAGGACTTCGTTGCGAGGCCAATGCATCTATGTGGCAGCTTGAGAGGGGTTGAGCTGAATCGAGAGACGCAATACAAGATAGGGATTTAGGCAGCTTTGGGCCCCGGGAAACATCATCCGGTAACAACCCTACATGCTGTTTGTGGCTACGTCTCATTATGATCATGAGGGAGTCGCCGGTAAGGCGGCTCTTTGTGTCTAGCCCTAAGATTGTTTCTTCGTACTTCTCCCTCTTTGGGGAGCCCTGTCCCTCCTTATATAAGTTAAAGGGGTGGGTTACATGTAGAGTCCATCTCGGACTAAGACTTAAACTATTTTAACTTCCCTTCCTGGGCTTCTTAACGTCTGCCGGTTTAACATTGTCTGTCGGTTTACCGTCGTCCTTAGCCATCTATCTTAACTGTCTGCCGGTTTACCACCAGCCAGTTTACCGGCTGTCTTAGCCATCTGTCTTGACTCTTTGTCTTAACTCTCCGCCGGTTTACCATCTGACGGTTTACCGAGTCCCAGCCGGTTTACAACTCCAGTCAGGTCATACCGCGGGGTATATCCCCGACATTAGCCCCCAGTTTAATTTGGATTTATCCATGTTAAACTGATCCTGAGCATCTTTAAATCCTTGTCATTTCCTTCTAGAAAATCCGGGTCAATAGGCCAGCTTCATAATCAATTTGCTGACATTGGTTTGTCACAGAGAAATATTGTGAAGAATAACTTCTTTGACTCAGCTCCCAATGACTTAACAAAAATATTGGTCCTTGAAATCCTCATCTGATCTTCAGCCGGCTTAAGAATGTAGAACTTTGCCGGTTTAAGAATGTCGAACTTTGCCGGTTTAAGAATGTAGAACTTTGCCGGTTTTAAGACTTAAACTTGCCGATTTATCATTGCCGGTTTACAAATATTGATGTCACCGGGTCATAATTGTAGTTAACATCAAGCTTGAAAATATACCTCTTATATGCCTATCACTTGTAGCCCCCAAGTCTCAAGAAGGTAGCATAGCAACATCTTAAGACTTGCTTCAATATGAATGTCACAAGCTTGAAGAAATCTAGGTTGTTCATCTCAATCACCAGTTAGAATTGAGTATTCCATATATGTAGCCCCCAAGTGCCGGGTTGTCATGCTCGCAGCAACCTGGGACTTGAAATTGCCTTCTGCTTATAAAAAATTCAACCAGTGTAGCCCCCAAGGGACGGGTCATTACGCAATAATGAGCAGGGACTTTATAGATATGATCATGTAGACTTGAGTAGCAACGTGTAGCCCCCAAGGGCCGGCTCGGTAAGATAATATGGAGCTGGGACTTTATATATACTTCATTGAGAATAACTTGATACGATGTAATCCCCATTATGGGGCTTGAACCCATGTCCACAAGGTTGAGAGCTTTGTGCTTTACCAACTGAGCAGTGGATCCTTCAATAATAGATGAAAATTTATGTACCTTGAATTGTTGACAGGAGCAATTGGTAGCCCCCAAGGGCCGGCTCATTACGATGTGATGAGTCGGGTCTTCAATAAGTGAGCAAATAATGACTTTTCATTAGCCCCCATGTTTCATGGTGCATGCTTGCAGCGACATGAGATTTGTGTATTCTATGTAATCCCAACTTGAATAATGTAGCCCCCAAGTGTCGGGTCGCAAGCCTGTAGTGACTCGGGACTATTCCTTTAATTGTAGAATAAATCATAGCCATTGCGCTAAAGCGACTTTGAAAACCTTAATCATAATACTGGTTATTGATAACCATAATAAAATCCAGCCGTGTTGGCTATTAAAGATTTGAATAATATGACCCGGTTTGAAAACCGATTCATGCCATATAAACCGGTATATCCATGCACATATGGTACATGCTATGATGATGTAATGATGATGCATGATGTAATATATGATGATGTATATGTATGATCAAGTGGGTTTAAGCTATGGTTCGGATACGACTAGAGCCCCCATGTAGTCATAATTGTAGCATTGCGCCGATCAAGGGGTGTAGCTGTAGTTCGAATACGACCAAGCCCCCAAGTGATTTCCCTAGTGCCCTTATGCCTATCAAGAGGTGTAACTATGGTTCGAACCCATAGCCCCCGAGTGATTTTCCCTGGTGGCCTTATGCCTATCAAGAGGTGTAGCTATGGTTCGGATACGACCAGAGCCCCCAAGTGATTTCCCTGGTGCCCTTATGCTGATCAAGAGGGTATAAGCTATGGTTCGGATACGACCAGAGCCCCCAAGTGATTTCCCTGGTAGCTTTAAGCCTATCAAGAGGTTTGACTATGGTTCAAACATAGCCCCCAAGTGATATTGTGAGCTGTGCTCAAGGGATACCCATTTTTGAACTGTGTTGTGCAACAGACTCTCTTTGGCCCCTTATGATAATATCGGTTTGATAGACGGATCAATATGTAATCAGAACTCCGCTTTGTAAACAGAAGCCCCCATGTGATCAATAATACGATAATCCAATAATGCAGGATAACCCATGTTTGAACCGTGCATCATGGCAACAGGCCCTCTTCGGCAACCTTTAACTTTTTGCAAGAGATAAATTCTTCTTTAACCAGGATTCTGAAATGGATATCGAGAGCTTCAAAGCTTTGTGGGAGACATCATTCCCTTGAACTGGATTTTAAACCGGAACCTTCATTTTCAGCCGGAAATTTTCTGACAGCCTTTTAGCTCGAACTTGCGAGAGATTAATTCCTCTTGAACCGGAAATTCTTAAACCGGATTTGAGAGCTTCAGAGCTTTGCGGGAGAGAGATGTCTCTTGAACCGGATTTTAAACCGGAATCTTTATTTTGAACCGACAATTTTCTGACGGCCTTTCAATTTTCATCAATATGGCGGTATCCTTCGGAACCGAGTTATCATTCTCTCCAATGACCCAGAGTTCCCGAGTCATGTCATTGTAGCCCCCGAGTCTAAAGGTGACTTGAGGAGTTAGCTTGAGATTCTTCATAATTAACTGTGATATAGATCGGTTTGAATCCTGCATGGGACAACTTGCAAACCGGACTAATTGCTCTTTTATAGAAAGCAATATACGAAAAATATGCTGGATGGGTTTCACCTGATGCATCAGGTCAGTAATTATCACCGCGGAGTTGATGATCACCATGGTGAAACTGAAATCAATCATGGCCGAGTCGGCCGCGGGTGCTGACAGATCTGTCGGCCGCGGCGTTTTTTAAACCGGTGTGGAGGGGAGAGTCGACCGCGGTGTTGTAAACCGGTGCAGTCGCGAGAGATGGCCACGACATTGTAAGACGGTGCAGGAGCCCGTTGAGTAACAATGACCACCTGTGCCAAAAGATGTTGGCATGCCTCCATCTCCGCGGTATAATATCACTTTTTGTCATAAATAATTGTCCTGCATAAACAATATTGCAGACCAAGGCAAAGATAAACTTGTTCTTTGACAAAAAATAATATGTACCAATAAAATATATATTAGATGGATATCACCTGATGTGCCAGGCCAGAAATAATCCGCCATGAAATTAATGATAGCTAGGTGAAGTTGAAGTCGCTCATGGGTGAACCGGCCACGGCATGGTAAACCAGTGCGGACAGCGATTCGGCCACGGCGTTGTAAGCTGGCGCAGACACATGAGCCGTCCGCGAGGGCGGACGGGCGAGTCAGCTGGCGCGTTTGATGTAAACTGGACCGTGGCACGCGTGCCCGTGAAGCCATGCAGCACCGCCGAACGTGCATCCATGGTATAACACCACCCTTTTTCTTTTAATAGTCGTCATGCATAAAAAATATTACAGAATGAAATAATTGTTTTTTGACAAAAAACGATATGCGCTAATAAAAAAATATGGATGGATATCACCTAGTATTTATTTGTCGGATGAACGTGGATACTGGGATCAAAACATATCAAATGTCTGATGTCTCCACGTGACTTTCTCCTCTTGTCTTAATCTCACATGGAGGACCTGATTGAAGTGCCAGCGTATGCCCGCACTGCCTTTTGTCAACAACGTACAAACCCCGGCCTCATGAGTGAAACGCCAAAAACGCCTGCAGCCTCTACGCGACGCACTGCATTTTTTTAAACTCTTCCTTTTTGTTTTTCTTCTCCCATCTTCCAATCGAATCCCCAAATTTTTTTCTACAGACGGCATCCAACACGCAAGGGCGCAACGGCTTCAGAAGTAAAAACCAGCAGGGGCAGGTGCTCGAGGCAGACGCGCCGCAGGAGCAGAGTTGAGGACATCCAGCCGCTTGAGGCAAGTACGTCGGCAGAATTGAGGTGGAGGGCGGCTCAGATGACGGTTGAACCGTGGGCTGTTTCCTTTTTCTTAATCTCTTTTTTTATCCAAACACCAAGCACGACCATTGCCTGTACGTGGGAAGTACTCCCTTCGTCCAAAAATACTTGTCATTAAAATGAATAAAAGGGGATGTATCTAGATGTATTTTAGTTTTAGATACATCCTTTTTTGTCCATTTTGATGACTCATGCGTGTCCCCTTTTATTTAATGTAGCACTGATTCCCATGCTCATCCAGTAGTAGTACTACTAGATCAATTTTTTCTCTGTCTTGACACGCCCATGTGAAGCGGCAGCCTGACAACCGGTATGCAGGGGCGCAGGCCATGGGAGTTGCACATATTTACTAAGAGCAGAACTAGTACTCCGTGTTGATAAAGAGGATTGATCCGAGGGAAAAGCGGGTTGCGGCGCGGTCGACTCGAGGTCGTCTCTGAGGTGATGGCGAGGCCGAGTCAGCACCGGGGGCCAGCTGTCCAGAGCCCTGTTTATTTGGTGACGCCGAATCATACTCGTGTCCGGTCTTGTTTGCAGCAGGAAAAAGTTGATCTGCGCTCAGATTCGACGGGATGCCCTGTAACACGTGAGGCACCGCACGCAAACCCAAAAAATCCATATGAATCTCAATCTCATATCCTCCGCCGCAAAAACACTTCATCAATCTTGGTTGATTAACTCATCATTGATGTGAATTTTTCCCCGCCGGTTTTTGTTGAATCGGAAAATTGCGAACTTCTCAAACCCTAAAAAGATCCATTCAAGAATTCAATACCACCGTGCGCGGGCCCCATGGTGGGTGCCAACTGTCGTGGGTTTGTCACGGCAGATGTCCTTAGTGGTAGGACTTCGTCGTGAGGCGAACGCATCTATGTGGCAGCTTGAGAGGGGTTGAGCGGAAGCGAGAGACACAATACAAGACATGGATTTAGACAGCTTCGGGCCCCGGGAAACATCATCTAGTAACAACCCTACATGATGTTTGTGGCTACGTCTCATTATGATCATGAGGGAGTCGCCGGTAAGGCGGCTCGTTGTGTCTAGCCCTAAGATTGTTTCTTCATACTTGTCCCTCTTTGGGGAGCCCTGCCCCTCCTTATATAAGTTAAAGGAGCGGGTTACATGCAGAGTCCATCTCGGACTAAGACCTAAACTATTTTAACTTCCCTTCTTGGGCTTCTTAACGTCTGCCGGTTTAACATTGTCTGCCGGTTTAACATTGTCTGCCGGTTTACCGTCTTCCTTAGCCATCTGTCTTAACTATCTACCGGTTTACCATCTGTATTAGCCATCTTTCTTGACTCTCTATCTTAACTCTCCGCCGGTTTACCATCCGCCGGTTTACCGAGTCCCAGCCGGTTTACAACTCCAGCCGGGTCATACCGCAGGGTATATCCCTTACACATACCAAGTAAAACGAGCCGATCTCATGAGTACTCGGGCAACTCATTAAGCTTGGTAAACAAATCGATGTTTTTAGGGGTAGTAAAATACAGCCACTAAACACCTTGCGTCCCAGCACAAGGCCCAGCCGCTCAAGGCCGAGCCACCCAGGAGACTCACACGTACATGACCACATATGCACGTGCTAAAATCTTAGTTAATATTTTTATCGTATTTGTAAGCTCTAATGTTCATATCTTTAATGAGCTTAACAAGCTAAACGAGCCATCTCGCGAGTTATACTAGTCGAGCCAATCTTAGATTTGAGCTCATTATAGTAACAAGTCGAGTCAAGCTAGCTCGTTAATGAAATGAGCTTTAGCGAGTCGACTCGAGCTGGCTTGACTCGGCTCGAATTCCACCCCTAATCGATTCCGATGTCGCGGTCCGTCCTATGGACATCGCCCCAGAGATCGATTCCAATGTGTCATGGTTCGTCCTGTGGACATCGCCCCAGAGATCGATTCCCATGCCGCTGTCTGTCCTGTGGACATCACCCCAGAGATCGATTCTGATGTCGTGGACCGTCCTATGGACATTGCCCCAGAGATCGATTCCCATGTCATTGTTCGTACTATGGACATTAACCGAGAGATCAATGACAAGAAATAGTTGGTAGTGCTAATCCTTCAAGATAGTTTGCATTGTGATTAAGTACCAGAATGATGCGTGTTATCAAACCATCTTAGGGCTGGTGCACAGTCTTGAGTGGGCGGTAATTGCTACTTTTGTTTGAGAGTGAATCATGTGAACCCTCTCCGAGTTATGGAAACAGATGTATCCTCACCAGCTTTTGATGTAATATATGGCATGCTGAGAAGTAAGTTTGTAACAACCCGATCCTAATGGACCGGAGTCTCTATGCTTCTGTGTCATCCCTGGATTGGTATGCTGACTCACACAATACTCGAGGAATTATAACAGAGTTCAATCACACACTTTATTACATCGAGGTCCCCAAAAGAGTATTTATTACAATAAAATGGCTGAAGGCCATCTAAATAAAATAACTATGGAAGCTTCAAATGTAATTGAGTCCATCAACTCCACGGCAAAACTGAGTGCAGAGTAATGACCTATCGCACCATACATTTCGTCTGAAAAATCTGCAACATGAAACATTGCAGCCAAAAAGGGTCAATACATTGAATGTCTTGGCAAGTCACACCCAGAGTATGAAAACAGACCTATCATCTACATGCAAGGATATATCAAGTGGAAAGCTCTAAGGTTTATTTTGCATAAAGCCAGTTTTGACTTACTTCTACTCACTAGCAAAGTTTTATTTATTTTCACTTTAATTGACCCATTTGTTAAGTTGGACCGCCTCCAATTTAACCCACCTATGAGAGCCTCCAAGGATCATAGGTACCCCAAATTGTTATTTCCATGAGAGCCCTCGGGGATCATGGTTTAATTAAACCCATATCAAATTAATTATTTATGATGAGAACACTCTGGGATCATAGGTTCCCCAAATTGTTATTTCCATGAGAGGTTCCAAGTCCAGTTGCTGAAAGTTGTCCATAACCGGGGACATGGCTAATCATCATTAGTTTGTACACTCTGCAGAGGTTTGTGCACTTTTCCCCACAAGAATCTGTCAGATTTTGGGTTCTGCGGACCCTTGAGAGGTTCGAACTCTGGGGTGCGTGCGAAGAACTCAACCTCCCTAGCCTGCCTACTAACGAATCTCATAGCCTAGCTCGACGAACTCGAAAGAAAAGGGGACACGGCCATTTACCTAGGTTCGGGCCACCTTGCGGTGTAAAACCCTACTCTTGCTTTGTGGTGGATTGGCCTCGAGGGATGAGGGTGAACTAGTACAGCGGGAGAACAACCTCAGGAGGAGGAGTGTTCTTGGGCTCAAGTGAGCTGGTGAGCTGATCAGGGTCGAATGGATCCGATCCCCTCTATGGTGGTGGGTACGTCCTATTTATAGTGGCCTTGGTCCTCTTCCCAAATGAAGGCGGGAAGGGATCCCACAACAGCCAAATTCGAAGGGGGACAACTAGTACATGTTGCCGTCTGAAAAGTAGTCTTCGCCTGCAAAAGCCTCTTGTCGTGACGCCGTGGTGGGCTCGACAATGACCTCCGTCCTGCCGCCCCACGGTCTTGTCTTGTTGCACAAGAATGGAAACCTTTGGCTGATTCCTTGATACTCCGCGTCTGCACTTTCCTCCTTAGAACCAAAGAGGAAACTGGTACATTGTGCCCGCCTGGCCTTGGTCGCCATGGCTCACATCATCCGAACCTCGTGAGGTGAGGCTTGCATAGAAATCTCCGCTCCTCGGGAGCCAACCTGAGGTGGCTGCTCCTCGTGGAGGTCTTGGTGTTGTCAGCCTCGCGAGGCTTGGCCCCTCGCGAGGGTCTTGAGTTGTTGATGCCGTAGTTGGCCATACCAGGCCGTCGGTGAGCCACGCCGTGGGCCGCAGGTAGGCAAGTCTGGGTACCCCTGTTCCCAGAACACCGACAGTTGCCCCCGGGCCCAAGGTGTGCTCGGACTTGGCTTCGAGGCAAAGCCAAAGGACAAGTGCAAACCGCCGCAGGCCCTAACCACCTGCGGGCTTGGTCGATGCATGGAGATTGATGGGACATGGGCGTCTCTGCTTCTCTAGGCTGCCCCTGTTAACTATTCCGGGCTAACAAAAAGACTGGCGCTTGGTGCGAAGCCTTCATTACCTTCTCTCTGCCTTGCTCCAGATCCCCTTCTTCCTCTGCTCCAAGTGCCTCCAGATCTGCTGAATTGTTCCCCTGATCTTGCTGCTAATGGGCTCCGACAAGGCGAAATCCTCGGCTCCGGCTGTGCGCCCGGCTTCTTGGTTCGAGCCAGCCCTGAGCGCGTCCACCATCATAGAAGAGAAGCACCTCGCCGTCGTGCTCCCGCTGATGGCAGGCGACGACAATGAGGAGGATGAGACGGCGCTCCGGGTTGGCTTCGCCAAGCCGGAAGCTTTGGGTGATACCTTTTACCCCTTCTTCCAGCACAACTTTCTTGCTGGGTTGGTTCCCCCTTTCTCCAGTTTCTTCTACGCCATCCTCCACCATTACGAGCTTCACGCCCTCCATCTTCATCCCAACTCCATCCCCCTCCTGTCAATCTTCGCCTTTTAGTGCGAGGCGTTCGTAGGGGTGATGCCATCCATCACGCTGTTCCGCCATTTCTTTTACCTCCGGATAAGCGGCGACTAGTGTTTGGGGTGCACCTACTTTATCACGGCCAATGGCAGTAATGCGATCTGTCAGGCCGGGAAGAAGGTGGAGGTCTTTCGGAACAAGTGGATCTTCATGGACGCCAAGCGCACCCACGCCTGGCTGGAGCTGCCGACCGCGCCGCCAACGCCCCTGGAAGGGTGGGCGCACGAGAAGCTCACCGACCCCCGGGTGGAGCTGTTGCTGGAGAGGATGACGGCTGACCTGAAGGCGGAGGACCTGATGGCAGAGAAGCTGACGGGGCCCATGATCGTCAAGGAGTTCCTGACGCAGCGCCTGTCCCCATTCCAGGCGCACTCGCGCCTCCTGGGGAGATTCAAGGGCGCGGAAGATGACCTTCGGCTACGCCCAGACAACCTGCCCAACGAGGAGTTGAGGAAGGTCATGCGCGCCCTGCTCGGAAAGGACCAGGGCTGCCCCCCCGGACTCCCATCTCTTGCTGTACTGCCGCACTGATGGAGATAAGGTGGCCACCGCCATGCCCACCTTCAACGAGCGTGGGCTTGTGCCGCTGAAGCCTTCCTAGCCCCTGGGCTCCCCGGTGTCGATGTCTTCCGGTGAGTCCAAGGAGGAGGAGAAGGTAGATTCAGAGGCAACCTTGGAGGAGGTGCGAGAGACCTCTCCCCCGCGACAGACCGACCTCCTTAGCAGCCTTTCCGACGATGACGACGCCGATGAGCACCCAGTCATAGAGTCTCCGCTCTCCACCGAGGTCACCACGAGGTTTGGGGCACCCCCTGGAAGAGGCTGAGGTAGGGGATCCCGAAGAGGGACAGGTCGTCGCTGATTCCTTCGGGCAGCGGCGCTCCTGCCTCGCCACCGACCTCAGGAATTATGTCACCGTGGATCAGTAAGTGTATTTCCTTGCCCTTGCTCTTTAATCTCGACGCAGTACTCAATATCTTCATCCTAATGCCAGGCTGATGTCGGTGGCAAAGAAGAAGAAGGAGGATGCTGGAGCCGCCGAGGCCTAGCGCCCTGCTGTGGTTGCAGTGACTCTAGCTCAGGAGGACGAGACTGCCCCCCATGCTTCTGCGGCAGTGTCTACCTCCCGAGGCTCTGGGGCCCGGCCTCAGGAGAAGACGGTCCTTGAGGCTGGGGCGACTCCGAATGCGCTTGCCTTTATCACGCTCGCTGAGGACCCGAAGGATCTGGAGCCCTCGGCCCCTTCTACTGCTGCTACCTCACAAGGCTTGACGCTGGCACCGCTGACTCCCCCCGTCATCTCACAGGCGGGCCGTGGTTCTTCTGCCATGCCCAATGCCCTGGAGGAGGCATCCTCCACACTGCATCGGCTCCGGGACGATCTTCAGGACCTGGACCAGCGCAGGGCATCGGGGCTCCTAGAGCTAGTCTCAGGGTGGCTCCAGGCCGACGCGTCCGTCAAGGCGGCCTGGGGCCAAGCCACGGCAGCCGCAGAGGAGGGCAGGAAGGTGGCCGACCTAGCCACAGCCGCCTGCAACGTGGCACTGATGGAAGCCAAGGCCATCGAGGAGCGCTGCAGTGTGGCACAGGCCAAGCTGAAGACCCTTTGCGACGAGCAGGCCACCCACGCCCGCCAGCTCGAGGAGCAGGAGGAGAAGCTGAAGACCCGGGAAGCTGCGGTCGCCGATCGTGATGCCGAGCAGGAGCAGGTAACCCAAGAGCAGGCTTTGGAGCATGGCCTCCTGGACAAGCTAAAGGAGGAGGTGGAGGCAGCCCAGGCGTCCCACGCCAAGCTTGTCTCTGACGACAAAGCCCGGCTGGAGGCCGGGCAGAAGCGCCTTACTGCTTCTGAGAAGACGGCCGCCATGGAGCATGCCACCTTTGACTCCCTCGAGTTGAGGTCCCGCAAGGTGCTGCGGGATCTCTATAGGAGCGGGTACAAGGAGCCATTGGTGAGTCCAGAGGAAGGCCCCGCCGAGCTGCTCCTCAAGCTTGTAATGGCGCTCGAGGCCATTGTCGTCGGAGTGGGCCCCATGGTGGAGGGGGAGGCCCGCGCGCTTTCTACCTCATCCATGACGCGCGTCTTCAGCCACCTCTACCTCCGGGACACCAGCTTCGACCTCAGTGCCTTGCTCGAGCTCGTGGGCCCCGAGTCCTATACTGCCTCTGATGAGGCCGTGAAGGATAGGTAGAGGCCCTGCCACGGAAGTTCCTCGCCGTCAACTCCGTATCGCAGCTGACGGCAAGGGTGCCGCCGTCGGCTCCGTGACCGCGGCTGAGGGCAAGGGTGGCGACGAGGTCGTCGACAGCGGAGCTTCCCACGCGGGTGATGGCGACGTCCCAAGGCTAAAGGAGAGGCTTGATGGCTCGATGGTGGTGCTTCCCTCTGTTCAAATCCTGCAACACATATCGTGCCTCGTGGAGGCGTAAGCAGTTGTGCTTGGTACCCTTAAGATATAATATGTTTTGTAATAATTTGCTAAGGTTCCGCGATTTCCTTTTTGTTTGCTTTAGTGTTCTGCGTTGGCAGGGATCGGCCCTACGCATACCTCAGCCGTCGTTGGATCGTCCGGATAACCAGGACGAGACTAAGGGGTGAGGGGCTACGTGACCAGTTAGGCTCCTGAGTCGCGATGCTAAGGATTCCCCCTTGACGTACAAACAACCCTCGGGAAGGATATGCGAGAGTAGGTCTTAGCGTTTTGCATCGGCAGGGCCCAGCCTTGCGCATACCTCAGCTGCCGTTGGATCATCCAGATCACCAGGACGAGCCCAAGGGGTGAGGGGCTACATGATCAGTTAGGCTCCTGAGTCGCGATGCTCATGAGTCCCCCATGACGTACGAACAAACCTCCATACCTTTCCTCGTCAGGATCTTGCTCGGGAGGGGTGCGCGAAGACCAGGTCTGAGGCACCTGGCGAGGTGGCGTATGCCAGGCATGCCCAGCCCCCTCGCGTAATTCTCCCGAGGGAAAAACGGCGCGGTGAGTCTGAGCACCGAGCCTGGTGGCTCGCCTGAGGTTAATGCAGCCGTGAGGCCACCCTCAGCCGTTTATCACCAGTGTGGAGCATGGCGCTTCCGCTCTTGCATGGGCATAGCCACTCCTCGACTGTGTCAACTGCGAGTGGGAAGCATGGTGCTTCAACCGGTACGTGGGTGGGGGCTCCCTCTAAGGGGAGACCCCGTGGCGTGTACAACCCCGCCCTGACATGTGGCTTGCATGGCAGGGCTAGAGGAGGTGTGTCTAGGCACTCATGAGCTAGCGCGGGACTCACGAGGTCCTACCTCAAGGAAGGTTGCGCCTGAACTTGGTCGGGAACACTTGGATAGTCTTGCGAGATGGTTAGGCGACTTGCACCAAGTGAATCTCCTGAGGTTATCGCATGAGAAGGGCAAACCCCAATGACCCAGAGGTGACATGAATGGGACCGGCCCACCAGACAGAGCTCAGCTGTTGGGTTTATCAACGCTGCAAGGACGGACCCGAGCACAAACGCCGTGCCAAGTCTTCTCATGCGAAGGTCCTGAAGAAAGACAACTAGCGCATGGCTCCCGAGGTGACGAAGCACCAGGTCACGTGCCCTCACTCATCCGCCCACAATTAGCTCATGCGAGAACAAGGCACCAAGGACCATGAGAGGTGACGTACACGGGAGCTAGCCCGCGAGCCAGAGCTTAGCCTCTTGGGTTTAGCAATGCTGCAGGGACAGACCCGAGCACAGATGTCGTGCCAGTCCTTAATCATGAGGCTGTCGGGGGTGGGTTTGCAAGGGCGTACGACGTTCATGGCAACGAAGTGCCGGACAGACAGATGATGATCACAAAGCAACTCATGGAAGAAGGTAAAGCCAGTTCTGATAAATGCTGGAAGGATACATGCCGTAGGGGGAAACCCACACGGCTAGGGGATAATGCAGCCCGAGGGGCGCCCCCAACTAAACAAAGTAAAGGGTGTCACCTGGCACCATTGCTGAAGAGATGTTGGAGTAGTTGAAGACGCATGCAGCAAAAGTCGCTCCTCATGAGCCACCCAGGATCCTGAACCTCGGGAGGCTCTGGAGGCCCAGGGGACTCACAAGGATACGTCGCCAGCTCCGCCAGGATCGCCTGGTGCTTGGCCTCACGAGCCACCTAACACTTCGCATGTGGCACCGATGCATGACAGCCTTACTCAGCAAGCCGAAAGGCATGCGAACATAGCTATGAGGGGGGCCCTCGCATCATCCAAGGCGGGACAGGCAGAAAAGCTCCTCAGACGCGTCCCTGTTGAGCCCGGGGATATTGACGCAGATGCGCAGCTCACTGTCCTCACCGAGGCAGGGGGCTGCGCCTGGTGGTGGGCGATGGTCGCCGCGCATAGCTCTTGCCTCCTGAAGCTCCACGATTTCTTTGGTGATGAACTCCTGAGCGCCTGGTGCCTCGCGCCCCGCGCTTTCTTCACGGGAGCGCGCGTTTAAGCACGCCTCCACATGGTGCCCGAGCGCCTCCCTCATTGTCGGATTCAGGGTTCCACAGATCCTTGAGAGGTTCAAACACTAGGGTGCATGTGAAGAACTCGTCCTCCCCAATATGCCTGCCCACCGATCCAATGGCCTAGCTCGACGGACCGAATGAACAAGAGACACAACAGTTTACTCAGGTTCGGGCCACCTCGCCGTGTAAAACCCTACTCCTACTTTGTGGTGGATTGACCTCGAGGGATGAGGACGAACTAGTACAGTGGAGAACATCTTCAGGAGGAGAGGTGTTCTTGTGTTTGATGAGCTGGTGGGTGAGAGGATGATCTCAAATGATCCGTCCGTCTTTCCGTTCCTATCATGGTGGCTAAGTCCTATTTATAGTGGCCTTGGTCCTCTTCCCAAATGTAAGGAAGGAAAGGATCCCACAACGGCCAAATTTGAAGCAAGACACCTAGTATATGCTATCCTAACAAAAGTAGTCTTCGCCTGTGAGGGAGTCCTAGATTGGGGGGTCTCCGGACAGCCGGACTATATCCTTTGGTCGGACTGTTGGACTATGAAGATACGAGATTGAAGACTTCGTCCCGTGTCCCGATGGGACTCTACTTGGCGTGGAAGGCAAGCTAGGCAATACAGATATGGATATCTCCTCCTTTGTAACCGACCTTGTGAAACCCTAGCCTCCTCCGGTGTCTATATAAACCAGAGGGTTTTAGTACGTAGGACAACATACAATCATACCATAGGCTAGCTTCTAGGGTTTAGCCTCTCTGATCTCGTGGTAGATCTACTCTTGTAATACTCATATCATCAAGAACAATCAAGCAGGACGTAGGGTTTTACCTCTATCAAGAGGGTCCGAACCTGGGTAAAATATCATGTCCCCTGCCTCCTGTTACCATCCGCCTTAGACGCACAGTTTGGGCCCCCTACCCGAGATCCGCTGGTTTTGACACCGACATTGGTGCTTTCATTGAGAGTTCCACTGTGTCGTCACCATAAGGCTCGATGGATCCTTCGATCATCGCTAGCGATGCGGTCCAGGGGGAAGCTTTCCTCCCCGGACAGATCTTCATATTCGACGGCTTTGCACTGCGGGCCTATTCGCTTGGCCATCTGGAGCAGATTGAGAGCTACACCCCTGGCCACCAGGTCAGATTTGGAAACTTGAACTACACGGCCGACATCCGCGGAGACTTGATTTGTGACGGATTCGAGCCCATGCCGAACGCGTCGTACAGTCTTGACGAGCATGACATAACTCCGCCGTCGGACAGTATTCGAGAGATCGCATCCGCATCTACTCCGTCCATCTATCCGGAGCAAGTCGTGCCATCCGAGAGCGGAGGGATGGACCCCGCCATGGAGGCCGCACTCTCAGTGGCGATAGAGTCGGATACTGACTTTACCCCTTACGAGAGCCGTGTCGCCAAACCACTGGATTCATCCACGGCCACGGACTCCGAGCCACTCATATCCGTGCCCGTCAAGTCCGACTGGGCGCCGATCATGGAGTTCACCTCCGCGGACATCTTTCAACACTCACCCTTCAGGGATGTGCTAAATTCATTAAGGTCTCTCTCCCTATCAGGAGAACCTTGGCTGAACTATGTCCGTCTAGAATGGGATACGGACGACGAAGAAATTCGCTGCCCACCCACCACCCACTTAGTAGCCACTGTCGACGACTTAATCGACATGCTCGACTTCAACTCCGAAGACTTCAATGGTATGGACGATAAAGACGGAGACGAACCGGAACCACTGCCCATAGGGCACTGGACCGCTACTTCATCACATGGCGTATACATGGTGGACACCACCAAAGAAGCAAATGGCGATGAGAAGACGGAGGATGACCCCTCCAAGAAGCAACCCAAGCGACGACGTCAGCGGCGCCGCCCTAAGCCCCGCCATAGCAAGAACAGCGATAATAATAGTCCACGCGACTCTGGAAGAGACGACAACTGCACCACCCCGGTGGCAGAAAACGATCTAGATGCAAACTGCAAACATAGTGCGGATCCGACATCCGAACACGATGACGCAAAAGATAAGTGTGACACCCCGAGACCGTTGCGCCAGGTGTCTTCCAGTTATTCCCTGTTGTTGCCTTGTCTTTCGCTTGCGTGTAGCATCTTGCCATGTCATCATCCGCATTGCATCATCATGTTTTCGAAACATGCATCCGTCCGGGTTTCCCCAGTTCCATCTGTTGTTCGTTCCGAGCCTAGACACACTTGCACGCGCCCGCGGCACGTCCGAAATATTATTTTATAGGTGGTCGGAAAATGTTCTCAGGATGGGTTGAAAGTTGGCGTGTGGTCTTATTATAGTGTAGATAGACCGCCTGTCAAGTTTCATCGCATTTGGAGTTTGTTTGATGCCCCAACGGATAACTATAGCGGCAGTATAGTCAGTCTAACTTCGGATGTTTTCGGTCTCCGAAAACTACTGCCTGGCCCTCTCTCTCTCTTCTCTCCTCTCAGCCCCACCACAGTCCACCTAGTCCATCCATCTACCCCTCTTCGCGTCCGGAGCCGTCCGATGCGATTGCACGGTCCGAAAACCCCTCTTTGCACAGCGCACCGACCCCTCACGTGCGCGTCTGAAACTTCCCCGGACCCGACCCGGGCAGTCATCACCGTTGTGTCCGGATCATCCCCAAACATCTACAAAACATCACCGTTTTCTTATTTGGACTCCCTAGCCTCTTTTTCTCGACCGCCCGATTACGATCGGACGGACCGAATACCCCTAACCAAAAACCCACTTAATATATATATAGGGCAAACCCTAAAATCTAGGGACATTGTCCCATCCACCAAATCCCCTCACCCGCCGCCGCCAGTCCTCACCTCTCTTCCTCGGGATATTCCCCGATCCATCCGCAGCGCCACCCACCTCCCTCGTTTTCTTCACCGGACCAACCAACACCCCTCTCGCTCCACCTGAAGCCAGCGCGCCTCCCGATCGAGGTGCTCGATCTGCTACACCCGAGCGCGCCTGCCTCCTCCTGCTAACATGCCTCATCACCGGAGCTTGCCGCCGGCGACAGCATCAAGAACACCGACCTCCGCTGCTCCTTCTTATTCCATTTCCTCCTCGGTCTCCCTCTCTCTCATGCCGGTCCTCCTCCCTCTCTCTCAGGTACCCTGGACCGCCCATGAACGCCAAGTCCACAACTCGTCGCCGCCGGGAACGAGTCCCTCCGCCCGGATCCGACGCGGCCCGTGTTCTCGGCCTTGTCCCCGCCTCCACGGCGCCGCGCCGCCCACAGGAGACCACCTGCGACGCCCGCCAAGTCCTTGCTGCCCCTGCATCCCCTGCTACGAGCAGGAGCTCGCCCGATGCCACCTCGCCTTCCTGACCCGAATGGACACCAGATCCGGTCGGGGACCACTGGATCTCGCCGCCTCCGCCTTGAACCTGTCCATCCATGACCTCCGGTGCACGCCGCCTCTTCCCTGCATTGTCTGAAGCCGCCCGCGTCTCGCCTCCTCTGTGTTGTGTTTCCTCTGCATCGAGCGACAGCTCGGGAACGAGCACCCGCCCCGCGTTGACCGTGTTTTTGCCAGCCGCTGTTGTTTCCCGATCGATTGCCTAGGCCGGCCTCGCCTTGTGCCTCGTCGCGGCCCAGTAGGGCGCTGAGGCCTAGGCCTCTCCAATCAAATCCCGAAGCCCAGCTGCGCGCCCCTGCAGGCCTCCCCTCTCCACCAGCTGGGCCAAGGCCCGATGTGAGCAGCCTCTCCAGATCCCCTCTTCCTGTTGGGCCAACAAGATTCGGCCCATGTAGTGTATTTTTTTCCTCGGGACGTATTTAGCTATTATCTAGGAATTGCAGTTTTACAGAAAAACCCTCCATCTTCATGCATTTAATATCTCACAAACCATGCATCGGATTAAAACAAGTTATATATGGAAAATAATTAGAATCTTGTCTAGTTTCATAATATGTAATTTTCACCCGTGTTTAAAATGTTTAAACTATTATTTGATTAAATTTGCTTAAATAACTTGTTAAAATGTTTTAATTCATAACTAATCAACTGTAGCTAGGTTTTAAATAAACTTTATATGTAAATGGGGTAGAAAAATGCATAGATTATCATGGTGACCTCACTTTGCATGATTAATAACTCTAAAATTATGTTTAGGGCAGAACAGTACCAAACCTTAAAGTATGCATATGGGGTTTTACCGGAATTGTTGGTCGTTGTTTCCGGCCTGATTGAAACTTGCCTAGATAGGTAGTTTTGTTGTGCTTCACCCCTTTCCATGTTAATCAACATTTAATATTGTTGGGTACATAAACGAGATCGAACTAAATAATTGATGTGGTGTTCTCGTTGCATTTTGGGCTCCACTTAACTTGTAGTTTTGTTTGTGCACTTTGCCATGCTTCATTAAGCCGGACAAGCATCATACTTGATTGTGCATCATGCCATGTTCATGTGGTGGTTGTTTACCATGATTGTTTGCTTCTTTCCGGTGTTGCTTCTTCGGGTTGGTTCCAACAACGTCGCGTTTGTGAGGATCCGTTCGACTATGTCCGTTTTTCTTCTTCATGGAATCGTTCTCCTTCCTTGCGGGATCTCAGGCAAGATGACCATACCCTCGAAATCACTTCTATCTTTGCTTGCTAGTTGCTCGCTCTTTTGCTATGCCGTGATACCTACCACTTGCTATATCATGCCTCCCATATTGCCATGTCAAGCCTCTAACCCACCTTGTCCTAGCAAACCGTTGTTTGGCTATGTTACCGCTTTGCTCAGCCCCTCTTATAGCGTTGCTAGTTGCAGGTGAAGATGAAGTTTGTTCCATGTTGGAACATGGATATCGTTTGGGATATCATTATTATTATATCTTGTTTACATTAATGCATCTATACACTTGGTAAAGGGTGGAAGGCTCGGCCTTATGCCTGGTGTTTTGTTCGACTCTTGCCGCCCTAGTTTCCGTCATACTGGTGTTATGTTCCTTGATTTTGCGTTCCTTACGTGGTTGGGTTATAATGGGAACCCCTTGACAGTTCGCCTTGAATAAAACTCCTCCAGCAAGGCCCAATCTTGGTTTTACCATTTGCCACCTAAGCCTTTTTCCCTTGGGTTCTGCAGACTCAAGGGTCATCTTTATTTTAAACCCCTGGGCCAGTGCTCCTCTGAGTGTTGGTCCAACCTGTCAGCAGCCGGTGACCACCAGGGGCAACTCTGGGTTGGCCTACCGGAATCTTGGACAATCCGGTGTGCCCTGAGAACGAGATATGTCCAGCTCCTATCGGGATTTGTCGGCACATTCGGGTGGCTTTGCTGGTCTTGTTTTACCATTGTCGAAATGTCTTGTAACCGGGATTCCGAGCCTGATCGGGTCTTCCTAGGAGAAGAAATATCCTTCGTTGACCGTGAGAGCTTGTGATGGGCTAAGTTGGGACACCCCTGCAGGGTTTTGAACTTTCGAAAGCCGTGCCCGCCGTTATGGGCAGATGGGAATTTGTTAATATCCGGTTGTAGAGAACTTGACACTTAACTTAATTAAAATGCATCAACCGCGTGTGTAGCCGTGATGGTCTCTTTCCGGCGGGGTTCGAGAAGTGAACATGGTCTCGGGTTATGCTTGAACGTAAGTAGTGTCAGGATCACTTCTTGATCACTTCTAGTTCACGACCGTGCTTTGCTTCTCTTCTTGCTCTCATTTGCGTAAGTTAGCCACCATATATGCTAGTGCTTGCTACAGCTCCACCTCATTACCTTTTCCTACCCATAAGCTTAAATAGTCTTGATCGCGAGGGTGTGAGATTGCTGAGTCCCCGTGGCTCACAAATTACTTCCAAAACCAGTTGCAGGTGCCGTTGATACCAGTGCAGGTGATGCAACCGAGATCAAGGAGGAGCTCGATGAGGATCGTGTTCGGCGTGTTGTTTCGCTTCTAGTTGATCAGTAGTGGAGCCTAGTCGGGGCGATCGGGGATCTAGCATTAGGGGTTGTCTTTCTTTATTTGGTTCCGTAGTCGAACCTTGATTGTATTCTGGATGATGTAATGCTATATTCATGTTTTGTGTGAAGTGGCGATTGTAAGCTAACTCTTTATCCCTTTCTTATTCAGTACATGAGATGTGTAAAGATTACCCCTCTTGCGACATGCCTACTATGTGGCTATGCCTCTAAGTCGTGCTTCGACTCGTGGGAGATATAGCCGCATCGTGGGTGTAACAATAAGCCTCATGAATCCCCATCTAGGGAAGAAAGCAGTCCGGACGAAGATGCACCCATCATCCCGAAAACCCACTTGCAGCAAGAGAACCTCCGCAGAAGGCTTACTGCTACAGCGAGAAGCTTGAAGAAACAGAAGCAAAGGCTCAAGGTTGCACAAGATACGCTCAACAGCAAGTGGAACAAAGTAACAAAGTATGGTGAAAGTTACCATCCAAAAAGCTATCCAAAGCAAAAGCTATTACCGGAATTCGACGACGAGGCGTTAGAGCCCATACAGTCGATAAGTGATACGACCAACCGGCCGGATCCACCGCCCTATGAACGCGATAGAGCGGCTAACAAAGTCACGCATAAGTCAGCACACGTTCTACGTGAGAACTTGCGTGAAAAATCCGGTGCGACCAGATCTATCTATGGATCTAGGAAGCAAGCTACGGCACACAACCAGCACCGAATATTACAACCGTCCGAACACTATGGCTCATCCCATTACAGGGGTGCCGCACACCCACTATGTTTCACTGATGAGGTGCTGGATCACGAATTCCCAGAAGGATTCAAACCAGTGAACATAGAGGCGTACGACCGAACCACAGACCCTGGAGTCTGGATAGAGGACTTCATCCTCCATATTCATTTGGCTCGTGGAGATGATCTCCATGCCATTAAATACTTGCCCCTCAAGCTTAAAGGGCCAGCTAGGCACTGGCTGAAAAGCCTCCCCGAAAACTCAATTGGAAGTTGGGAGGAGCTCGAGGATGCTTTCGGGCCAATTTTCAAGGGACTTATGTCCGACCTCCGGATGCAGACGATTTAAGTCACATAATCCAACAATCCGGAGAGTCCGCCCGAAAGCTTTGGAACAGGTTCCTCACCAAGAAGAACCAAATAGTCGACTGTCCGGACGCCGAAGCCTTTGCGGCTTTTAAACACAGCGTCCGAGACGAATGGCTCGCCAGACACCTCGGTCAAGAAAAAACGAGAACAATGGCAGCTCTAACAAGCCTCATGACCCGCTTTTGTGCGGGCAAGGACAGCTGGTTGGCCCGTAGCAGCACCAGCGACCCAATCACATCCGAAGTAAGGGATGGCAATGGTAAACCACGACGCAACAAAAACAAGCATCAAAATAAAGAAGGTAGCAAAGATAATACGGCGGTAAACGCCGGATTCAGGGGCTCCTGACCAGGTCAGCGGAAAAAGCCTTTGAAAGGCAGCAAAGAAGGACAATCTGGCCTAAACAAAATTCTTGACAAGCTCTGTCAGATTCACGGCACCCCAGACAAACCTGCAAATCATACCCACAGAGAATGTTGGGTCTTCAAGTAAGCCGGTAAGCTAAACGCCGAACACAAAGGGGAGGAGACACCAAGCGAAGACGAGGATGAACCTCGCTAGCAAAGCGCCGGAGGACAGAAAAAATTCCCACCGGAGGTTAAAACAGTAAATGTGATCAATGTGACAAGGAGGAGAAGCAATCACGCACTCCGATGCACACGCGCCATCGAGCCCGTCACCCCTAGGTCCAACCCTTGGTTGACCTACCCGATCACATTTGATCGTAGGGATCACGATACACATATCCGGTGCGAAGGACTGACAGCCTTGGTGTTAGACCCAATAATTAATGGGTACCATTTCACAAGGGTCCTCATGGACAGCGGCAGTGATCTCAATCCGATATATAAAGACATAGTATGCAAAATGGGGATAGACCCGACACAAATAAGCCACATTAATACTACCTTCAAGGGAGTAATACCAGGCCAAGAGGCCCACTGTACAGGCTCTCTACTACTAGAGGTGGTATTCGGTTCTCCCGATAACTTCCGAAGTGAAACGTTAACTTTTCACATTGCTCCATTCCGAAGTGATTTTCAAGCACTACTCGGAAGGGCGGCTTTCGCTCGTTTTAACGCAATACCGCATTATGCTTTTCTCAAGCTCAAGATGCCCGGTCCACGAGGCGTCATTACAGTTAGCGGAAATACCAACCGTTCTTCACGTACGGAAGAGGACGCAGCGGCTCTAACAGCCGCACACTAGACGACCTCACCAACCAGAAAAATGGCAGGTTGTCAAGACCACGGACACGGTTAGACGAGTCCGACGTTCCATCATACATGTATAAGATTGGTTTTCAAACCCTCATAAAGCGATACCAGGGGCTTCCCGCGTGTAATCGGGGCCAGCCCGGCTCAACTACGCTTCTCTAGAATTTTGATAATTTATTCTTCTTTCTGGCATGGCAACTTTCACCTAAGTTCTTTCCTTTTGTAGGTGACAATCGTGCTATACCCGTCCAGGACACGGCACAACGGAGACACAGGCGCAGACGTGCAGCAGGGACCCGCCCAAAGGTTTCTTTTTAGATTAAGGCCCTACATAAACCTTTTTGTACTGTCTCTTGTTGCTCAGATCCTCCGGATAATTAACACAACTGAGAAGGATGCCGGCGTATTGGCATGTGGCCACGCCAGCATTTCGCACGTACTCGGACACATGGGGTTTCTTATAAAGGGCATTGTTTAGCCCGGTATATGTTATAAAGACCAAACACCTTAGGGAGTGTTCGGCGTCGCGAGTTTGTACCTATATGCATCAGCTCCGAATCATGTCTTTGGTCAAATGTTGGGTTTACCCGGCTCCCACGTTTTGGTACCTTATGTTCCGTTATATCGGCTAAGGTAGCACTGGGAGAACTACTGCGATTGTGCCCTGGTTCATCTGGATGAGCACCTTAGTAGAGAAAGCCGAAAACTGACTATCATGATATAGCGAGAGACCGGTCAACCACTCGATGACTAATCGGAATCTTCGGGATTCCTCCGCATTAACGAAGGCCCTTTCCCGGTCATGTACGTACGCGCCCCGTATTCGGACAAGCGCAGAAGTACCAGGGGCTATATAGTAGCCCCACTGTCAAACTCCTATGGTTAAGTGAAAGTGTTAAAGCAATATAGTCCGATTGCCTCATTCGCTACGCTATCACCTCCTTAACGGACCAAGACGTTGGATCAAGTGTGGATATGCATCTGTTGCGAACACCCCCGCATTATATGTGTGGGAGCGAAAGCCGACAACTGCAAACTTTCGGGTTATATACATATATACATAAACGGCCGCACAGGAGGCATCATAGTACTTTCGGGCAAAAGTATAAATACAGCCTTGATTAATTCAGAAAAACATTGTTTGTACAATGGGACTACATGCCACTGGAAAATAATATTCTTCGAGCACTGAGCCTCTATCAAACGAGCACCTTCAAGGACTTCTTCAAAGTAGTGCTCGGCAGCAACTCGGCGTATAGCTGAACCCTGTGCCGCAACAGTGGTGGCCTCCATCTCCTCCCAGTATGTTTTGACACGGGCAAGGGCCATCCGCGCACCTTCTATGCACGCTGATCTCTATACAGCATCGATGCATGGCACAACTTCAAGGAATTGTTGCACTAAGCTAAAATAGCTACTCGGCCTTGGCCCTCCCGGCCACAGGTGATCCACAATGGACCACATGGCAAGTCCGGAAAACCTATGGAGCTTGGCCCAACCGCTCAATCGCTCATTCAGCAGCAGCGGACGGACTGGACCGTGAAACTGTGACCAAAACAGCTTTTCCACTTCGGGATCTTTCTGATCCTTGAAGTACTCGGCTGCGTTAGCACCACTTGCAGCCAAATCCATGTACGCGTCCGCAGAACTCCATAGCCGGTCCAGAGGAGCATATTTCGGATCTCCGAACTTAGTCCGCAACAAGAAGGGCTTCCCAGACATGATATCTGCAGCTCGATTCAGCTCCTCCTTCGTCGCTCTAATTTTGGAGCGGGCTTCCTTGGCAGCCACCCGGGCCTTCTCCAGGTCCGTCGCCTTCAAGAAGCCGATAACGGTCAGCAACATCTTTTAACTCCACGGCCATCTTGGCTATTTTTTCTTTGCTCTCGCAATGCGCGGCCTGTTCGTCCCTTAACTCCTCGGCCGCCTTTAAAGCGGCCACATTGCTACTCCTTGCTTGCTCCTTGGATTGGGCAAGCTCTGCCCGAAGGGTCTCCATGGTGGCAGCTCCATCTGCAGTCACAACATATTAAAGACACTGGCATCATCCTACTATTATTATGTGACGATCACCAGAAAAATCACTCACACCGAGCCTCGTCAAGCTGCTTGTTGACAAGCACGATGTCGGCATCAGCCGCATCCAGCTGCCGCCTTAGTTCGGCAAACCCATGAGTCCGGCTAGCCACCGGAGCTTCAACCACCTGCACATAAAGGCGGTTTGGTTATTACCTGGGACTATGGTCCTCTGTTTGCCGCCGTTCTCGATGACAACCAGAGTCTCAGGGGCTACTATCTGCATGGGCATACCTAACGTATGCGGTACTGTTAAAGGCATATATTGTTTCACGTACCTCGAAGCCTTTCAGCAGACTCATAAAAGCTTCGTGCAACCCGCTTTCAGCAGATGAAATCCCCTCAATTACCATACCCATTAGCGTACAATGCGCTTCCAAGATGGCACTTGCCTCAAAAGATCCTTCAACGCGTCCGACCGCACACTGTATGGACCCTTGTTGTCGCTCTCCTTAGGAGCCGGATACTGGGGATTCTGGGCAGCCAAAGGGTTATCCTCTGGACCTAGTGGATCTAGAGATACCCTTCGCGATGACACTTCAAGGTCGCCCGCTTCTTGAGCTGGGGAGTCCGGAGGAGGTGTTTCGCTCTCCATCATCTCCGGAAGAAGATCCCCCGAAGATGAACTCTATCGAGAAGACCTGCGATCCGAACTACAATTTACAAGGATCGGTCATTATCTTCGGAAGTAAGGTAGGATATCTTCACTATTAAGTACTTTTTGATTACTTACAGCTCGGTAGAGGGTTAATCCCCGCGCGGACATTATGCGGCAAGAATACCCTCCGAGGCAGGACCCGCTGGTGGAGATTTTTTCGGATCTTCAGAGGTAGTCCTCTTCCTTCCCCGGGGAGGGAGAATGTCAGATTCATCCCCTTGGTTACCCTCCCTCGCAGAGGCGCTCATTCCTTCGATTGGAATAGGTAGCGATGGAGGCCCGCTTTCACCCTCTTTATTCCCCCCTTCATCTTCCTTTGAGGGCAGTAGACGAGGTGCTAGCTCGAGCATCTTTTCTAGCACAAGATTGTCCAAGCCTTCAGGAAGAGGGGCCGAACACCGGATCATCTTCGCCTTTGCTATCCAGTCCTGGTCAAAGAGCGATTCGTCAGAATGATGTCATGATAAACAAAAGGACAGTGTGTTTGGCCAGGGGATTATTTACTTGGGCAGCGGGGCGGTTGCATCTCAGGCCCACGTCCTCGATAGTGTCCGGACACTCTATTTGGGGTCCGAAGAATGATTTGTACATCTCCTCATGCGTCAAGCTAAGGAAATGCTGAATAGTGCGTGGTCCTTCCGGGTTGAATTCCCACATGCGGAGGGGCCGGCGTTTGCAAGGCTAGACTTGACGAACCAGCATAACATGCATTACCATAACCAAACTGAAATCTCCCTCGAAGAGATCTTGGATACGGCTCTGCAGTATTGGCACGTCCTTGGCTGGACCCTAGCTCAGCCCCCTGCTGATCCATGACATCAGTTGTGGTGGGGGGCCCAAGCGAAAGGTGGGGGCAGCTACCCATTTGGCACTTCGGGGAGCTGTGACGTAAAACACTCCCGTTGCCACAATCTGGACACCTCTAGAAAGGAACCCTTTGGCCATGGAGCGTCAGCAATTTTTCTTATTAAAGCACCTCTGCACACTATGTACTGCACCTCGACCATCTTCGGCTTCACATCGAAGGTCTTGAGCCACAGGCCGAAGTGAGGGGTAATGCGGAGGAAGGCCTCACACACGATAATAAATGACGAGATGTGAAGAAGGGAATCCGGGGCCAGATCGTGAAAATCCAGCCCATAATAGAACATAAGACCTCTAACAAAGGGATCCAGAGAGAGGCCTAGTCCTCGGAGGAAGTGGGAGACGAACACAACGCTCTCGTTGGGTTCGGGAGTAGGGACAACCTGCCCTCGGGCGGGCAGCCTATGCGAAATTTCGGCGGCCGGATATCTGGCCTCCCTCAACTTCTTGATGTCTTCCTCCGTGACGGAGGAAGGCACCCATCGGCCTTGAAGGCTGGATCTGGACATGATTGAAGGTCCGAAGCACCTGACCTGAGCTTTGGGTGTTAGAACTCGAGGCGGGGGAAGGATTCGATTGAGCACAGGAGGGAAAAAGAAAAGGCCTTGTCCCTTTATAAAGGGGATGAATATCGGGCGTCCTCTTCGTGGCCGTTCGAGATTTACCTAAGATCTAGGAGTCATACCAACAGGCACGCTTGGGTTACCCACGTTTGTATTGATGAGAATCCCGTGATAAGGGGAACATGATCTCTGCTTTGACAAGGCGTGTCAAGAAACCGCCTCGCGTTATGTGCGGGGCTGGTTAAAGAAAAGTGATGTCATACTATCAAAACATGTCAGCTGATTGGATTTATGAAGTATTATTCTCTCTACGGTGGAATGTGGAACTTATTTTACAGGGTCGGACACTGTCCTTGCGTTCAAACTCTTCAATGGTGTATTCGGAGGAGGAACCCGCCTTGCAACGCCGAAGACAACACTGCACGCCGGACTCATCATCATTGAAGCCTGGTTCAGGGGCTACTGAGGGAGTCCTAGATTAGGGGTCTCCGGACAACCGAACTGTTGGACTATGAAGATACGAGATTGAAGACTTCGTCCCGTGTCCGGATGGGACTCTACTTTGCGTGGAAGGCAAGCTAGGCAATACGGATATGGATATCTCCTCCTTTGTAACTGACCTTGTGTAACCCTAGCCTCCTCCGGTGTCTATATAAACCGGAGGGTTTTAGTCCGTAGGACAACATACAATCATACCATAGGCTAGCTTCTAGGGTTTAGCCTCTCTGATATCGTGGTAGATCTACTCTTGTAATACTCATATCATCAAGAAAAATCAAGCAAGACGTAGGGTTTTACCTCTATCAAGAGTGCCAGAACCTGGGTAAAATATCGTGTCCCCTGCCTCATGTTACCATCCGCCTTAGACACACAGTTCGGGACCCCCTACCCGAGATCCGCCGATTTTGACACCGACAGCCTGCAAAAGCTCCCGGCCGTGACACTGCGGTGGGCTCCGCGATGACCTCCGTCTTGCCGCCCTGGCGGTCTTAGTCTTGTTGCACCAGAATGGAAACCTTTAGATGGTTACTCAGGACTCCGCGCATGTGCTTGCCTCCTTAGCACCAAAGAGGAAACTAGCACACTGCACCCGCTGGCACCCGCCTCGCCTTGGTCGTCATGGCTCACGTCATTCAGAACTCGTGAGGTGCACCTTGCATTGATATCTCCACTCCTTGGGAGCCAGCCTGGGGAAGCCGCCCCAGGGAGGTCTTGGTGTCATCCGCCTCATGAGGCTTGGCCCCTCGTGAGGGTCATGAGTTGTTGATGTGTAAGCTGGGCCGTACGGGGCCGCTGACAGAGCCATGCCATGGGCCGCATGCAGGCAAGTCTGGGTACCCCCATTGCCAGAACACCGACGGTAGCCCCCCGGCCCAAGGCGTTCTCGAACTTGGCTTCGAGGCAAAGCCAAAGGGCAAGTGTGGAGCGCCATGGGCCCTAACCGCTTGCGGCCTTGGTCGATGCATGGCGATTGCTGAGGCGTGGGGGCCTCCACATCCCCATGCTTCCTCGGCAATCGTCCTTGCCTGTCGAAAATGTTGGCGCCCACTGGGGAACTTCCATTCCCTTTCCTTTGTCTTGCTCCAGATCCCCTTCTCCTTCTGCCCAGAAAACCTCCAGATCCACCGAAACTCATCCCAAATCCGCGACCGATGGCCGCCGACAAGACGAAACCCTCCGCCGCGGCCGGGCGTCAAGCCTCCTAGTTCGAGCAAGCCCTGAGTGCATCCACCCTCGCCGAGGAGAAGCACCTCGCCACCGCGCTCCAACTGACGGACGACAGCAGCAATGAAGGGGGAGAGACGGCGCTCCGGGTCGGTTCTGCCAAGCCGGAAACCTTGGGCGACACCTTCTACCCCTTCTTCCAGCACAACGTCTTCGCGGGGCTAGTCCCCCCTTTCTCTGACTTCTTCTATGCCGTTCTTCGCCACTACAAGCTCCACGCTCTCCATCTTCACCCCAACTCCGTCATCCTCCTGTCAATCTTTGCTTTTTACTCCGAGGCGTTTCTGGGGGTGACGCCTTCCGTGGTGCTGCTCCGTCACTTCTTATTCCTTCGGGTAAATGACATCTAGTGCTCGGGGTGCACCAACTTCATCGCGGCCAACGGCAGCAATGTGATCTCGCGGGCTGGGAAGAAGGTGGAGGATTTCAGGAACAAGTGAATCTTCATAGGCGCCAAGCGTTCCCGCCCTCGGCTGGAGCTGCTGACCTCGCAGCCAATGCCCCTGGAAGGGTGGGCTCACGAGAAGCTCACCAATCCCAGGGTAGAGTTGGTGCTGAAGGAGATGACGGCAGACCTGAAGACTGATGCCCGAAGGTGGAGAAACTGACAAGGGCCATGATCATCAAGGAATTCCTGACGCAGCACCTGGCTTCGCTCCAGGCGCACTCGCGCCCCCCATGGAAGTTCACGGGCGCAGAAAACGACCTCCGGCTGCGCCCATATGACTTGCCCAAGAAGGATCTGGACAAGATCGTGCGCGCCCTACTCGGGAAGGACCAGGGCTGCCCCCCAGACTCCCATCTCCCGATATATCGCTGCCCGGATGGGGAGAAGATCACCGATGCCATACCCATATTCGATGAGCGCGGGCTTGTACCTCTGGAGCCCTCCCGGCTCCCGGGCTCCCCAATGCTGGTGTCCTCCGGCGAGTCCGACCAGGTGGAGGGGGGCCTCGGAGGTGACCTGGGAAGGGATGGGGGAGACCTCTCCCCCGCGCCAGACAAATCTCCTCCACATCCTTTCTGACGATGACGACACCGATGAGCACCCGGTCCGGGAGTCCCCGCGCTCCGTCGGGGTCACCACGAGATCTAGCGGCACCCCTATGAAGAATCTGAAGCTGGGGGTCCCGAAGAATAGCAAGTCGGCGGCCCTACCTCGCCACCAGCCGTCGCCATTTCGGAGCCGGCCGTGCACCCGTCTGCCCCTGGGCATATCAGCTCCCGTGCTCGCGAAGCCTGCAGGCCTTGGGCTTTTGAAGAGGACGAGGGATTACGTCGCTGCGGACCAGTCAGCACCATCTCGTCTTTGCTTCCTACTCTTGTTGTAGTGTCTTGACGTTTGCTTCCTCTGTGGCCAGATTAACACCGGCGGCGAAGAAGAAGAAGGAGGGGCCAAGGCCACTGAGGCCAAGCAGCTTGCCGCGGCCGTGCCTCCTCCAGCGCAGAAGGATGGGGCCGACCCGTGCACTCCCGCGGTTGGGTCGGCCTCCTGAGGCTCGGAGTCCCATCTTAGGAGGAAGTGATCTCTACGGCCATGCTGACTCCAGAGGCGCCCATCCTCAGCTCTCCTACTGAGGTTCTAAAGGCCTCGGAGCCCCCGGCCTTTTCTGCTGCTGCCGCTTCACCGATCCTGGCGCTGGCAACCCTTCCTCCCTGGTCCATCACGCTGCCGAACCGCGGCTCTTCTGCCGCGCTTGATGCTCTGGAGGAGGCTCTTTTGGCGTTGAACCAGCTTTGTAATGACCTTCGGGCGCCGACCGGTGCCTGGCGTCAGGGGACCTGGAGCTGATATCGGGATGGCTCCGGGCAGACACGTCTGTCAGGATGGCCTGGTGCCAGGCCGTGGCGGCCTCAGAGGAGGGCAAACAGGCTGCCGGCCTGGCTGCTGCTGCCTGTGATGTGACAGTGAAGGATGCCGAGGCTGCCGAGGAGCGCTGTCGAGTGGCGGAGGCCGAGTTGAAGACCCTCCGCCATAGGTAGGCCACCGAGGCTCGTCAGCGTGAGGCGCGGGCGGAGGGGCTGAAGGCCCGGGAAGCCGCAGTCGCCGACCGTGACACCGAGCTGGAGCAAGCGGCGCAGAAGCAGGCCACGGAGCATCACCGCCTAGAGAAGTTGAAGGGGAGGTGGATGCGGAGAAGGCCCAGCTAGAGGCCAAGGCCAAAGTTCTTGCCGAGGGGCGTGTTGCCTTTGAGTCCCTTGAGCAGAGGTCCCAAAAGGCCCTGCGGGATCTCTACGGGAGGGGGTTGAAGGAGCCGCTGGTGACTCTAGAGGAAGGCCCCGCCGAGCTGCTCCCCATCTTGTCATGGCGCTCGAGGGCGTTGTTGTTGGGGTCGGCCCCATGGTGGAAGGAGAAGCCCGCGCACTCTCCACCTCGGCTGTGACGCGCGTCTTCAGCCACCTCCATCTTCGCGACCCCAGCTTTGACCTTGGAGCCTTGCTTGAGCCTGTGGACCTGGAGCACTGCAACGCCGCTGCCGAGGCCGTGAAGGGCCAGGTGGAGGCCTTGCTACGGAAGTTCCTCGCCATCAACCCCGCAACCACGGCTGATGATGCCGCTGACCCTACGGCCACGGCTGATGCCACAGGCGACGACACGTTGTCGACGATGGGGCACTCCTCACCGGCGATGACATCACCCAAGGCTAAAGAAGAAGCTCGATGGTGGCGCTCCCTTCCATTTTATCTCCTACAACATGTATCGTGCCTCGTGGAGGTGTAAAAACATATATGCTTTCTAGCTTTAAGAGACAATATGTTTTTGTAATAATTTGCTAGGGTTTTGTGATTTCCTCCCCGTTTGCTTTAATGTTCTGCGTCGGCAGGGCCCGGCCCCTCGCGTACCTCAGCCGCCGTTGGGTCGTCCGGATCGCCAGGACGAGACCAAGGGGTGAGGGGCTAGATGACCAGTTAGGCTCCTGACTCACGATGCTCAGGAGTCCCCCTTGACATGCGAACAACCCTAGGGAAGGAGATGCAAGAGTAGGTCCTAGAGTTCTGCGTCAGCCCGGCCCGGCCCTACGCGTTCCTCAGCCGCCGTTGGGTCGTCCGGATCACCAAGACGAGCCCAAGGGGTGAGGGGCTATGTGACCAGTTAGCCTCCTGAGTCCTGATGCTCAGGAGTCCCCCTTGAGGTACGAACAAACCTTCATACCTTTCCTCGACAAGGTCGTGCTCGGGAGGGGCGCGCGAAGACTAAGTCCGAGGGACCCGGCAGTGCGGCGTACGCTACGCTTGACCTGAGCGTAGCCCTCATGCCTAGACCCTCACGCGACTCTCCTGAAGGGAAAGCGTTGCGGTGAGGCTAAACACCAAGCCTGGCGGCTCCCTGATGTTTTTTATCACCAGCGGGGAGCATGGCTCTTCCGCACTTGCACGGGCATAGTCGCTCCTCGACCGTGTCGACTGCCAGCGCGGAGCATGCTGCTTCCATTGGTGCATGGGAGGGGGATCCCTCTGAGTGGAGCCATCGGGGTGTGTACATCCCCTCCCTGAAACGTGGCTTGCATGGTAGGGCTAGAGGAGGTGTGTATGGGCACTCTTGAGCCAGCGCGGGACTCACGAGGCATTACCTCAAGGCGGGTTGCATCTGAATTTGATTTAGAACACTTGTGACGATCCTGCAAGATGGTTAGGCGACCTGCACCGAATGAATCTCCTAAGGTTATCACATGAGAAGGCCAAACACCAACGACCCCATGAGGTGACATGAATGGCGCTGGCCTGCCAGACGGAGCTCAGTCATTGGTTTGTTGATGCTGCAGGGATGGACCCGAGCACAGACGCCGTGGCCAGTCTTCTCATGTGAAAGTCCTGAAGAAAGACAATCGGCGCACAGCTCCCGTGGTGACGAGGCACTGGGCCGCGTGCCCTAGCTCATCCGCCCGTGATTAGCTCACGCGAGAACAAAGCACCAAGGGCCATGGGAGTTGATGTGCACGGGAGCTGGCCCACGAGCCAGTGCTCAGCCTCTTGTATTTAGTGACGCTACAGGGACGGACCCGGGCACAGACGCCATGCCTGTCCTTAATCATGAGGCAGACGTGGGTGGGTTTGCAAGGGCGTATGATGTTCGTGGCAACGAAGTATCGGACAGGCGATGATAATCATAATGCGGCTGATAAAAGGGGTAGATCTAATTCTGATAGATGCCAATGATACATGCCACAGGGACAGACCCACGTGGCCTGGGGATGATGCAGCCTGAGGGGCGCTCCCAGCAGAACAAGTAGAAGATGCAAGAACGATACATGTCGCAGGGACAGACCTACGCGACCTGGGGATAGTGCGTCCCGAGGGGCGCCCCAACTGAATAAATTGGAAAATGACACCTGGCACCATTGCTGAAGAGATGTTGAAGTAGTTGAAGACGCGTGCTGAAGAAGTCGCTCCTCATGAGCCACTTGGGTCCTGAACCTCGGGGGGGGGGGGCTCTGGAGGCTCAGGGGGCTCGTGAAGAACCGTCGCCATCTCCGCCAGGACTGCCTGGTGCCTGGCCTCCTGAGCCGCCATGATGCTCTGCATGTAGCGCTGAGATGCAGCAGCCGTGTTCAGCAAGCCCAAGGGCATGCGAACGAAGCTGTGAGGGGGGGGGGGCTCGCACCGGCTGACACGGGACGGCCAGTAGAGCCGCTGAGAGGCGACCCTGTTGAGTCCTGGGATATTGATGTAGATGCGCAGCTCGCTGTCCTCGCTAGGGAAGGGAGCTGCGCCTGGTGGCGAGCGTCGGTCACCACGCATGGCTCCTGCCTCCTGAAGCTCCTCAGTTGCCTTGGTGATGAACTCCTGAGCACTCGGCATCCCATGCCTTGTGCCCTCCTGGTGGAAACGCGCACTGAAGCACGCCTCCATGTGGTGCCCGAGCGCCTCCCTCGTGACATTGGCTAAGTCAGAGGCCCTCCAAAAGAGAGCCCCCGAGCCCAGGGGCGCCGGGCGTGCCTTCATATGCGAGGGAGGGAGGCGCCCCATCCATTGGCACTGGTCCTGAGGTAGTGCCGCCGGACGCCCCGCTCCGCTGAGGTTCCTGGTGGGTAGATGGCGCCTTCGTCGTCGGTGTTCTCGATAGCCGTAGCCTGGTAGGCGCACTCAAGGGAGCACACAGCGTCCTTCTCCTCGCAAGCGACCGAGATGACGTTGCGGCTCCCTGGCATCTTGAGGACATTGTAACCATGATGAGTCACTGCCATGAACTTGGCCAGGGCCGGGTACCCAAGGATGGCGTTGTATGGAAGATGGATGTGGGTGACATCAAAGTCGATGAACTCTGTGCGGTAGTTGTCGCGCTGGCCGAATGTGACAGGGAGGCGGTTCTGCCCTATCGAGGTGGTGGAGCCAACGGTCACTCTTGAGAACGGTTTGGTGGGCTGTAGCTGGTCATAAGGCACCTAGAGTCGGTCAAATGTTTCGATGGACAGAACATTGAGCCCCGCACCGCCATCAATGAGGGTTTTGGTGACGAGGACGTTGCTGATGACGGGTGAGCAGAGCATCAGGAGGGCACCGGCAGTTGCCGCACACTTGAGCCGGTCGTACGAGCTAAAGGTGATGGTGCATTGGGACCACCTGAGCACCACGGGCCCCCAAAAGCCTGCAGCCTCGGTTGACGCGTGGCGGTTGATTGGACATGGGTGTCTCCGCTTCCCCATGCTGCCTCGACGACTGCACGACTTTACAAGTCCCTGCGACATGCAAGGGAAACCATCATTACCTTTGATCGTGGGAGACGCCGGTTGGCCTTCTCTTGCTATAAATGGGGAGAGGGGGGCGGAGCCCCCATTTCCCATCTCTTCCTCGCTTGCTCACTTCTTCTTTGCTTCATTGCGTGCAGCGCCTCCGATGGTGCCATGAAGGAAGTTCTCTGCTGCCGAGAAGGGGAAAGCCCCTCGCGAGGGCCCCGGTTCCCCGGTGCCCAAGCGTGGTTGCGGCCGTCCGTGCAAGCACGCTGTGACCCCCACCGTGGCCCACCGTCAAGGCGGCGCCGCAGCACACGGAGGGGACCGTCCCAACCATGGCGGTCCAGCTGACGAGAGGAGGCGCGCAACGGTGGGGCGGCCTCCCCGCCCACGCTTCCATTCAGCAGAGGTGTCACCGGAATTCATTTTCTGGTCGGAGAACCCAGCCGCCAACTGGCTCCAGCTTTCGCACTTCTTTGTCGATGAACTGTCGGCCCCTGGTCTAGGCGGGCTCTGGTTGCAGGCGGATGGTTGCTGTCGCAAGGCCTCATGGGTCACGGTCGAGACTTCCGCCGCGGGCAACATAGCCCTGGCCCGTGGCTGGCAGACGCTCGCCCGTGCGCGCGGCCTGGGCAGGCGATGCGCGCTCCACTTCAGGTATGACGGTGGGTCAACCGTCTATGTCAGGGTGTTCGGGGAAGATGGTCGCCGCGCCGGGTGCTGCCCCGAGACGAACGACGGTGAGGAGGTGCTTGTCCTTGGCGACAGTCGCGACGAGGATGAGGGCAAGCCTGCCCTCGGCGGCGACCGCGTCTCTTCCAGCTACGGTGGCACTTCCTCCGGTGACAACTCCAGCAGCGGTGGCTACGACTAGCCGCCACGCCTGCTTCGAAGGAGGCAGCGGGTAATCTCGTCGCCGCGCCTCCGTGAAGCGCGAGGAGGGGTCTGGCTAGGCTCGGGGCATCGCCAAGGGCCTCCCTCCGCGGATTGCTAAAACACCACTTTGTTTAGCTTTTTCCTTTTTCCTGCATCAGAAAATGAAACCAGTATCGGCCCAGAGGGGCGTGTATCGAACTGTGGTTCTTGGTTAATGCGACGTGCGTGTTATTCCCATGCCATGTTGTTATTTTGTGCAAAGATAACTTAACCTGATGCGTCTGGGATGCCCTTTCCTTCACGAGGTGCCTGCCTAGTGCTTTTGGGACGCCCCTTCCTTTACAAGATGCCTGCGTTTGCTCAGAAACTGCAAAAAAAATTAGCGGGTGCGCTAGAGGGTTTGCCGTTCACCCAAACCTTGACTTGGCGCTTTGTATCGCGGTACCCGAGGGGCACGTATTAGAAGAGATGTGCCAGGTTTCAGGCTCGAACGAGGGTGACTTGCGAGAAGGCACAGAGAAGAAAAACACTCGCGAGGGCACCTGACTAGCCCCCTCGCGAGGTATGCGAGAGAGAGACCATGAGCAAACCAGAGCCAAAAAATGCGGTAAAAGGCAAAGGAACCAAATCAGCAAGGAATGCCAAAAAGCAAACTTGATTAAGGAGAAGCGAGCCAACTACAGAAAGCAAATGAAAAGCCGCGTCCGGCACCTAATCTAGTCTTCAAGTCTTCTCGCCAGCGCGGAGCTAAGTGTTGTCCACTAGGCATGGGAGGGAGCCCCAGGGCCTGAGGCCGGCGCTCCTGAGACTCCAGGGCGTGTACAGCCCCAACTCATTATTACGTGAGAGTGTCACGGGCGGCGATTCTCCACAGGCATCGGGCCTTCTTCATAGGCTCTGGGCCTTGCTTCACAGGCTCTGGTCCTTGCTTCATAGGCTCTGGGCCTTGCTTCATGGGTAGAACTTCCAGAGGTGCTGGATGTTCCGGGCGTTTTGGATAGGTGTCCCTTCTTGCGTCTCCAGGCGCACGGTGCCAGGCCTGGAGATGTGGACGACCCTGAATGGGCCCTCCCACATGGGTGAAAGCTTGTGCAACCCTTCCCTGGAGAGGACCCGCCCTCAGGACCAAGTCACCAGTCTCGAGCGTCCTGGAGTGAATGTTGCGGCAGTGGTAACACCGCAGCGCTTGCTGGTACCTTGCCGCCCTTGATGTAGCTTCGTGTCGACATTTCTCCCCCAGTACGAGATCCATCCTCCGCATGGCGTCCTGCTGTGATTCATCGAACGCCAGAACCCGCGTGGAGCGATGTTTGACCTCATGAGGGAGGACTGCTTAGACGAGGACGAACGGGGTCTCACCCATTGGCTTGGTAGCGGTGGTGCGGATGTACCATGGTACGGACTGGAGCTCGACGTGCCAGCCCCTGCCGCAGGTCTCCAGCTTCTTCTTGAAGGTCCTGGTCTTCAGGCCCCTTAGGACCTCAGCGTTGGCGCGCTCAGCCTGACCATTGCTCCTGGGGTGGGCCACCGAAGTGTAGCAGATCTGCGTTCCAAGGTTAGCACAGTAGGTTTTAAAGAGGTTACTAGTAAACTGCGACCCGTTATCTGTGATGATACGGTTGGAGACCCCGAAGCGGCTCACGAGGCCCTTGATGAACTTGACAGCAGAGCCGGCTGGAATGGTTCAGATGGCTTCCACTTCCGCCCACTTGGTGAACTTGTCAATGGCGACGTAGAGATAATGGTAGTCCCCTGGCACTCGTGGGAATAGGCCTAGCATGTCTACCCCCAGATCGAATGGCAATGTGAGCGGGATGGTTTGGAGGCCCTGAGCAGGCTGATGGATTTGCTTGGCGTGGAATTGGCAAGCTTCGTAGGACTTCACCAGCTCGGCTGCATCGTTGAGTGCTGTGGGCCAATAGAATCCGCTGCGGAAGGCCTTGCCGAGGAGGGTCCGCGCTGATGAGTGATGTCCACAGTCCCCACCATGTATGTCAATCACCAGCTCCCTCCCTTGATCGCTGGAGATGCAGCACAACATGACATCGTTCGGTCGTCTCCTGTACAACTCGCCGTCTTGAATGCAGTATGCCGTGGCCTGTCGGGCCACGTGCTCCGCGTCCTCTTCCTTCTCCTGCAGTGTCCCGTGCATCAGGTACTCCTTATACTCCTTGGTCCAGCACTTCTCCTGGGCTCGAGTGCCAAGAGTAGCCGAGCTCCTGAGGTTAGGCCGCAAGCTGGTGCTCCCGTGGCCAGGGGCTGTGGGAGCTCCTCCCGAGGCTGGGTCGTGCTTGAGAGAGGTGGCGTAGCTGACGGCTTGAAGAGCCGCTCTTCGAAGACGTCGAGATCTTGCGGTTGCCGCTTGGATGCTCTCTTGGCGATGTCGTCGGCTTCCTTGTTGGTGCCCTTGGGTACGTGCTGCAGCTCCAAGCCTAAGAACTGCTTTTCCATCTTGCGCACCTCTGCAAGGTAGGCCTCCATGTGTTCATCCTTTGGCTCGTACAATTTGTTGGAGAAGTTGACGAGGAGCTTCGAGTCGCCCTTGACGGTAAGGCGCCTCACCCCCAGAGCCGCCGTAGCCTTCAGGCCGGCTATGAGGCCTTCGTATTCTGCGATATTGCTGGAGACCTTCTTGCCGTGCTGGAAGCAGAGTTGCACTGCGTAGTAAAGCTTGTCCTAAGTGGGCGAGATGAGCACTGCTCTAGCCCCCGCGCCCTGGTGCGCAAAGGCGCCATCAAAATACATGATCCAATCATATGGTGCCTCACTTCCTGGGGAGGTGGACCGGTCTTCTCCTTCCTCAAGAGCCGGGGCATCTGTCCATTCCACCACAAAATCGGCGGGCGCGGCTCCCTTGATGACCCTAGTGGTGCTGAACTCGAGCTGGAATGCTTGCAGCTCAATGTTCCATTCAGCAACCCTTCCAGCTGAGTTTGGGCTCCTGAGTACCCTCTCCAATGGGTAAGATGAGATGACCTTGATGTGGTGCCCCTGGAAGTAGTGTCGCAGCTTGCGCGAGGCCACCAAGAGTGCGAGCAGGAGCTTTTGCGGCATGGGGTAGCGTGCCCTTGCGTCTCGCAGTACGGTGCTGACGAAGTACACCGGGTGCTCGACGAGGGCTGGCACACTATTGAGGCTCTGGTCTTGTGGAGATTGTGGCACATCCTAAGGTGGAGGGCTTCCTGAGACTTGGCCATCCTCAGGAGTTTCCGCGACGCTGCCCTGCCGAGCTTGAGCTTCTGCCGCTGATGGCTCTGGTGTGCCTTCCTGACCCTGCGATGCATTAGCTCTGGCTTGGTGTGGCACACCTTTGTCTCTGCGCTCCTCCGGAACCGCCACTAGCTCCACGCTAGCGGAGTACGAGGTGGCGGCGAGGTAGAGTACCTAAGCCTCAAGAGGCCGCGGCGCCACCATCACCGGGGGGCTGGTGAGGTATTCCTTGAGGTCTTGGAAGCCCCGGTCGGCCTCCGAGGTCCACTCGAAGGGGACTTTCTTCTTCATGAGCTCAAAGAAGGGTAAGGCGCGCTCGCCTAGCTTAGAGATGAAACGCCCTAACGCGGTCACTCGTCCTGCCAGCTTTTGCATCTCCCTGAGGGTCTGTGGTGGGCTCATGTCTTCGATGGCCTTGATCTTCTCCGAGTTTGCTTCGATCCCTCTGTGGGATACGAGAAACCCCAGCAGCTTGCCAGAGGGGACGCCAAACATGCACTTCTCCGGGTTAAGCCTCAAGTTCACCCGGTGCAAACTCTCAAAGGTCTCTTCCAAGTCTTGAATCCACGTCCTCGCCTCGCAAGATTTGACCACTATGTCATCAATGTAGGCCTTTGTGTTCCTGCCAAGCTGCCACCCCAAGGCGATGTGCATCAGCCACTGAAAGGTTGCGCCCGCATTGCGAAGGCCGAAAGGCATGCAGGTGTAGCAGTACACCCCACATGGTGTCAAGAAGGCCGTCTTCTCCACATCCTCCACCGCCATCTTGATCTGATGGTATCTAGAGAACGCATCCAGGAAACATAAAAAATCGCACTCAGCGGTGGAGTCGACAATCTGATCGATGCGCGGAAGGGGGAACGGATCTTGGGAGCAGGCTTTGTTGAGGTTGGTGAAGTCGACGCACATCCGTTCCTTCCCACCTTTCTTCGGTACTACGACGGGATTCGCCAGCCATTCGGGGTATCGAACTTCTCGGATGGTACCTGCCGCCTCCAGTTTGCGTGTCTCTTGGACGACGAAGGCCTGCTTCTCAGTGGATTGTCGTCTTGCTCGCTGCTTCATGGGGTGTACATTGGGTCATACCCTTAGATGATGTTGGATTACCTCTCTCGGGACCCCTACCAGCTGATTGGGCTCCCACGCGAATATCTCCTTGTTCGCGCGCAAAAACCTCACCAAAGCTTCTTCTTGTCCCGGGCCAAGACCAGTTCCTATGGTGAAGGTGGCTCCTGAAGACCCGTCCTTGTTGACCGGCACCTGCTTGGTCTCCGCCTTGTCTTGGGTGAACAGCTGCCTCTTCTTGGTGGGCACGGTCTCCTTGGCCTCGGGTGCACCGGTGCTGGCTAGTTGTGCCGCTGCCGCGGTCTTGAAGGCGAGCCTGAGCGCTGTCACGGCCTCCTGAGTGTCCCCCTTGATGGTGAGGATGCCCTTGCTCCTTGGCATCTTCATGAGGTTGTAGGCCGGGTGAGTCGCCGCCATGAACTGAGCGAGAGCCGGGTACCCAAGGATGGCGTTGTACGAGAGACCGATGCGAGCGATGTTAAAGTCCACCAGCTCGGTGTGATAGTTGTCTCGCGTGCCAAAGGTGACAAGGAGGCGGATCTGCCCCAGAGGGTGAGCAGCTCCACCACCCACTCCTGTGAAGGGCTTGCTGAGGTCGAGTCGTTCGAGCGGCACATGAAGAAGGCTGAAGGCTTCCACGGAGAGCAAGTTGAGGCCGGCGCCATCATCGATGAGGGTCTTGGTGAAGGCCACGTTGCCGGTGGTGGGCGTGCAGAGCATCGGGAGCATCCCAGAGCCGGCGGTGGAGTCGGGGTGGTCTTCCGAGTCAAAGGTGAGGTCGGCCTCCGGCGCAGCCCAACCCGGCGGAGCCCCCAGGCACTTGCAGGCTGCCCCACTCTGATGGAAGAAAGGCTTGACGTGGCGATCTGAAGGAGGTGCTTGGGAGCCACCCAGCAGTGCCGCGACTGCATGGTGTGTCGGTGCAGTGTAACACGCAGTGAAGAGGTCGCGGAGTTCCCCCCAGGACGTCACCGTGGATCCCAGTAGGTTGAGCAGCCAGGCGCGCGGCTCGCCGATGATTGTCAGGGGGAACAAGTTTGCCATGATCTTGTCGTCGCCTCCGGCTTGGAAGACGGCCTCCCCGTATGCTAGCAGGAGCAGCGCCGAGTCTGCCGCGCCATCGTAACACAGCAGCATCTCCGGCCTGAACTTGGCCGGCCAATGCACTTGCCGCAGAGCGGGTGCAGGGCTCGGTACCCAGACTCCCTGCTGCTGGTGTTGGCCGCAGAGGTTGGTGGCAGGGCACCTGCCATGGGAGCGTAGTGCGGTGGTGCGGGGCGCTGGTTGGTGGAGAGAAGCCCCGGCGCACCCCTACCTGGCGCGCCAAATGTCGGATGTGGGGCTCCCGCTAACCCTTAAGGTTCGAACACTGGGGTGCACGTGAAGTCTTTCCCTCCTACCGATCTACGCACTAGCTCGCTAAGATCTTGCGGACGAACTCGACACACTCACAACACAGAAAGACACGGGGTTTATACTGGTTCGGGCCACCGTTGTGGTGTAATACCCTACTCTAGTGTGGTGGTGGATTGCCTCTTGGGATGATGATGAACAGTACAAGGGGAAGAACAACCTCCTGAGGTTGAGGTGTTCTTGTGCTTTCAGACTTGTGTGTCTCTCTGGGTCTGATGATGACCCTCCTACTATGGCGGCTAGTCCTATTTATAGAGGCCCTAGTCCTCTTCCCAAATATTGAGCAGGAAGGGAGACAACAATGGCGGGCTAATTCGAAGGGGGACAGCTAGTACAAGCTATCCTGACAAAAGTGGTCTTCGCCTGCACAAAGCTCTGGTGGTGACGCCGTCTCGGGCTCCACGATGACCTCCGTCCTGCAGTCCATGGCCTTGGGCTTGTTGCACCGAAATGGCAACCTTTTCCTGATGCCTCGGTACTCCGCGGCTGCGCTTGCCCCCTTTGCACCAAAGAGGAACCAAGGACGCTGCCCGCGCTGGCGCCCGCCTAGTGTCGATCGTCATGGCTCACGTCACAAGAGCCTCATGAGGTTTGCCCCGCCTTGATATCTCCACTCCTCGTGAGCCTGCCTGACGAGGCTACTCCTGAGGTGGTCTTGCGTCGTCCGCCTCGCGAGTCTTGGCCCCTCGCAAGGGTCTTGGGTGTCGTGTTGGTGAAGACGGGCCATACAGCCTGCTGGCTCTGCCACGCCGCGGGCCGCAGGCAGGCAAGTCTAGGGACCCCCGTTCCCAGAACGTCGACAGATGCTGGCTGCGACATCCCATTCTGCCGAAGTCTCCAAACTAAAGCAGAGTCTGGAGCGGGCCGAGGAAGAGCTTGGCCATGTGAAAAAACAACTAGAGGACGAGCAAGGTATGAAATGGCCTATTCAGATCTAGAAAGATATGAACTGTTTGTGTTGATCATGTTATCATGATATTTCGCAGGAGCTGTGACCGAGGTGGAGACGCTCAAGAGCGCACTGGGCGAGGCACAGAAGAGAGCGGCAAAGAAACAAGCCGCCCGCGAGAAACACGAGGCAAGGGTTGGGGAGGTCCAGTAGGAGCTCCAGGACGCCGTAAAGAAATGCGAGTCCTTGGAGCACAAGATTGCGGACCAAGAGTACGAACTTGCTAAGACCTACCAAAGGGCACAAGAGGCTCGGGTTGAAGCCCAAGGCGCCCTCTAGGAAATCCAGCAGGCCAGGAAAATCGCGGCAGGTAAGGCCTTTATTATGCAGAACAAATATGTGAAGAAAAGGTACCTCTTACTGACCCGGATTTGGAGTTCTCTAGGGGCATTTGCGGATCTGCCGCGCAGTGTTACTGATGCTATGGAGTTCTTCTGAGCCGAAGAGGGGAGCTCAACGGAGAAGTTGTTCTGGTCGCAAAACCTTGCGCCAGAGCGTTGGGTGCCCTTTAGCGATCAACTGAAACAGCTGACCGAACTACATAGGGTGGCCGAATCGGCCATGAAGGATTTGATAATCTGTTTGTGTCCTGCCGAAGCCATACCCGGCAACTACTTCGGACTCGTGAAGCGGCTGGTCGATGCCTGCCCTTGGCTTGATGACATCAAGTGGTCGGTCTGCATCGAAGGTGTGTGGATGGCCTTCGCCCGTGTCAAGGTGCAGTGGGCGAAGATGGACGCCATCAAGCTCACGACCGAGGGACCACCCGCAGGCAAGGAGCACTGCACGCCCGAGCAGTATTTTGATGATGTCCTGAAGGGATCCCGCCTTGTAGAGGGCCAGTGTGCAAAAGACATTATTATCTTTGAATGAAGACATTCATGGTATCCCATCTTGTATTATGAAACAAAGATGATATGTAATATGATGCTTGTTGTTTGTTTAAAATTTTGCCTCTTGTGCGGCTGTTTTACTAAATCTGAGAGTTGGCTAGTCATCGGCTTCAGCCCCCACATAGGTAGTACGGGGGTGTTCGGGTTGGAACCTAAACACTCTTGATCCAAGAGTTTGGTCCTTGAAGGAGATGTTTAGTGCAACAAACCAGGCAATTGGACTATGTGGCTTTACCACCCTCACTTAGCCATAGGAGTTTGACAATAGAAACATAGGTGTAGCCCCTAGTTAGTATTTGTTAATCTAGACTAGGGTGTTGTAGACACCTAATCAGGTGTAGGCCGGTCTGTCGCATAATGCGGGAAAAAATCGCAAGAGATTTTAACCTCCGAATAGTTGACCAGCTCTCGCCGCATCATGACAGTCAGTTTTCACTTTCTCTACTGAGGTGTTTACCGGGATGAACCAGAAACACAATCGCAGTAGTTCTCCCTTTACTACCCGAGCTGACAGGACGGAACGTAAGGTAGTAAGCACAGGAGCCGGGCAACCCAACTATTGACCAAAGACATGATTCAGAGCCGATGCATATAATGCTAAACTCGGGGTGCCGAACTAAACTGTAAAAAGTGTTTGGACTTTGTTGCCGTAGTATGGGGCGCAATGAAGCCCCTAGCAAATTAAAGCGTACCAAAGTGTATGGATGCAATCGATAAGAAGAGCAAAATAAAATGAAATAGTAAGCCAATGCCACATAAGTTGGGCCACAAACTGTTTCCATTATGATTTGATTAATATGTCGAAGCGTATTTGTACAAATAGTGCGATAAGCAACAGGGCTATTTAACCTGCCAAGCCAAGGGGGAGCTGCGTGCGGGTCCTGAAAACAGGTAGAGTGATCGTCAAGAAGACCACCTAGAAATTCCACCACACGTCTATGATGCTTGCAACCTTGGTATATCCATCCTTCGAAAGGATCAGTGATCAGGCTGTCATGAGGGGCCTGTGGAAAAGAAAAGGAAAAAAAGAAATGGGAAAGTATGTGTGTCCGAGGAAGGTCGAGCCGTATTATGCACCACAATCGAGTTATGCCTCCGTCTATGCCCATGGTATTTTGAGTGCGTAGTTATGTACGCGCGGTACGTACACCACCATTTGGTTGGGACTGAGACGGAGGCCGAATTGCTAGTCGAACTCCTGACAAGCTAGACTACCAAGCTGCGGAGTAGTCCGGACTCGCTTGACAGTGTCCGGGAGCTTGGTTGCTGAATTAAAGTTGTGCTTGATAAGGCCGCTATGTACTTCCGCTGCCAGGGCCGCGGTGTGCTCCTCAGTACGGAGGGAGCGTTCAGTGTTTCCATTGACTATTATGACACCGCGTGGTCCGGGCATCTTGAGTTTGAGATAAGCATACTGTGGCACCGCATTGAATCGAGCAAATGCAGTTCGTCCGAGCAGTCCATGATAGCCACTCCGGAAGGGGACGATATCGAAGATCAAGTCTTCTCTTTGGAAGTTGTCCGGTGATCCGAAGACGACTTCCAATGTGATTGAGCCCGTGCAGCGGGCCTCTACACCTGGTATTTCTCCTTCAAAGGTAGTTTTTGTGGGCTTGATCCTTGATGGATCGATGCCCATCTTGCGGACTGTATCCTGATAGAGCAAGATGAGGCTACTGCCACCGTCCATGAGGACTCGCGTGAGGTGGAATCCATCAATGATTGGGTCGAGGGCCAGTGCGGCTGAATTGTCATGCCGGATACTGGTCGGATGATCCCTGCGATCGAAGGTGATCTGGCAGGACGACCATGGGTTGAATTTTGGGGTGACTGGCTCTATCGCGTAGACGTCCCTGAGCGCATGTTTGCGCTCCCTCTTGGGGATATGGGTAACATATATCATGCTCACCATTTTAACCTGGGAGGGAACTTCTTCTGTCCCCATATTTTCGGAGGACGGGGCTCCTCGTCATCGTCCTCACTTTGCAACCCCTTCTCCTTGTTCTCGGTATTAAACTTACCGGCCTGTTTAAAGACCCAACAACTTCTGTTGGTATGATTGGCTAGTTTATCGGGGGTGCCATAGATCTGACATGGACGATCGAGTATGCGGTCCAAGCTGGATGAGCCCGGATTGTTTCTTTTGAATGGCTTCTTCCGCTGGCCTGACTTGGAGCCACTGAATCTGGCCTTGACTGTCGTGTCATCGGTATTGTCATCGTTGCTTCGAAGCTTCTGTCTGTTGCACCGGGGCTTGCCGTTATTATTTCTGGCTTCGGAGGTACCAGGTTCGCCTGCGTTATTATTGCTATGGGCTAGCCAGCTATCTTCGCCCGTGCAAAAGCGGGTCATAAGTGCCATGAGGGCTGCCATGGACTTCGGTTTTTCTTGGCCAAGGTGTCGGGTGAGCCACTCGCCGCGGATTCTATGCTTAATGGCCGCTAGGGCTTCGACATCCGGACAATCGACTATCTGGTTCTTTTTAGTTAGGAACCTACTCCAGAATTTCCTGGCTGACTCTCCGGGCTGTTGAACTATGTGACTTAAGTCATCGGCATCCGGAGGTCGGACGTATGTACCTTGGAAGGTGTCGCGAAAGGCATCTTCCAAGTCCTCCCAGCTGCCAATGGAGTTATCTAGCAGGCTGTTTAACCAGTACTGAGCCGGTCCCTTGAGTTTTAGCGGGAGGTATTTGATGGCATGAAGATCATCGTCGCGGGCCATATGAATATGGAGAAGAAAGTCCTCAATCCATACCGTGGGATATGTTGTTCCATCGTATGATTCGATATTCATGGGTTTAAACCCTTCTGGGAATTCGTGCTCCATTACTTCATTAGTGAAGTAGAGGGGGTGTGTGGCGCCTCTATATCGGGCCAAGTCACGACGTAGCTTGGATGGAGTCTGTCTGTGGTTCTCGGCCCGGACGTGGTTATGCTTGTCACATCCAGCTAGATAGACGTCGTCGCACGACGGGGCACGCCCCCGTGATCCGTAGATTGATCTGGTCTAACCTGCTCTATTTTCCAGGTCCTGCCGCAGGTCATATGTATGTCCCTGAGCTATTGTGTCTCTACCTTTACGGTGAGGTAGTATGGGCTGGTGTTCAGCTTGAGTTGCCGTTTTATCCCGACCACGTGGTGGTCGGTCAGCCGCGTTATGAGCTGATGGTACGGGCTCAAGTGCCTCGTCGTTGAATTGAGGTAGCAGTTTATGCTTCGGGTAACTTTTGGTTGGGCGCTCGAGGTCGTATTCCTCGGCTGCCAGGAACTTAGTCCACCTATCGTTGAGTAGGTCTTGATCATCTTGAAGCTGCTGCTACTTCTTTTTCAGGCTCCTTACAGTGGCTATTAGCCAGCGCTTAAAGCGCTCCTGCTCGAGGGGTTCCTTAGGCACGATAAAGTCTTTGTCGCCGAGGCTCACCTCATCCTCAGAGAGTGGAAGATAATTGCTGTCCTCCGAGTCTTCATTTACGGCCTGTTCATCAGGGCTAGCTTGCCCATCTTCCCGATCGTCCTGTGCGGAGGTTGGCTCGACGGGGTCTTCTTGGTCTTCGGTGTCTTCTGGAGTATTTTTTTTCTCTCGTGCCGATATCGCTTTCTTTTCCATGGCGTGATTTAGAGCGGCGCTGCTGACGTCGTCGCTTTGGCTGTATCACAGGAGGTTTATCCTCGACTGGATCTTTATCATTATCGCTGTTACCCTCTTTGGGTGTATCCACCATGTACACATCATACGAAGAGGTGGTCGTCCATCGTCCCGTAAATGGCGGGTTTTGGGCCTGCTCTTCACCGACATTGTCTTCCATACCGTCGATGTCTTCGGAGCCGTAATCGAGCATGTTAGTTAAGTCCTCGACATTGACTATGAAGTAGGTGGTGGGTGGGACGTAAAATTCCCCGCTCTCAGCCCCTAGTCTGGGTTGGGCGTAGTTCAGATGTTGCTCCTCTGTAATGACGAGGGATTGCATGAAGTCCAGAGCCTCGCTTAAATGTGAGGTTTGGCCAGGGAGAAGAGAGTCTGTGGAGTACGGCGGGAAGGAGACTCCTTGGCGGAGCTCACACGATGCTGACTCCCAGGGTTCGGAGCCAGTGTCCGGAGAAGAGTCCGGCATCATGATGGTTGCCAGCGACACTGCTTCCTCCAGCTCTCCCGTACAGGTCTTAGTGATTGCAGATAGTCTGGCGGGCTCAAGAATCCCATCTTCGGACCTGGCTATGTGCTCCGGATCTAAGGCCGGGGCGGAGGTTGGGGTCGTGAACCCTTGGAAGATCAAGTCTCCTCGGATATCAGCGACATAGTCCAGATTTCCAAAACTAATATGGTGACCTGGGGCGTAGCTGTTGATCTGCTCCAGATGGCCAAGCAAGTCGGCCCGCAGTGCGAAGCCGCCGAATACGAAGATCTGGCCGGGGAGAAAAACCTCCCCCAGGGCGGAATTGTTGTAGATGACTAATGGAGCCGTCGAACCTATTGATGACGACACAATGAAACTCTCAATGAAAGCACCAATGTCGGTGTCAAAACCGGCAGATCTCGGGTAGGGGGTCCCGAACTGTGCGTCTAAGGTCGATGGTAACAGGAGACGGGGACACAATGTTTACCCAGGTTCGGGCCCTCTTGATAGAGGTAATACCCTACTTCCTGCTTGATTGATCTTGATGAATATGATGATTACAAGAGTTGATCTACCATGAGATTGTAATGGCTAAACCCTAGACGTCTGGCATGTATGACTGTGATTGCCTGTACGGACTAAACCCTCCAGTTTATATAGACAACAGAGGGGTCTAGGGTTGTACCGAGTCGGTTTATAGTGGAAGGAATCTTCATATCCGAACGCCAAGCTTACCTTCCACGCAACAGGGAGTCCCATCCGGACACGGAAGGAAGTCTTTTGTCTTGTATCTTCACGGCCCATCAGTCCGGCCCATGTCATGTAGCTCGAACGCCCGAAGGGGGTGTCGTCATAGCATGGACGCAGGTCGGGCTTGAACTTCCCCGACCAGACGAGGCTGCGTAGCTCTGGAGTGAAGGCATGGTAGCCCGCTGTGGTCACGAGCGCTCATCATGGGTGTGCAACTTTATCTTGGGGCTCGCCTGCACCACGGCATGTGGCGCGCGGTCCTGACATGGCGGTGTTGGGAACGCACGCGCCTCTGCTTGTGGCCGCTGGACCACCTGGCAGCTTTCTTATTGTTGCGCAGGAGCCCTGCACGAGCGGTCATGCCTTGGGGCCTCGCGCCTTGGCTCGATGATGGCATCTTGACTGGGAGGCTAAGGAGGTGCTCCATGGCTATGTCACCCACAGCAGGCGGCTGGCGAGGCAGCGGGAGAGACGATGCAGGAGAGCCCCCGGCGGCGCTGACGAGCTCAGCGATGTGGTCCAGCCTCGTACAGGTTGTCGATGGGGCCTGTGCCATGGGCAATGCGGCCTGTGCGTTTGCTGGGCCATGACAAGCATGAGACGACGAACCGGCCGGGGTTAGCAACAGGGTGGCGGTGCGCCCCTCACGCCGCACAAAGGGGTGCAGTGACGAAGCTTGCTGCTCGTGCCCCGTCGGGATGGCAGTGGCTTTGGCAGCGGGCGACAGGGAACGACGGGGAGGCCCGCCAGTAGGCGCCGTATGGGCGATGCGAGTGGTGCGGACAGTCTGACGCTCAGCACGGGCTCGACGGGCGTCAGCCATGGAAGCGGTAGAGCGATGGCGAATCGGTCGGCGGAAGAGAGGCTCTGACACACCCCTACCAGGCGCGCCAAATGTCGGATTCGGGGTTCCGAATACCCTTGAGAAGTTTGAACACTGGGGTGTGTGCAAAGAAATCGTCCTCCCCAATCTGCCTGCTGACCGATCCAATGGCCTAGCTCGACGAACCGAATGAACAAGAGACAGATCAGTTTAGCTAGGTCTGGGCCACATCGCAGTGTAAAACCCTACTCCTGCTTTGTGGTGGATTAGCCTCGAGGGCTAAGGATGAACTAGGACAGTGGAGAACAGCCTTAGGAGGAGAGGTGTTCTTGTGCTCGATGAGATGGTGGGTGAGAGGATGATCTCAAATGATCTGTCCATCCGTCTGTTCCTATGGTGGTGGCTAAGTCCTATTTATAGTGGCATTAGTCCTCTTCCCAAATGTAAGGCGGGAAGGGATCCCACAACGGCCAAATTTTAAGCGAGACAACTAGTACATGCTATCCTAACAAAAGTAGTCTTTGCTTGCAAAAGCTCCCGATCGTGACGCTGTGGTGGGCTCCGCGATGACCTCCATCTTTCCATCCTGGCGGTCTTAGTCTTGTTGCACCGGAATGGAAACCTTTAGCTGATTCCTCGGGACTCCGTGCCTGCGCTTGCCTCCTTAGCACCAAAGTGGAAACTCGCACACTGTGACTGCTGGTGCCCGCCTAGCCTTGGTCGTCATGGCTCACGTCATCCAAACCTCGCGAGGTGCACCTTGCATTGATATCTCTACTCCTCGGGAGCCAGCCTGGGGAAGCCGCACCCCAGGGAGGTCTTGGTGTCGTCCGCCTCATGAGGCTTGGCCCCTCGCGAGGGTCTTGAGTTGTCGATGTTGAAGCTGGGCTGTACTGGGCCGCCGACAGAGCCACGCCATGGGCCGCAGGCAGGCAAGTATGGGTACCCCCATTCCTAGAATGCCAACACTCGTGACGTTGGCCAGGTCAGAGGGCCTCCAGGAGAGAGCCCCCGAGCCTAGCCTGAGGGGGTGCTAGGCGCACCTCCCTGTGCGAGAGGGGAAGGCCCCCCGTCAGTGGGCGCGGAGGTTGTGGCGGCATCTCCGGATGCCCCACTCTCCTAAGGTCCTTGGCGGAGAAGCTGCTTCTTCTTCTTCTTGGGGACTGCCTTAGGAGGGTTGGCAGTACCCTTGTTGTCTGTGTCTTCGACAGCCACGGCCTGGTAGGCGTGCTCGAGAGAGCACACTGCGTCCTTCTCCTCGCAGGCGACCATGATGATGTCGCAGCTGCCTGGCATCTTGAGGACATTGTATCCATGGTGGGTGACCACCATGAACTTGGCCAGGGCTGGGTCACCAAGGATGGCATTATACGGAAGGCGAATGTGAGCGACGTCGAAGTCAATGAGCTCGGTACGGAATGTGACAGGGAGGCGGATCTGCCCTATTGGGGTGGTGGAGCCGTCGGTCATTCCTGAGAAAGGCTTGGTTGGATGCAGCTGATCGTAGGGCATCTGGAGGCTGTTGAACGTCTCGATGGAGAGGACATTGAGCCCCACACCGCCATCGATGAGTGTCTTGGTGACGAGCACGTTGCTGACGGTAGGCGAGCAGAGCATTGGGTGAGCGCCAGCAGTTGCCGCGCACTTGAGCTGGTCGAAAGAGCTGAAAGTGATGATGCACTTGGACCACCTGAGCGGACATGTTGCCTCGAGCTTGGGGAGGGCTGCGTTCATGTCACGCGTGAACTGCTTGAAGATGCGATGTAAGGCTGGGGCCTGAGCGCCGCCAAGGATGCAAGCGATGACACGAGGCTCCTGGAAGCCCCCTGCCCCTCGTCCTGGTGATTGTCGTCGTTCCTCCTTGGTGGTGGCGACAGTGGGGGAAGGCCAGCGTTTCCCTAAGAGCGGTCCTCGAGAGGCTAATCTCTCCAGGCACCCTCGCGAGGCTGACCCTGCCAGTGGTCCTCGCGAGGCTGGTCGCCACTCCTGATGAGGGTCACGGCCGTCCCAGCGTCTTCCACCTCAGCCTCCTCCGTGGCCATGGCCTCGATTGTTGCGCTCGGGGTGTCGACCGAGGTGCCCGTCACGGATGGCCCTGAGCTCCTGACAGTCGTTGGTGTTGTGGCTATGCATGTTGTGGAAGACGCAGAATGGGGGGCTACCCTTTGATGACTCCAGGTGATCACAGTCGCGCTTCATCTCTGGTTTGGCCACGAGTATGGCTGGTCCCTTGCGCTTCACGTCCTTGGCCTTCGTCTTCTTGTCTTCTGGGTCAACTTCTGGGAGCTCAAGAAGGAAGAGGCGTCCCCCGTCAGCTCTTGTACACTTGGTCGCCATGTTAAACATCTCCAGAGCAGTTCATAGGTCCTCGTGTATGGTGAGCTCCTCCCTCATCTTGACGTTGCGGACGCCATCAGTGAACGCCGAGATGATGGCCTCATCTGACACCTTGGGGATCTTGAGGCAAACGCTATTGAAGCGCCGAATATACTTTTGTAAGGTCTCTCATGGTTGCTGCTTGATGCAGTGCAGGTCACCGGCGGCCGGTAGGCAGTCACGAGTGCCCTGGAAGTTGGTGATGAAGCGCTCTCGCATTCGTCCCAGCAGGAGACGGATCCAGCGGGGAGGTTCAGGAGCCATGAGCGCATGCCGTCCTTGAGGGCCATGCGGAACCGGTTCACCATAACCTTATCGTCGCCATTGGCCGCCTCAATGATCAACTCGTAGAGCTGCAGGAACTCGGCAGGGTCGGGAGTGCCGTCGTAGCGTGGCGGCAGGACGGGCTTGAACTTCCCTAGCCAGACGACGATGCGCAGCTGTGGAGTGAACGCGCGGAATCCAGCAGTGGTCGTGAGGGCCCGCCGTGGAGGTGGAGCCTGGTCTTGACGCCCGTGCGCTGCCGCTGTAGGCGGCACTCGGTCTTGGCGTGGCGGTGCTGGGAGCGCACACGCATTTTCTTGTGGCCGCTGCACCACCTGGCAGCTCGCCTCATCGCGCGCGGGTGCCTGGCGCTGCAGATCATGCCGTGGAGCTTCCCGCCTTGGCTCGATGATGGCGTCCTGCCTTGGAGGTGGAGGAGGCGCTCCGTGAGCTACATCACCCGCAGCAGGAGATGGTTGAGACAGTGAGCGAGATGGTGTCGGTGTCAAAACCGGGGAATCTCGGGTAGGGGGTCCCGAACTATGCGTCTAAGGCAGATGGTAACAGGAGACGGGGGACACAATGTTTACCCAGGTTCGGGCCCTCTCGATGGAGGTAATACCCTACGTCTTGCTTGATTGATCTTGATGATATGAGTATTACAAGAGTTGATCTACCACGAGATCGTAGAGGCTAAACCCTAAAAGCTAGCCTATGATTATGATTGTTGTTGTCCTATGGACTAAACCCTCCAATTTATATAGACACCGAAGGGGGCTAGGGATACACAAAGTCGGTTACAAGGGAGGAGATCTACATATCCGAACTGCCAAGCTTGCCTTCCACGCAAAGGAGAGTCCTACCCGGACACGGGACGAAGTCTTCAATCTTGTATCTTCATAGTCCAACAGTCCGGCCAAAGTATATAGTCCGATTGTCCGAGGACCCCCTAATCCAGGACTCCCTCAGTAGCCCCCGAACCAGGTGTCAATGACGATGAGTCCGGCGCGCCGATTGTCTTCGGCATTGCAAGGCGGGTTCTTCTCCAAATTCCGAATACCTGTCGAGTAGTGTTCGGCTTCCCATAAATGTTTCGCTCCTCGGCTTCTGTGCTTTAATAATGGCTATCTTCCAGTATCGAGCGAATGTGAGAAGTCGGGGCATTTTTACATTTTCCACCCTGACCCTGTGAGTAAATCACCTATTTAAAGAGTTGGGGATCCTCAGATCAGATCACACCATCCTCCCACATCGAGTATCCATCGGGGCGCGCCCGGAAAAGCCCATCCTATCATGGCCGGCCATCGCAGCTCCTCCTCTCACTCCCATAGCACTAAGCCAGGCAATTGGGAGAAGTGTTTCGTCCCTCACAGCCAATTAGTAGAGTTACAGACCCAGGGGTTTCTTCCTCCTACGTATATGGTCCCTGTCCGAGCCGGACTAGCCACTTATAACGGCAGGGAGCAAGCAAAGAGCTTCCCCAACCCATCCATGGGGGAGCGGGTATGCCTTTTCCCTTATTGAGGGGACTCGGATTTCGAATCCATCCGTTCCTCCGCGGGCTCCTAGAGTTCAACGGCCTCCAGCTGCATAACTTTACTCCCGCCTCCATATTGCACATCGCTGGCTACATCGCATTTTGCGAGCTATTTCTGGGCTGCAAAGCTCATTTCGAGCTATGGAAATGGCTATTCTGCCTCGTACCCCGAACACAGAAGGAGTCAATATATCAGGTGGGCGGAGCCGAAATATGGCGCATCGCCGGGACCGGATACCTGTCCGGTACCCCAAAGAAGACATCCGAAGACTGGCCTTCGGAGTGGTTTTATATAGAGGACGTTCCCCTACCAGACCCTATTTGGACGGGCCTTCCTGAGTTCAATAATACCCCTCTGAAGAAACGCCGCAACTGGCATCCTCGGTGCCCCTAGGAGGAAGATAACAGAGAGGTCCTTTACCTCATGGGCAGGATAGAAACGCTGGCCAAATCAAGACTGACAATAATCGAGGTTATGTCAATATGTATAATGCAGGGGGTGCAGCCACTTCAGTATCGGGGGAAACCCATGTGGCACTTCAATGGAGAAGACGATGCCACCCGCTGCGGCAGTAAAGGTCCGGACTCCGCCGCCGCTCTAGCAAAAGTACTGTCCGATTTATACAAAGGAGAGGAAGAGGAGTTCATCCGTATTAAGCCACGGGATGGATTCTCCATGTACAACCCTCCAAACTGGGTGAGCTGCTACCTTTTACTCCAGATCTTCTCGCATTCTTCATTATAAGTATTTACCTTGCTATTTCATACCAGGAACTGCGAAAAGCTATGAGGGAGGTCCATAGCCCATCTCCACAGCCAGAGGACCCTGATCGGGCCCTCGACCCCGGACTCGAAGAAGATCCGGACATATTTGTAGAACTCATCGACATGATGTTCTATCAGTTGAGCTTCGACGGTGCCTTGGTGGCTATCATAGCCGATTATCCCGGCCTGCTCCCTACATCGCATGTAAGTAAAACTGGAGTCCCAACTTATGATATTGATCCTTTTTTGCACTACACCCATCACACACATATGGTGTCCTACAAGGAAGGCCCTCGGGATGCCACGCCGAACCCGCAGTGACTCACCAGCAAGGGGCACCGAAACTGGATAGGAAGGCGGTCAGGACTGAGACACCGTCACAGAGGTATGAAAAAACCCTGCTCTGTGGTTTGTCATCTTTTAAAATATAATAACATCCATGGTTCCTGGCAGAAAAAATGCTCGCCGGACCGTGCCCGGAGAGCCTGCCGGCCATGCCTCCGCCAGCCGGACCCCAGAGTCGGACTTAGGGGTAGATGCTAACATGGGGACAACACCGGATGTTCCTCCTACAGAGGATGCAGATAGGTTGTCTGCTACGAATTCCGAAGTGGAGAGTGCCATGAATCACAGGCGCCACCAGGCCGTACTCCACGACCCTGGTTTCTCCGAAGAGGCGTTCGATGCCTTCAACTCAGGAGACGCGTACATACGCGCTGCTCAAAATGGTCTTGCCAGAGCCACGGACCAGTATGTAAAGGATATACGGGTAAGAAAATTTTATAATTATATATACCACTAGCCCCTGAGACTTGAAACAGTTGACACAACTGATTTAAGGATCATTATTTGTGTAGGCTCTTATGGAGAATACCCAGTTGTCTCAAGAGGTGGAGGAGTGCAAAGCCCAACTGCGGGTCGCAGTTGCCTCAATGAAGGAGTCCGCGAAGGCCCCATCTGGTAACACTTGCTTCTATCGAAAAGAAGGATATGTACCGGTTAGTATTCGGCATGTATGCAAATCTAACAATAGATTCTGTAGGGGACACCGGAGTGAATCCGGAGGTCGTGCGAGGGGATGAGCAACATGCTCAACGACAGCTAGAGGCTGGCGAGCGCGTGCTGACGTGGATTAGGCAGGAGAATATTGATCTCCAAGATGCCAATACCCAGCTGGGCGTTGAACTGAAAGACGTTCGGGCCCAGCTAGCTGAGTCCGTAAAGTTGAATAAGAGGCTTTGACGCGGCATTTTTAGTAAGTGCTTGAACGAACTTTTTATAGAGTTTGGCGAAGAAATCGACTAACAGAGTTATGTCTGTAGGTATGCTGACAGGTCGTCCTGGAGAGGAGATGCCCGGATCTGCGGGCGATCTTCTGCCAGAGTTCTCACAGCTGCACGAACAAGCTCGGCAGGTGATGCAGGGCATTGCCCAAGCCTTGTGGCCATCCGCCTCCCTGCCAGGAGGCATGGGGGAGCTTGTAGAGATGCTCAAGGGAGCACGGCAGCGCTTCTGATTATGGAAGATATCAGCCTGCTAGCAAGGTGCAAGTGAATCCGAGGCCATGGTGAAGACGCGATATACCAAGGCTAACCCGAACCACATGGCCAAGGTCGGACCTGTAGGGTCCAATGGGAAAGAGATCCCCGTCAGTTTAGTGTATGACCAGGTGAAACTAGCCGCAAAGTATTCCCAACAGGATTGTAGGCTAGACAGCCTGTTGGATGGTATAGAAGAAGAATTTAGTTAGTCTAAGTGATTGTGTACTTCAAGTGACATATATTGTCCCTAGCCGAATTGTAAATCATTTGTCATGGCGGACCTTTTCGCTTCGACCTCCGGCCCCGACAGTCCGGAGTGTATCCAAATACCCACTCAGTTATGTAAAAACTGGGGTACGCATGGAAACCAAGCGTAGGGGTCATTAGTGCTTGAACAGACAAGTACCCAACTAGCTATGTTATATTACATGGATAGTAAGGAACATCTTCCAGGGAGAATAGTTCCGTTAAGGGTTCTGTAAGTGCATCTAGTGCCACCCCTAGTTGGTTTTGGAGTATTGACGACAAACCTAGTTGAGGGACTAATGTGTTTGTGAGAATTGCAGGATAACACAGCTAGAAGTCCCTCATTGATTCGGTTTTCCTACCAGAGATGACCCCTAAAAATGTATGAAGACATTGAAGTCAAAGGTGGTATATGAAGATATTCACATTGAAGACTATGACAAGAGAAGACACCACATGAAGCCTATGGAGCTCGAAGACTTAGATCTTTCGTAGTTCTCTTTCTTCTGTGTTGAGTCATAGGAACCACCGTACTGTTAAGTGGGGTCCAAGAGAACCAGTCAGAATGACTGAAGTGATGCTTAAACAAAACCTATGTCTTCGAGTGAAGACTTTGAGAGCGAATCTTGTCCAGAGTCGGGCAAGTCAGCTTTGCTTGAAGCCCAAGTAAAGTTGCCGTGTGAGTTTGAAATCTGACCGTTGGAACACGTGTCAGTTCCTTAGTGACCCAGGGTCATTTCGGACAAATCAGGTCGGGTTGCCAAGTGGCTATAAATAGCCCACTCCCTACAACCATAAACGGTTGGCTGCTCAGATTCAGAGTACGGCTTTTGTCGTTTGAGAGCAACCCACCTCGAAGCCTTTGAGAGAGAATTCCTTGCGAGGATAAAGCCCTAACCACCCAGAGCCAAAGAGAATTAGGCATCACTTAAGTCTTCTTGTCTGTGTGATCTGAAGACTTATTACACTTGAGGACTGTGCATCCTCCAGCCGGTTAGGCGTCGCGTTCTGAGCATCCAAGAGACATTGTGGATTGCCGGTGAACGAAGTCTGTGAAGGTTTGGGAGTCTACCTTGAAGACTTACCAGAGTGATTGGGCGAGGTCCGTGTGACCTTAGCTCAAGGGGAATACGATGAGGACTGGGTGTCCTGAGCTGCGTGTTCAGGACTGGGTGTCCGGGACTGTGTGTCCTAAGGTTTAAATACCTAGCCGCCCTAACCAGACGTATAGTTGTCACAGCAACTGGAACTGGTCCAACAAATCATTGTCTTCAGCGAGTCACTGGTTTCATCTTCCCTTCCCTTTACTTACTGTTACTCCTTGTGAAGTCATTGTATGTTCGCACTATCTTTTGTCTTCACTGAGTGACTGCGTGTTCTGTGTGGCTTCACAATATCTTCCTACCTGATCCTTACTACATTGCTGCTATTAGTCATTGTGCTTTCACTCTATTGAACACTTGACTATGGCTTGCCTAGTGTAGTCTACCTTCCGCTGCAGGGTAATAGGTTTATTTCTATCGTTTGTCTTCATAACTTCCACGTTTTGAAGACTTTCATAAAAATCACCTATTCACCCCCCTGTAGTCGATATAACGCACTTTCAATTCGTATCAGAGCAAGGTGCTCCCTTGTTCTGTGTGATTCGGTTTAACCACCTGGAGTTTTAGCTATGCCGACTGCAGGGATAATTAAAGTCTTCGCTGCGTGCCCCGTCTTTGATGGAACTGAATATCCCTACTGGAAGAATAAGATGTGCATGCATCTTGAAGCCATTGACATCGACCTATGGTATGTCGTCAAGAACGGCATTCCCAAGGCTGGAGAAGGTGTCACTGTTGCTGATGTCAAGAAGTTCGTTCAACTGGACTCTACTGCCAAGAATATCACCTGTGGTCATCTGACCAAAGGACAGTATGGCCGTGTGAGTGCTTTGGAAACATCTAAGCTGGTCTGGGACTGGCTCTCCAAGGTCAATGAAGGCGTCTCAACCCAGAGAGATCAGAGAATCAGTGTCCTTCGCAACCTCTTCAACCGCTTCAAGCGAAATGACAATGAGAATGTCCAGCTCACATTTTACCGACTCACTGACATCACAAATGAGCTTCAAGCCCTCGGCTTTACTGAGATCACCAAACATGAAGTCGTCAAGACACTACTGAGATCACTTGATAGTTCATTTGACACCCTAGCCCTGATGATTCAAGAACGTCCTGATTTCAAGACACTCGATCCGTCTGACATACTTGAGAGGCTCAACACACATGAGTTTCAGCTTTCTGAGAAAAGAGATATCTACGGTCCAAACTATGGGCGAACTCGTGCCTTGAAGGCAAAAGCTGTCTCCTCATCTGAAGAAGAATTTGACAGCAGTTCAGATGATCTTGAAGACATTGGAAGGGAACTTGCTATGCTTGTGAAGAAGTTCCAAAAATTCACCAAGAAGAAAGGTTTCAGAAAGTCTTCCCGATCAAGCTCAAGGAATGATGAAGCTTCTGCTCACGACTACAAGAAGAAAACATGTCAGAAGTGCAAGAAACATGGCCACTTCATCTCTGAGTGTCCACAGTGGGACAATGAGAACAAAAAGAAGAAGAAGAGCAAGGAATATGACTCTGACGACAAGAAGAAGAAGAAATACTCAAAGTCTTCTTCCAAGTCTTCCTCAAAGTCTTCATCACACAAGAAGAGCTCATCTGGCAAGGCACGTGCGTTTGTTGGCAAGGAAATGGATTCAGAGGAGGATTCCGCTTCTGAGGACTCGGAGGTGGAGTCTGAGGAGGAGTCCGATTCAGGCATCGCAAGTCTGGCTACAGCATACGTTGCCAAGTCCATCTTCAACACTGAAGACAATGACTTCATCACCGACATCGATGCAAATGACAAGGACTACTCCACTTCTACCTACTGCTTCATGGCACGCGGTGCCAAGGTAAAGACATGCACTACTCACTATCAAACATCTAGTGACGATGACTCTGATTGTGGTTCAAAACCCAGCTACAAAACACTTGCTAAAATTGCAACTAAACAAGAGAAAGCTATGGAACATATTCAAAAACTGTTAGACAGAAGCGATGATCTGTTAGGTGCTGAAATGACTCGATCTGAATCCTTAATTGAAGACATAAAAAATCTTCACGTTAAGTATGAGGAACTTGAAAGTCGTCATGAAACTCTCTCAACAACTCATGAAAAGCTTTCCTATGATTATCTTCAAAGGAAGCAAGATCTTGAGAAATTGAGAGCGGCTCATGAAGATCTTCAAAAGGAAAACAAGTCACTTCGCGCCAAACAGATCAGTTCTGATCAGGAAGGATTTGAACCACCATGTCTTACATGCATTGAGTGTGATAATGCTACTTCTGTTGCTGAATGTTCTACTGCTACTACTGTTGCAATATCTTCAATTGTTGATGTGGTAACTAACCCCTCTGCTGAGGATACCACTGCTATTGCTGATGAGAATGCTAGGTTGAAGACATTGCTTGAAACAGGGATGTACAAAAGTCTTAAAGGGCATCAGACACTATGTGATGTCCTCAAAAAGCAGATTCTGAACCGAAACCCGAGGAAAGAGGGTGTTGGGTTCGTAAGGAAAATGAATGCTGATTGATATTACTGGAAACTTGAGCAGTACCCCAAAACCACGTGGGTTGCTGCAAAGGAACCTTCAGCAGATCCATCCAATCTATCTGGCTTCACTTGTGCTAACCCCATTATCATTGATGAATCCCTTGATGCAAACTATAAACTGTTTAAGAATCAGAATGGTGAAGTGTTTGCCAGGTACATTGGTACTAATTGCAGGAATGGACCGCCTATGAAGAAGATCTGGGTTCCGAAAAGGTGTCTGGAGAATCTTCATGTGAATGTCATCATGACACCTCACGTGAAGAAGACAAACCTCAGACCAAAGGCTTCATACGGTCCAAATGCTTCATACAGACAGAGGACTCACCTGAGTCGCACTAACGCAAATGTTTTGCAGGGAAACCATATTCAGGCATATGAATATGAGAGCAGTTCATCAAACCACCATGTTCATAAGACCAAGAACTATTCTGCTTATTCTTATGAGTACTATTGTCCGCCTGCAAGACTGTTTGCTAGGGCTCCAAAGCCAAAGTTCTCAGATGCTGCACTTAGACTTATTGCTTCTAAGCCACCCTTGAAGATGTGGGTGGCTAAGAAAGCTTAACTCTCTTTTGCAGGGAAAGGTCTCCAGCAGAAAACCAGAATCATCTGACGCTATTGCTGGGGACCTTAAACATCTTGTAGGGCGCAAGATCAAATGCCCGAATGGTCTTACTATGTACTTCATTCCTGAATCGCTTGCTACTCTCCCTATTAGTCCTAATCTGGATCTAAGCTTTCATAACCCACTGGTTCGTCAAATGTTTTTGCTTCACAATGCTCTTCGTGAAGCCTATCCCCCTAACTGCACTGTAGGGTACGACACCAGCGTCTTCAGAATGGATTATTGATAGTGGGTGTACAAATCACATGACTGGCAAAAGAAGCCTTCTTATGGACTCAACCTTACGTCCATCTGACAAGAGCCACATCACATTTGCTAACACTGGTAAAAGTAAGGTATTGGGTCTAGGTAGAGTTGCAATCTCAAGGGATCAACACATGGATAAAGTCATGCTTGTTGAATCCCTTGGCTTCAACTTAATTTCTGTCTCAATGCTTTGCGATTTAAACATGATCGTAATATTTGGAAAATATCGTTGCCTTGTTCTAATGGAATCTGACAAGTCTCTAGTATTTGAAGGGTATCGAAAAGATGATTTTTACGTGGTAGATTTCTCAGCAGGACCACAGCTTGCTGTATGTCTTCTAGCAAAAGCTTCAGAATGCTGGCTCTGGCATCGGAGGCTTGGGCATGCTGGCATGAGGAACCTCCACACCCTGGCAAAGAAGAAGCATGTCATAGGCATCGAGGGCGTCAAGTTCAAGAAAGATCACTTATGCGGTGCCTATGGGGCAGGAAAGATGACGAGGGCCAAACATCCCTCGAAGACATTCATGACCACTACTCGACCCTTCGAACTGCTTCACATGGATCTTTTCGGTCCCACTCATTACTCAACTCTTACTACTACTGCTTGTCTCTATGGCTTTGTCATTGTTGATGATTATTCTAGATATACTTGGGTGCACATAATCCTTTACAAGACTGAAGTGCAGGATGTCTTCAGACGCTTCTCCAATCGAGCAATGAACAACTATGGCGCCAAGATAAAGCATATCAGAAGTGACAATGGCACTGAATTCAAGAACACTGGCCTTGATACATATCTTGATACCTTGGGCATCACACGTGAATTCTCAGCCCCGTACACGCCACAGCAGAATGGGGTCGTCGAACGCAAGAACAGAACACTCATTGAGATGGCCAGAACGATGCTAGATGAATACAAGACTCCAAGAAAATTCTGGCCTGAAGCCATTGATACTGCATGCCATACAATCAATCGTGTTTATCTTCACAAGCTTCTGAACAAGACATCTTATGAGCTCCTTACTGGCAAGAAGCCAAATGTCAGTTACTTCAGAGTATTTGGCGCCAGGTGCTGGATCAAGGACCCACATCACACCTCAAAGTTTGCACCAAAAGCACATGAGGGTTTTATGCTTGGATATGGAAAGGATTCGCACTCCTACAGAGTCTTCAATCTCTTTCATTACAAAGTGGTTGAAACAGTGGATGTGCGGTTCGATGAGACCAACGGTTCACAAAGAGAGCAACTGCCAAATGTGCTAGATGAAGTTCCATCCAGTGAATCAATCAAGCTAATGGGAACTGGGGAAATTATACCTTCTGAAGCTCAGCCTGAAGAAGAACTTATCATCTCAGCACCTGATCAACATGAAGACAATGCTCAGCCTGAAATCATTCCTTCTAACAACGACAATGATCAGCAAGAGCAAAATCTTCGCCCTGTACATCCTCGCGTTGCCAATGAAGTGCAGATTGAAAGAATAATTGATAGCATCAATGCATCCGGTCCACTCACTCGTTCAAGGGCAACTCAGCTAGCAAATTTCTGTGGGCACTTCGCATTCATCTCAATAACAGAACCCAAGAAAGTTGAAGAAGCCTTCATGGAACCTGAATGGATTCAAGCTATGCAAGACGAGCTTCAATAGTTTGAGCTGAATAATGTATGGGAACTGGTCAAGCGTCCCGATCCTCGGAAGCACAACATAATAGGCACCAAATGGATATACCGCAACAAGCAAGATGAGCATGGTCAAGTTGTCAGAAACAAAGCTCGTCTCATTGCTCAAGAATATACTCAAGTGGAAGGCATTGACTTCGATGAAACATTTGCTCCTGTGGCTAGACTTGAAGCCATACGCATACTGCTGGCCTATGCAAATCATCACAACATACTTCTTTATCAAATGGATGTGAAGAGCGCCTTCCTCAATGGCAATATTGAAGAAGAAGTGTATGTTGCACAACCTCCTGGCTTTGAAGATCCAAAACATCCTGACATGGTATACAAGCTCAACAAGGCACTGTATGGCCTCAAACAAGCCCCTCGGGCCTGGTATGACACACTCAAATACTTCCTGAAGAGCAAAGGCTTCATACCTGGATCTCTCGACCCCACTCTCTTCACGAAGACATATGATGGTGAACTGTTTGTGTGCCAAATATATGTGGATGACATTATCTTCGGCTGCACCAATCAGAAGTACAGTGAAGAGTTTGGATATATGATGAAAGAGCAATATCAAATGTCTATGATGGGAGAGTTGAAGTTCTTTCTCGGTCTTCAAATACGACAGCAACGCAACGACATCTTCATATCTCAAGATAAGTATCTCAAAGATTGTATGAAGAAGTTCGGTATGCAAGACTGCAAAGGCTTCACGAGGCCAATGCCAGCCAAGCATCATCTGGGTCCTGACGACAATGGTAAAGAGTTCGATCAAAAGGTATACTGCTCCATGATTGGTTCTTTACTTTATCTATGTGCATCTAGGACAGATATTATGCATAGTGTTTGCATGTGTGCTCGATTTCAAGCGGCACCAAATGAGTCGCATCACTTAGCTGTGAAGCGAATTCTTCGATATTTGGCTCACACCCCAACTCTAGGATTATGGTATCCAAAGGGCTCAGAGTTTGACCTGGTTGGATTCTCGGATGCTGATTATGCTGGTGACAAAGTGGATCGCAAGTCTACATCAGGCACATGTCACTTTCTGGGACGATCACTTGTATGTTGGTCTTCAAAGAAGCAGAACTGTGTATCTCTCTCCACTGCTGAATCTGAATACATTGCTGCTGGATCTTGCTGCGCTCAGCTTCTGTGAGGATGAAGCAAACGCTCAAAGACTATGGAATTCATCTGAAGCAAGTGCCACTCTACTGCGACAATGAAAGCGCCATCAAGATTGCCAACAACCCAGTTCAGTACTCGAAGACAAAGCACATTGAAATTCGTCATCACTTTCTCAGAGATCATGTTGTGAAGGAAGATATTGATATCATACACGTCAACACTGAAGAGCAATTGGCAGATATCTTCACCAAGCCCTTGGATGAGAAGAGATTTTGCAAGTTACGGTGTGAGCTAAATATCCTGGAATCCTCAAATGTCCTGTGATCAGGCACACATCCTAACCCTTATGCATATTGATGACTTAGATGTGCAACACACGAAGTAAAGTATATCTTCAATCAATGAAGACATACATTCTAAGTGTGAATACATTAATGTGGAATTTGACTTCGGAGCGCCACGATAATTGTGCGCCGTGTCTGGGTCTAATACTTCCTATATGGTGGGTAAAGCCACCACCAAATGTTCTATTTTGAAGTGTTTCACTCATGGCGTTACCTTGCTATGTCTTCACATTTGGTTTGGCTTCAATCTCAACATGTCTTCATGATTATCTTCACTATGTTGATTATATATATATACTAGTGTTCTGTCCTCTACAACATTCACTTATAGCTATGTCTTCTTGTTGAATCTTTTGAACTAAGTGAATGTGATCGGACCCTAACCTCTCTATGCTATCTATCTCAAACTCTATCTCTCCAAATCATATGCATTCTATTGAAATTGTCGAATGTCTTCTCTGCGTCCTTGTCAGCATAAGATACAAAGAGAAACCTTAAGTCCATTTTCAATGCGCATTCCTCCACATGAAACCCGGAGAAGTAGGAACGACCACCCGACAATCCAGGCGTGCGTGGGACGTGGAACAAACCCCAAAATTCTGCATGATGGCCACGTGTTCCTCAGATGCGAATCGCCAGGGGCACCTGTGTAATAACGTAGTGCCGCCCCTGTACCTATAAATACACACTTCACGGCGGTTATTATCTCTTCTTCCACTCTCGCATGAACCCTAGCGCCACCGCTAGCCCTCGACGACGCCGGTGACGAAGCGCTTCGCTGTCGCAACCTCTCTGACGCCGTCTTCACGCCGACCGGAGACATCGGCCTCTCCGCCGTCGCCGTAGGTGTCCTCCGTCACCAAGTTAGGGCATGGAAGATCGAACTGCTCGGCCTCATCTTCCACTCCGTCTAGCAGTTCTTAGTGTGGTAAATAAACCTTCCTTTTCACGGCACCGTTGATCCTATGGCTTTGTCACTTTCTACCACAAGCAGTTTCTATTCACACAAGTTAGATCTCTCTCATACTGCATCTCATAACATGCCTAGTATATTCACTTATGCTTCACAAAGTAGTTAGATTCCTCACTTGTACTGATCTCTGGATTCGTACAAATCTGGAACCAACTCCTTATCTATGAGTGAATGTCTTTGCATGATGAGGTCAATGTCTTCTAAACTGATTTATATTCAAAATCTTCTGAGAATGCATATGACCTCTTCCCCTTCCCTCACACCTTAATGCTGTCATAGGTACATGTCCGTGGGAGAATCCCTTGGTTCTCATAGTCTGCATTCATTTGCAGAATTCTTACAACATCATATAAATTCTCCCGAAGCAAGTTCCTGTTTGTCCAGCAAGCGAAAATCTTTGAAGCCTTTGAACGTGTTGAAGCCTTTCAGTTTAGAGTTCATGGCTTCAGAGAAATCAGCAAGGAAGGGTGGCAGAAAGCGTCATGGAGAAACATCTAGAGATCTGCCAGATGACCTCTCAGAACTGTACAAGACAGATCCTGAAGAGGATTACAATCAGCGCAAGACCCGAATCCAATGGATTCGAAGATATTGGGCAGAACAATGGTTCAAATACCGATTTGTAACCCAGGAATATGCTGAGAAAAATGCCATCAAGAGACCGTGGGGAGACATCCTATACAAGAATCTTCAACCCAGGTCCAGAGATGAAGCCATTGAACAAGGCTTCTATCCCTGCATGGTCCGTGGGCCACAGCCTGTTGATGCACACCCATTGTCACTACTATGGTGTCGTGACGACATTATGTTCAAGCGCAACTTCCAGTTTGCCAAGAACTCAACGAAGCAAAACAAGAAGACATTGGGACTAGACTTCAACCCTGGTCCCTCAGCTCCAAGGGCTGATGGCACACGAGATGCAGAACCCAATGTCGTCGGTCCTTTCTACAACCTTGAAGGCCTCATCACCCATATCTTGGTTCAAGGGACTGCAGTGAATGAGCCTGCAGCTGACGCTGAATCAGATGAAGCGCCTGCAGCGCCGAAGCCAAAGAAGTTGAAGAAGCCTAAAGCTTCAAAGCCTACCCCTTCACCAAAAATCTCATGGGCGAAGCCACTGGCAACTGCACCTCCTGAAGACAGTGTGCAGTCCGAAGATTTATCACGCATCTCCAAGCCCCAGAAGGTCAAGATGCCTCTGCCACACACCGGCCAAGAGCTAACAGCTGCTGCCATTCTGCGCAATGATGCCATTGATCTGTCAAGTGATGAAGATCTTGCAGATGACGCTCTTGAGCAACTCATCAAGAGCAAAGAAGAAGCAGAAATCTTCAATGATCTGCCTCTCTTTGATGTAACAATCATCCACAACTTCATTGATGAATGGTTTGACACGCCAAACATCAGCTTCGAAGATCTCCAACTACCCATTGGCCTCAGTGTCGCCTTGCATGGCGCCATTGCTTCAGAGTTAGCTATCGCCCAGCGCATTGTTGAACTGAAGCAGAAGATTGACTTTGAGAAATCTCAGTTCAAGAAGCATATGGCCAAGCTCAGCGTGCAAGACATGAAGAATTTCAAGATTATGCTGCACGAGCTCAAGGAAGCCTTTCTAAAGAAACATGCAGAAGCTCAGGGTTCTCGTGAGCGCATGAAGGTCCTGGCTGATAGGTGTGTGCAAGCCTACAATGAGGCTGAGAAGCGCAAGGCCCTTGGGCATCCTGGCATCGACCACAGGATGGCTGCCAAGAAGCAGAAGAAGCCCGCTATGGCTGAACCTGAAGCACCAAGGCAGGAGGCAGATCCCCTTGTCTTCCCAACTAGCATGACTAGCCCGAAGCCAAAGGTCAGGTCAACCGCTTCAGAAGTGAAGAAGACTAGGACTGCTGAGGCTGAAGCAAGGAAGAGAAAACATCCTGAAGCCTCTGCTACTGGCCCCACCAAGAAGAAAAGAATGACCAAGAAGGAACGGGTTGCTCCCACAGAGCCCTTGATTGTTGAACCCATTTCCATGGTTCACCCCGACGCCGATCCACAAGAATGTGAACTGACTGTCCATGAGCCTGCTTTCACAGAGGCTCATGAAGCTGAAGACTTTCCAGCAGCTGATCCCATCGCTGCTGAAGACATTGGTCATCATGACCATGTTGAAGATGATGCAGCCCTTCCTCAGCTAGAACACCAACAGGTATCATCGCCTGTGCTAACGCACAGCAAACTCATCAGCATTGGTCGTCCACTGACGCCAATTGCACAGGATGCTTCATGGGTGGATCGCCCACAAGAGAATGAAGACCTTGAGGCCCAGCCAATAGCAACTCCACAGGCATCACCCGCATTGCGCAGGCTTCGCAAAGGTCCAAGGCCTCAAGTCTCTGCTGAAGACAATCCTCCTGCTCGTCAAGTGGAGGTTGAACATCTTGAGGCTGCCACCACCAACACCACTGAAGCCACTGACGCTGTCATGGCTGAAGCTAATGTGGAGCCCTCGCCAACAAAAGCACCAGAAGTCAGCGAAGCCATTGATCCCGCCACTTCTGTTCCTGAGTCTGCTGTCGGTCCCCAGTTCGACTATCATGTTGAGCACAGGCCTCAGGTACAGAAGCCAATCCCAAGATTGCCAAGGTTCCCAGGTCCTGCATCAGCACCTGGCTCCTTCAATATCAGTGGCTTCAGAGCAGACAACACATTCTTCAACAGCTCCAAGAACCCCTACTCCAGGGAAAGAATATCATCTGATCGGTTATGGAGTTATCCGCAGCGAAGCTATTACTCATGTGTTCTTTACAACCAAGGTCGCATCTTCCCACACAAGCGCCTTGACATTGAAGCAATAGCTGGTCTGCCCTGTCTGGAAGAAGCTCTGGATTGCTTCAAAGAGGTTGGACTGCTGTCATTCGTCACTGACCAAGAGCATTGAAACGAAGAGTTGCTGCTCCAATTCTATGCCACACTTCACATCCGCGGGTATAGCAGAGATCTGAAGACTTGGGTCCTGGAGTGGATGACAGGAAACGTTCATCGCGAAGCCAAAGCCTTTGACATCATTGAGCTCACTGGTTTGCCCACTCCTGGCGATCTCTACGAGCATGGCTGTCAGCTTCATAGTGAAGCTATTGAGAGCATCTTTCAGAAGACTGAACCTAATATGAGTCAGATGCTCAGTATGATGAAGCCATTGCCCCAAGATGCTGCTTATCCCACGGAGTTCTTCATTGAAGACCTTGAGTATCTGCCAAGAACCATTTATCACATCATAAGGCGAACTCTCTGGCCAATCAAAGGACATTCTCCCCATGCCAAGCTGGAAGGTGCAATGAAGACTTTGGTCTTCTACATTCTTCATGGAAAATGCTTCAATACACAGGATTTCTTCATTCGCCAACTTGCTGCATCTGGCTCTGATCTGTTTGGTTTGAAGTTCTACGCCCCTTGGGTGATGCGGCTGATCAAACTTCACTCCGCTATCTCATATCAGCCCTCGGCCCGCAACCATCGAATCTTTTTGCCTGATGTGGATATGTCTATTGAAGCCATCTATCCTGAGCCTACCAAGGAACTTCTCAGTCTTCAGAATGCAGAGCATCAAAGATTCACTCAAAACATTGAAGGCGTGGAAGCCGTAACTCGTGTGTATCCTTTGGCTGGCACTACACATGCACCGCATCCTGCTCTCACTGAAGCCACTGACAGTACAACTGCTCCACGACCCAAGAAGCGCACTCGTGTTCTCAACGACCGAGAGCTTCTTGTGGCTCTTCATCAGAAACAGGATAGGCATCATGACTGGCTGAAGCGTCAGATGCAAAGCCTCTTGGTGGATGTTAATCTCATTCGCAATCTTGCCACCAAGAATGCTTTTGTTGCCCATGAAACCTCTCGCCGCACATGGAAAGGGCTAACGCTGATGTGTTCTGAAGATGATCTTCAAGAGGATGGCTTCACTGAGCGATTCAAGTTTGACTCCACACCTCCTCGAAGGGCAGTGCTGCGACGAACTCCATCCCTTGAAGACTCTGAGTTCTCTTCCTCTGCTGCAACTGTGAATGCCAGAGTGATCGAGGATGAAGACGATGCTACTTCACCGCCACCTCCTTCAGCATGCTTCGACTCTGCTCCAAGCTCTTCAGCACCGCCAAACACCACCAACGACCCTGCTGCTTCACCTACTCCTCATGGGAATGAGTAGATGCTCTATGTCTTCAAACCTTTTTGGTCCTTACTGACAAAAGGGGGAGAAGCATATGAGGTTGATAGTCTTCAAGTGGGTCCATATGGGCGGGTGCTTTATATTTTGCTTCGTGCTTACAACTCTCGTTTTGCTACATTTGGTTCTTTGAGTTGTAACACTTAAACTCGATGGTCGTCTGCTACTTATCTGCCACCTTGTGTTGCGATGATAAATTCCACATGTGCGATGATAAATTCCGCACTTAGATCATTATGCAGACGTCCATTTTCCATTATACATGTCATTATCTTCATATACTTTCACATGCATAGTGGATTGTCATCATAAGTTGAAGTGGATCTCCACAAGTACAACCTACCATGTGCATTTTCATTCCAAAAGAAAATTACTTATACGCACATCTTTAGGGGGAGCCCTTGCAACTTATGAAGACAATTCCTTATCCTTTACAATTTCACAGATTATATTCCCCGTTGAAAACTTCAACTAGTTTGTCATCAATCACCAAAAAGGGGGAGATTGTAAGTGCGTCTAGTGCCACCCCTAGTTGGTTTTGGAGTATTGACGACAAACCTAGTTGAGGGACTAATGTGTTTGTGAGGATTGCAGGATAACATAGGTAGAAGTCCCTCATTGATTCGGTTTTCCTACCAGAGATGACCCCTAAAAATGTATGAAGACATTGAAGTCAAAGGTGGTATATGAAGATATTCACATTGAAGACTATGACAAGAGAAGACACCACATGAAGCCTATGGAGCTCGAAGACTTAGGTCTTTCGTAGTTCTCTTTCTTCTGTGTTGAGTCATAGGAACCACCGTACTGTTAAGTGGGGTCCAAGAGAACCAGTCAGAATGACTGAAGTGATGCTTAAACAAAACCTATGTCTTCGAGTGAAGACTTTGAGAGCGAATCTTGTCCAGAGTCGGGCAAGTCAGCTTTGCTTGAAGCCCAAGTAAAGTTGCCGTGTGAGTTTGAAATCTGACCGTTGGAACACGTGTCAGTTCCTTAGTGACCCAGGGTCATTTGAGAGCAACCCACCTCGAAGCCTTTGAGAGAGAATTCCTTGCGAGGATAAAGCCCTAACCACCCAGAGCCAAAGAGAATTAGGCATCACTTAAGTCTTCTTGTTTGTGTGATCTGAAGACTTATTACACTTGAGGACTGTGCATCCTCCAGCCGGTTAGGCGTCACATTCTGAGCATCCAAGAGACATTGTGGATTGCCGATGAACGAAGTCTGTGAAGGTTTGGGAGTCTACCTTGAAGACTTACCAGAGTGATTGGGCGAGGTCTGTGTGACCTTAGCTCAAGGGGAATATAGTGAGGACTGGGTGTCCTGAGCTGCATGTTCAGGACTGGGTGTCCGGGACTGTGTGTCCTAAGGTTTAAATACCTAGCCGCCCTAACCAGACGTACAGTTGTCACAGCAACCGAAACTGGTCCAACAAATCATTGTCTTCAGCGAGTCACTGGTTTCATCTTCCCTTCCCTTTACTTACTGTTACTCCTTGTGAAGTCATTGTATGTTCGCACTATCTTTTGTCTTCACTAAGTGACTGCGTGTTCTGTGTGGCTTCACAATATCTTCCTACCTGATCCTTACTACATTGTTGCTATTAGTCATTGTGCTTTCACTCTATTGAATACTTGACTATGGCTTGCCTAGTGTAGTCTACCTTCCGCTGTAGGGTAATAGGTTTATTTCTATCGTTTGTCTTCATAACTTCCACGTTTTGAAGACTTTCATAAAAATCGCCTATTCACCCCCCTCTAGTCGATATAACGCACTTTCAGGTTCGTTTCCCTGGGTACGCATGCGTTAATGTGCATGTCCAAACTACGAGAAGAGACGCATGATATAAACATCTGGGGGCATGTATTGCAATAATTTAAAGTCATCTTTTGTTCACCGACCGAATATTCCCTTAAGAACGCTAGCTTTCGGCTTCACCCAGTCAGAGGTACACATCTGGCTGACCCGGCAGTAACAATCGCAGAGGCCTTATGCCCTAGATGAATTAATGGGAACATAGGGCATAAACACAAGAGCTAGGCAACCCAGCTTGGCCAAAACTTAGGTCATATCGATGCATATAATGGCGAAGAAAAGGTACATGTGAAAAGTAACACATGTGCGGGGGGTATAGAGCCTGGAACATAGTTATATTAAGCTTCTGTATAAGAAGCCCCCAGGTATAATGAGCACGCCTAGCGTGCCAAGATTGTGTAGTCAAGACACATTTTGACCTTTTAAGACCGTGGAGAAAAAGGGAAGAAAGAAAGAAAATACAGATAACGGATATAAAAAAATTGATGGAGGTAAGGAGACGAACACAGAGTCCGGCACTAGGCATAGAACCTTCAGAGTCAGGCTGCGTTCCATGGGTTTGGCTCGAGTCGATTGTCTCATGCATCCCGCAGACGATACACTCCACCGGTCAGAACTTTGTCAATAACGAAGGGACCTTCCCATTTGGGCTTGAGCTTGTCCGTTTTCTTCTCCGGTAGGCGCAGAATGAGTTCACCAACGTTATAAGTTTTGGCCCATACTTCTCTGCTTTGATACCGCCGAGCTTGTTGCTGATAGAATGCGGGGCGGGCTTTTGCCACGTCACGCTCATCCTTCGGGGTGTCCAAACTGTCCTGCCGATCAAGCTCGGCTTCTTTCTCTTCATACATGCGCACTCGAGGTGAGTCATGAATGATGTCGCAGGGCAGTACCGCCTCTGCGCGGTACACCATAAAGAACGGTGTGTATCCGGTAGTGCGATTCGGCGTGGTCCGCAGCCCCCATAGTATGGAGTCAAGCTCCTCCACCCAGTGCGTTTCTCATTCCTTCAAGGATCGCACTAATCCGGGTTTAATGCCACTCATGATAAGACCATTTGCTCGCTCGACTTGACCGTTAGTTTGTGGGTGATAGACAAAGGCATAATCGAGTTTAATGCCCATTTTGCTGCACCAACTTTTTACATCATCGGCTGTAAAGTTCGAGCCGTTATCGGTGATGATGCTGTGGGGGACACCGTAACGGTGTACAACCACGGATATGAAGTCTATGACTTGTCCGAACTCAGCCGTTTTGACTGGTTTGGCTTCTGTCCATTTGGTGAATTTATCCACCATGACCAATAGGTATTTTTTCTTGTGGCTTCCCCCTTTAAGGGGTCCCACCATGTCAAGCCCCCAGACCGCGAAGGGCCAAGTTATGGGGATTGTTTGGAGAGCGGTGGGTGGCATATGGCTTTGGTTTGCAAAAAGCTGGCAACCGACGCAATGTTGAACAAGGTCATGTGCGTCTGCTCGGGCCGTCGGCCAGTAAAAACCTATACAAAAGGCCTTGCTTACAAGGGCCCGAGCTATGGCATGGTGGCCGCCAAGTCCAGCATGAATTTCTGCCAAAAGTTGTCGTCCTTCCTCTTTGGAGATGCACCTTTGAAGTACTTCGGTATCGCTTTTCTTATAAATCTCTCCCTTGTGGACCTTGTAGGCTTTAGACCACCGCACAATGCAACGTGCCTCGTTTGGGTCATCGGGGAGTTCTTGCCTAGTTTGGTAAGCCAAGAAGTGTTCTGTCCACGAGGCGATGACAGCCATAATCACGTGGGCCGAAGGTGTTATTTCAAAGGCAGAGCCTCCGATTACGCCAGAGTGTTCGGTATCTAGCATTGTGGTCGGGTCCGGACTGATTTTGCTGGTCTCTCCTTCCCATACCACGGATGGCTTGAACAGCCTTTCCAAGAAGATGTTAGGTGGGACAGGGTCGCGCTTAGCGCCGATGCGGGCGAGGATATCCGTCGCTTGATTATTTTCTCGGACCACATGGTGGAATTCAAGCCCCTCGAACCGAGCTGACATTTTGAGGATGGCGTTGCGGTAAGCCGCCGCCATTTTTGGGTCCTTGGCATCAAAGTCTCCATTTATTTGAGATATTACGAGGTTTGAATCCCCACGCACCTCTAGGCGTTGAATGCGCATGGAGACTGCCATCCGGAGACCATGCAACAGGGCCTCATATTCTGCTGCATTGTTGGAGTCCGTGTATAATGTTTGGAGTACATATTGGACTATATCTCCGGTGGGGGATGTCAGGACGACGCCTGCCCCCAGACCAGCCAGCATCTTAGAGCCGTTGAAGTGCATGATCTAATTGGAGTGCGCGTCGTACTCTTTAGGGAGTTCGGCTTCCGGCCATTCGGCGACGAAATCAGCCAGTACTTGCGACTTAATGGCTCACCGTGGTTTGTATGTTATGTCGAACGGGAGGAGCTCGATAGCCCATTTAGCAATCCGGCCCGTGGCATCGCGGTTATTTATTATGTCGTTGAGTGGTACTTCGGAGGCCACCGTAATAGAACACTCTTGAAAGTAGTCTCGTAGTTTCCAGGATGCCATGAAGACCGCTTATGCTATCTTTTGATAATGTGGGTACCGTGATTTGCATGGAGTGAGCACAGTGGATACGTAGTATACTAGCTTTTGAAGCGGGAACTTATGTCCGTCCGTCTCTCATTCGATGACAAGCACTACGCTTACAACTTGGTGGGTTGCCGCTATATATAACAGCATTGGTTCGCAGACATTTGGCGCGGCCAAGATTGGGTTGGTGGCCAATACGGCTTTTATTTCTACCAATCCGGCCATGGCCACATCCGTCCACTCGAAGTGTTCGGTGCATCGAAGAAGGCGATAAAGAGGTAGTGCCTTTTCTCCTAATCAGGAGATAAAGCGGCTTAAGGTAGCCACGCATCCAGTTAACTTCTGGATTTGCTTGAGGTCTGTTGGGATAGCCAACTATGACAAAGCTCGGATTTTAGCAGGATTTGCTTCAATTCCTCTATTGGAAACGATGAAGCCCAAGAGCTTTCCGGCGGGCACGCCGAAAACGCATTTTTTCGGATTGAGCTTGATGTCATATGTTCGGAGGTTGTTGAACGTGAGCCTCAAGTCGTCTATTAAGGGTTCGACGTGTCTTGTTTTAATGACCACGTCATCTACGTATGCCTCCACTGTTTTGCTGATTTGTGTTTCCAGGCATGTCTGAATCATGCGTTGATAGGTTGCACCGGCGTTTTTGAGCCCGAAAGGCATGGTGTTAAAACAGAAGGGGCTGTATGGAGTGATGAATGCCATTGCGGCTTGATCGGGCTCCGCCATCTTAATTTGATGGTATCCAGAGTATGCATCGAGGAAGCACAATGAGTCGTGTCCTGCGGTAGCATCGATAATTTGATCGATGCGGGGGAGTGGGAAGGGATCCTTGGGGCAAGCCTTGTTAAGGTCCTTGAAATCGACACATAGGCGCCAGGATTTGTCCTTTGGTACCATCACCAGGTTTGCTAGCCAGTCCGGATGTTTTATTTCTCTAATGAATCTGGCCTCGAGTAACTTGGCTAGCTCTTCTCCCATGGCTTGCCGCTTGGGCTCAGAGAAACACCGAAGAGTCTGCTTGACCGGCTTGAACCCTTTTAGAATGTTAAGGCTATGCTCGGCCAGCCTGCATGGGATTCCTGGCATGTCTGAAGGATGCCAGGCGAAGAAGTCCCAATTCTCGCGCAAGAACTCCCGCAGTGCAACGTCTGTTGTGGGGTGCAGTTGTGCCCAGATGGACGCTGTTTTTGTAGGGTCCGTTAGGTGGACCTGGAATTTGACTATTTCGTCCGCTGGTTTAAAAGAGGTGGACTTGGGTCTTTTGTCGAGTATCACATCAACCCTATCCACTGTGGAGCGCAGCGCAGTTAGTTATTTGGCCGCCAGGGCTTCGGATAACGCCTCGAGGGCTAGTGCGGCGGTTTTATTTTCGGCGCAGAGTGCTATGTCCGGATCACTAGCCAGATTGATTATTCCATTGGGCCCAGGCATTATGAGCTTGATGTACCTGTAATGCGGTATAGCTTGGAAGATCGCGAATGCCTCCCGCCCTAAAAGGGCGTGGTATCCACTACTAAACGGGGCCACATGGAATGTGATTTCTTTGGACCTATAGTTCTCCGGCATGCCGAATACCACATCTAGTGTGATTTTTCCCTCACATCGTGCCTCCTGACTAGGGATGATTCCTCTGAAGGTCGTGCTGCTTTGCTCAATGCGGCTCTTGTCTATTTCCATCTTGCTAAGAGTTTCCTCGTATATGAGGTTTAATCTGCTGCCACCGTCCATGAGCACTTTAGTAAGCCGGAAGCCATCCACAATTGGACTAAGGACCAAAGCGGCTGGTGCTCGGGTTGCTTGGAATTGAGGTTTGTCATAGGCATTGAAGGTTATGGCTGTGTCGTTCCATGGATTTATTGCTGCAATGTGGCAGACTTCGGCAAGGCTGCGGAGTGTTCGCTTGCGCCTATTATTTGAGGTGAAGGTCTCAAAGACTGTCAATATCGATTGTTATTTTCCACTGGATGGTGATCTGTTGTATTGTTGGTGAGGATATCCTCGCCGCGCTTGGCCACCTGCCGGAGTACCCAACATGCTCTAAGGTTGTGCGTTGCCATGGTATTCGTTGTACTGTGAATTTTGCATGGCCCATTGAGCCATCCCTCCAAAACAGTTCCACGCCATGTAGTGGGCTTTGGTTTCTTTGTAATTGGACCGGGTGACTTACGAGAGTACACCCTTTTAGTTCTGACGGGGGGGTTTAGTGAGAGCCGGAGGGTCCCAGAATTTTTTTTGGGTTTTCCAGGCGCTTTCCATCGCACAGTACTTCCGTACTATGGCCGCCAAGTCAGCAAAGTGTTCTATGTCATGGTGACTTATGGCGTTGAGGATTCCCTTGTTCGTGCAATTTTTGCAAAATGAAATTGCGTCTTCCTCGCGATAGTCCTTGACCTTGCTCATTACAAGGAGGAATCTAGCCCAATTGTGATGTACTGTCTCTTGGGGCTCTTGTCTAATGTGGGAAAGATCACTTGAGTCTGGGTGGGTGGGTAGATCCCTGACCCGATCTGAGGCCCAGGGGTGGAGGAGTCTCCGAGCTTAACAATTCGGGCTCCGGGATGCTTCCCAATAGTCCTGGCCCACTGTCTAATTCTAGGTTGGAAGCTTGGGCCATGTCCTCCCGTGTACGGGTATCCGGCTCAGAGAGCTCGGAAATCCAGACATAGTTTTTCCTCAAAATAGAGGAAGAATCGCTACATTGCTCCTCCACCACCACTATTTGATGGGTGACCGGCGGAGAGTTAATCTCCCTTTGGTCGGGTTTAAGCCCGATCTGATCGTAGTCTGTAGCAACTCCCAGGGCGGCGATGCGATCCAAGAGCTCGTTCAAGGAAGAGAGCTCTATTGGATCCATCTGCTCGGCGAATACTGAGCCGATGTGGAGGCTATTTTTTATGACCCGAGAAGTCATCGTCGGTGCGATGGCCGAACGGGCGGTCATGACGAAGTCGCCTAGTCGGAGGGTTTGTCCTACAGCCAGGGCGCCCCCCGAGGTGATGTTGTCCTTGACAACAAGACAAGCCATCCAGCCTTATCGTGATGGCATAGTGGAACTCTTAATGAAAGCACCAATGTCGGTGTCAAAACCGGCGGATCTCGGGTAGGGGGTCCCGAACTTTGCGTCTAAGGCGGATGGTAACAGGAGATGGGGGACACAATGTTTACCCAGGTTCAGGCCCTCTCGATGGAGGTAATACCCTAGGTCCTGCTTGATTGATCTTGATGATATGAGTATTACAAGAGTTGATCTACCACGAGGTCGTAGAGGCTAAACCCTAGAAGCTAGCGTATGATTATGATTGTTGTTGTCCTACGAACTAAACCCTCCGGTTTATATAGACACCGAAGGGGGCTAGGGTTACACAAAGTGGGTTACAAGGGAGGAGATCTACATATGCGAACTGCCAAGCTTGCCTTCCACGCAAAGGAGAGTCCTACCCGGACACAGGACGAAGTCTTTAATCTTGTATCTTCATAGTCCAACAGTCCGACAAAAGTATATAGTCCGGCTGTCTGAGGACCCCCTAATCCAGGACTCCCTCAGATGGTGTAGCAGATTCTCCGGTGGCGTTGACGAGCTCGGTGAAGCGGTCGAGCCAGTCCTCATAGAAGTCGTCGACCCGACGGTAGCATAGGAGCTCGTGTGCCATGAGCAGTGCGGCATGCGCGTTTGCCGGGCCATGACGAGCATGGGAAGACAAAGCCGCTGGAGTCAGTGATGGAGTGGTGGTGCGCCCATCCCGCCGTGCGGAAGGATGCAGCGACGAGGCCTGTTGTTCATGGCCCGCGGGGCCGGTGGCGGCGTTCGCCACCGGCGACGGGGGACGATGAGGGCAACCATTGCCCGCCGGTGCTGTCTGAGCGACGTGAGCAGCAAGAGCGGCCCAATGCTCAGCACGAGCTCGACGTGCGTCAGCCATGGAAGCGGTGGAGCGGTGGCGGGCCAAATGTCTGAGCACCCTTACCTGGCATGCCAAATGTTGGATTTCGAGTTTCGTGGACTCTTGAGAGGTCCAAACTCTGGGGTGTGTGCGAAGAACTCAACTTCCCCAGCCTGCCTACTCCCCAGTCTCATAGCCTAGCTCGATGAACTCGAAAGAAAAGCGGACACAGACGTTTACCTAGGTTCGGGCCACCTTGCGGTGTAAAATCCTACTCCTGCTTTGTGGTGGATTGGCCTCGAGGGGCTGAGGGTGAACTAGAACAGTGGGAGAACAACCTCAGGAGGAGGAGTGTTCTTGGGCTCAAGTGAGCTAGTGAGCTGGTCAGGGTGGAATGGATCCGATCCCCTCTATGGTGGTGGCTAGGTCCTATTTATAGTGGCCTTCGTCCTCTTCCCAAATGAAGGCGGGAAGGCATCCCACAACGGCCAAATTCGAAGGGGGACAATTAGTACATGTTGCGCTGACAAAAGTAGTCTTTGCCTGCAAAAGCCTCTGGTCATGACGTCGTGGTGGGCTCGACGATGACCTCCGTCCTGCCGTCCTGGTAGTCTTGGTCTTGTTGCACGGGAATGTAAACCTTTGGCTGCGCTGATTCCTCGGGACTCCGCGTTTGCGCTTGCCTCCTTAGCACCAAAGAGGAAACTGGTACACTGCACCCGCTGGCGCCCACCCGGCCTTGGTCATCACGGCTCACATCATCCGAACCTCACGAGGTGAGGCTTGCATAGAAATCTCCGCTCCTCGGGAGCCAGCCTGAGGTGGCTGCTCCTCGTGGAGGTCTTAGTGTCATCCGCCTCGCGAGGCTTGGTCCCTTGCGAGTGTCTTGAGTTGTTGTCGCCGAAGCTGGGCTGTACCAGGCCGTCGGTGAGCCACGCCGTGGGCCGCAGGCAGGCATGTCTGGGTACCCCAGACCCCAGAATGCCGACAGAACCGATCCCTCCCTTTACGTCCTCGCACTTCCTGGTGTTTGAGAATGGGATGAACGAAACATGGTCTTCCAAAGAGTACCTCTGGGCCACTGCTGGTGCCCATCCAGTCCTACCGTTCTTTTACATCTCGTAGCACCGTCTGGCTAGAGTCACAACTAGAGTTTACCAAGCCAGAGCCCATAATGTCTTGTGACTGCGCACGGAAGCCACTTGATATGAAACATGTCCAACCTTTTTGAACCTGGGCGGCATTCCCCACATTTTCCTGAGTAATGCAGAGCCTCTCGGGGGATACATACTAGTCGACTGGTCCCGACAAACCTTTCTGCCCGGATGATTGATTAATTGGTATTGTTGAGCTTCCGAGGAAATACAATGTGGCACCCCGGCTCAGAGCAACCGGTTTACCTTGCATTGCCTGCCCAGAGATCAAGTCTTCTGGCAACACACAACAACTTGGTCAACAAAACAACCGCTTTATTGATGCTAGCAGAAACATAGGTTCGATATTACATCAAGTAGCAAGGCCAAATGGCACACACGGTGCGACTGAACAATATGTACATTATTTAATGAACATTAAGGGCCTTGATCATGATAACTAGGCAACCTCAGAACGATGACAAAGTGGAACTCCATAGCACAGGGGCACCAATGTGGACACAATCTAGACACGGGAAGTTCTCCGATCCGGAACAACTTTCCTGAAATCTGGCATGACACGCGAGGTCAGTACATTGAATGTACTTGCAATCTCACAACAAGCATAAGCATAATGGCAAACAATATGATGATAATTAATTAGGTTTAATGCAATGCAAGACATATTACTGATGCAATGATAAATCAACTTTTGCACCGAGTCCCACGGACTCTCTTACCAGACGGATTACCTCGTAACCAGAACGGTGATCATAACCGGATCACAAACGAAACCAACACTTTGGTTCCCACAACGATCATCTTCATGATCTCAAAAATCATCACATAACTAGTGCGAGACACAAACTTTAGTGTGCAAGATTAATTATTAATGTTGATCCATGGACTGAATTACTCATGAGCTATGTCCGTAATCAAGGATGCGGCTATCGATAGACTAAAAATACACTCTATAGAGGTAGCACACTTTACCCACACCACGGAACCCATGGCCTCAGCTTCCCATTCGGGTGGACCAACCACTACTGGAATCAGCTACTTTGCCCTCTGCCAACTCTTTGCCGTCTACTAGCAGACGGCAAAGAAGCTCTTTGCCATCAGCTACCGAAAAGCAGGCGACAAAGAAACGGCGGATGGCAAAACAGGCCTTTGCCATCTGCCAGCTCTTTGCCGTCAGCTGGCTGACGGCAAAGAGAGAGGTGGCCCGCACCCCCAGCCCGTTTAGAAAAAACTTAACGCCCCACGTCTTTGTCGTCCGCTAGCAGACGACAAAGAGAGATAAAGGCGGACGGCAAAGAGCGGCGGACGGCGAAGAGCAGATTAACTAATGGCCCCCACCCCCGCCCGTTACTCTCTCTGCTCTCCCTCTCTCCTCCCCGACGCCCACCAGATCCCCACCCACCGCCGCCCCGCCCCTGCCCCCCGCCGCCGCCCCCGCCCCACCGCCCGGCGCCGCCACCACCCCCGCACCCGC